>NC_064642.1:239868829-240177579 GCF_023864345.2 Schistocerca serialis cubense | reverse complement strand
TGAACATGCGTCCCGAAAATCACACTTTATCATAGACCATACTGGTAGGCCACTTACCTGTCGCTTTCCTGTTAATATACATCGGCAAAACTAAACTAAATTAGGTGCGCTCCAACGGATGGGCGTGTTAAATTCCTATTTAAAAATAATTGTCTTTATCATCGGAAGAAACGGTCGATGTAGCAACAAAAAGATGTTCTGGCAACAGTCAAAGATTACTCAACTACACGTTTTTTTTCTCTGTATGAACTATGAATATACTCGTAGATGTTTACGTAAGAAAAAGAATTACTGAGTGATCTAAATAACATGTGTGCCTCACACACACATTTTGCATCACCTCGGTTCCGAGAGTTCCGGAACCTGTAGAGAAAATTGGAATAGAGATCGACATAAACATCATTTCCGTCCTTTCAATGCAAGAGGATGTGCTACTGGGTATTAAAGGCACCGGTGTGTACAGCAATCTGGACCACCACCTCTGAAGGTCTTGCTGTATGGTCGTAGAACATACAATGTACGGTTTATTGCTCATGAAAACCGTACATTGTATGTTGTACGACCATACAGCAAGACCTTCAGAGGTGGTGGTCCAGATTGCTGTACACACCGGTGCCTTTAATACCCAGTAGCACATCCTCTTGCATTGATGCATGCCTGTATTCGTCGTTGCATACTAGCCACAAATTCATCAAGGCACTATTGGTCCAGATTGTCTCACTCCTCCACGGTGATTCGACGTAGATCCTGTAGGGAAGCAGCCTACTCACGCTGTAGTAAATTCACATCTGTTTCCATTGTGTGCCAGCCAGTCTGCTGTAACTAGCTCTGGCGTCATAAATGTTGCGCAATACCTTAAAAATCAAGCAAATGAACTAAAACTTTTCTAGCATGTCAAAAATAATACTTAATTAATGTGTGTTAAATATCAGTTCGATAACTTCAGCCATTTCCGAGATTTGGACGTTTTTCTGGAAAAATCATTGGCGCAACAGAAAAGAGCTAGAGACTTCAAAATTTATATTTAGATTCATCTTTCATAATGATTTAATAAAAACAGTACTTTGGATTTCACAAATTAAGACTTTAGTGGAAATTCATGATTTTCTGGTTTTCGTCTCAAAACTGAAGGAAGCAAGATAGATTAAGTAGGCTAGTAAATAAGGCTAGGATGTTTAGATTTAAATAGGTTGGAGGTCCGCTATGATTATGAAAATGTGTAAAGTTTCTTTTTAATACCTAATAAATTATAGCGATAGCGGATCTCAAAAGGGACAGTTCAGAGCTCATCTGCTGCGTGCAGTGTAATTTAATTAATTCTCTCGCCCAAAATATTTAACTTAGCCACGTCAAAATTTTATTATCAATACTTACCTGCGTGCTGAATGCACGTTTAAATTAAGAGCTTCTTCGGCCATCAGCCAAAGAAGCTATAAATTATTATGTAACTTGAAGTGGTGCGTTACTAGCCCAGCGGCTAGTCGAGAGAGCCGGAAAGATCAGGCGTTCCCTTCGCCTTCCGCACCGCGGCTTTATATATAAGAACACTGCGCGAGGAAGCAAGGCCCCAGTTCTCTCCAGACACTGAATGACACGCCATCTGTGTCGGTAGTCGCGTCGCATCAGTGTATCTGCTACAAACAGCCTCGGGTGCCGTATTAAGTTACTAGAGATACGCGGAACTATGAAAACATTATATGTGAAGTGTTAATTCTGGAATGATTTTCATTATCTAGCTTCAGTTTGCGTATTGTCGTAATTTTCACGTGCCGTCGCGGGACAGACATTCTACCAAATATTTAGCGTGGCGTTTGATGAAATATTTTCATCAAATTATGGCGAGCATTCTTTTTAACATTTGATTCGGACATTTATAGTTGCATCAGCGCATTAGACTCTGAACTGTTCTGTTAGTTAGGTTGTAGGGATACTTGTGGTTTTTATTAGTGAATTTCAGAATATACTCAACTATTTTGGAAAACCGTTTTTGATTAGAAATCCCGGACAATCTCCTAATTCCTCTGAGCTATAAGCTGCAGCTATAAGAACATTCTCAGGTAAAGTGGGCACTAGGATATCTATTTACTGGCTCCAAGTTTTATTAAATCACTTTCTGGGGGTCACGGAGTAAATAGAGAGCCAGTGTTGAGAACGGCAAAAGACAGCAATAACAACATTCTAAAAGCTAGAAACTGATTCAACACGCAAGCGTTTATACAACAGTAGATTTAATTATTATTACAAACACATCCGCCGCCCCACATATGGTGCATCGGCCGGGAAATCAACTAAGTGAAAGTGAATTTTAACTATTCGGATTCGCGAGTGAAATGCGACACGCAACTGAGTATAAAACAGTGAATGTGTTACGTGTGCATGTGGACGACGCAATTGGATTAACAACGCATCTGGATTGACGGAGCTGGCACTGAGTCTAGCGGTGCTGCCGGCATCGCGAGAAGCCAGTCTCGCCGTACCGCAGTCGTCCCCTGGAGCAGCCGGCGCAGAGCCTGCAATTGCGGGCCACGCAAACACACAACAGCCGTCGGAGAGCCGTCTGCAGTTCAACGTGCCACGTCGCATCAGGAATCCTGGTACGCCGCGCCGGCAACGCCATACGTCGTGCAGAAGGAACTAAGTTAAGTGAAAAGCTGTTAAAAATTTTACTAACCTGCACTAAAAGACTGTCGGCGATGGAACCGTCAAAAGAAGCTGAGGTTAAACTTAAATCAGAACCTATGTCTGTTGAGGGAACTGTAAATACAGACAACGGTTCAAGTGTAAATATGCATGAAAGTAGTAATGTTAAGGTGAAACATGAAGTATTGTCTCCTGACAGTAGTGTGCGAAGGGGTAATGATTCAATAATAGAGACCCCTGTAGTAAAGCGGAAAGTAGAAATGGTAAATTTATTGGATGATAGTTTCTCTGATGAATTAAAAATGAAACAGTCTTCAGAGATGGTAGAGTGTAAGAAGGAGAAGTTAGATATGACTAATCAATCAGAAGTTTCAGTTAGTTTTGATGATTCTGGTGTTGGAGCTAGTTTTTCGTCACCTGAGTGTGATAAAAAGCCAGCTCGTGAGCAACCCAAAGATGCTGGGGCTGTTGATTTAAATGTTATATTACAAGCAATAGCTGCCAGCAATGCTGAATTAAAGTCTGAAATGGTGGCCAGTCAAACAAATTTTAATAAACGGTTTGAGGCAATGGACAATAAATTAGAATCCAATAATGCTGAAATGTCAGCCAGTAATGCTAGAATGAATGCTGAATTAAAGGCTGAAATAAGTGAACAGGTCAAAAACAGTAATGCTGAATTAAAGTCTGAGATTGTGGCCAGCCAAACAAATTTTAATAAACGATTGGAGGTAATGGACGATACTTTCAAGGCTGGTTGCAATAAGTTGAAAGAAGATCTAGACAGTTTGAATTATAAAATTGATTGCAATCATGAGGATATTAAGAAAAAGGTTGCTCAACAATTTTCTGAAATGTATAAGACAATAAAATCCGAAGTCGCTGAGGTTCGCAAAGACTTCCAAATGGAAGATGCGAAGCTGGAGCACAAGTTAACAGAAAAGATCGAGGCGGAGTCTGAACTGTGCTCAGATAGATTTAAAGATGTTAATATAAAAGTAAACATATGTCAAGCAGAAGTAGAAGCAATCAAAACTGACACTACTCATATTGTGCAAAGAGTAGATAATGTTGAAATGAAAGTAGAAAATATAAGTACTAACATTGCTAACATTGAGAGTAAAGTAGCTTCAGTAACTTCTGGTAATGGTAATGTACAACAAGTTGTAGCTGCAAACGCCGCTTTTATCGGGTGTCGGCAGTTCTTGCGGTTCGATCCAGATAAAAATATCCACCCGCTAGATTTCTGGAACGATTTTGAAGATGTGATTCCACCAACTTGGTCTGAGCGAGAGAAAATATCATTTATTAGAAGCCATTTAGCAGGTGACGCCATGCGTTGGTCAGCTGATGTTATGTTGAAATGTAAAACATTAGCGGAATTTAAAACAGCTTTTATTAATGAATATTGGTCTAGCAATAAGCAAAATGAAGTGTTGAGAGAATTTTGGAGTGGAAAACGCTTCAATGCAGGCAAGGAATCTATTAAAGAGTTTGCTAGGTCATGGATTTCACGTTTGTCACATTTGGCGGAAAAGCTAAAACCAGAAATGATTATACTAGGTCTGGAAGCCAAACTGCCATGGTACTGGCAAACTAGAATTATATCAGCCCCTAGAGACAATCTGGATCGTTTCATTGAATATTTGGAACGTGTAGAACGTGTTGCTGCCAATGAGGAGCAAGCACGTAATAACCGTAATGCCAATAATAATAATAGTAATTTTAGGAACGAGCAAAATGGCAATGTAAACATCAGAACAGTAGGTGTTCGTCATCCTAAGAGAGATAGGAATTGGGGAAATAATTATCAGAACCAACAATGGCGTCCAAGGGATAATAATTTTGTTCCAAACAGAAATATGCATGTAAACAACAGTACGGAAAGTAAGGCTATGCCAGCTAACTATAATGAAAATAAAGGAAACAGTAGTAGACCTAGGCAGGAAAACTAGTTCCCGTCTATGAGGACACTGGCGCTCACCAGGCGGTTACTTTTCCTATGCCAGTAGTTAAGGGAATTGGTAAGACAGATCAGAATACTCAAACTGAACATGTGGATGAAGAGTCGGTAGCACCTAAGGATACAACAGAAATATTAGATCACTCACAGTATTTGATAGATACCGTGCTAGAGACGCTTTCTAAGTGGGAAGAGAAAGAGAAGGCGCAGCAGTGTAACAGTAGGGATGAGCTACAAAATACTGAATTGTCAGGTGAAGAAGCAGAAGAAATTCATGCTTATATTTACGATGAGGATGATGTGCTCTTATCTAAAGTGCCTGTGCAGGATGTTGATAATGTACTAATAGATTTCGAACAGGAGATAAGTGGGAATGTAGAGGGTAGGCAGTTTGGGGTCGATGAACCCAGTAGCTGTGACCAGTTGTCACTTGAGAAGGAAACCGACGATAATGGTGAAAGTGGTTTAGCTGTAACTAATGTTATGCCCGGTCTGGAGGCGCAGAATCGCTCAGGCTACAGTAATTTGGGTCATGTTCAGCAAACTAAATGTAATGAAGTCGTGCGGTGTTTCGATTTAAAATTAATAGACCGACTGGAAAAGGCAGCTGAAAATGTAATTCAGGAAACCCCTACACACTGTGACCTAAATGTAATGAAGACAGATGTTGATCACTTTAGTTGGAGACAAATCCAAAAGGAACTATTAGATGAATCTGAGGAACCACCTGTACAACCTAGAATAAGCCACCCTATAATAATAGTGAATATGTTGGGTATCAATGTACGTTGTCTCTTAGACAGTGGAAGTGAGGTGAGTGCAATATCTCAGTCCTTCTTTGATGCATTACCTGGTAAAGACAAACTTACTGTAATGAGGGTATCAGGACTAAGAATAATTGGTGCTACTGGCAAGGTGTCAAAAACGGTAAAGCAAGAAGCTTTACTACCCTTTAACATTAATGGTAATTTAATTGATCATCCATGTTTAATTGTAAACAATCTCAGTATTGAGGTTTTAATTGGCATAGATTTCTTGTCAAAATATCAGAGTGTTGTTGACTTTGAAAGAAGCCAGTTAAAAATGGTCTTGCCAATAACCGGAGTAATTATAGTACCTTTTAGTGATAAACATGTAGTAACTGATCATGAAACTTGGGAGCTGCCTATACGAGTTCTGAAAAATAGGAGGTATTGGGACGAAGGTGTTAATCTTAATAACAATAAGCTGAATACAGAAGAAGAAGAAGAAGCAATTATTTTAGACAAAATAGAAACTAAATTGCAGGAAATCGATAGGATATCAGCCAATCAAAAGGAAGAACTGAAACAGGTTCTAAAAAGGCATCACAAAGTATTTTCGGATCGACCTGGCATAGTCAAGGGTTATGAATGTAAATTACAAGTGAAACCCGGCCAAGTGTTTTTCAGGAAGCCATACCAAATACATGTAGCAAGGAAGGAGGCGGTTCGAAAGGAGATACAGAGAATGCTGGAGTGGGGTGTGATTGAGAAAGCGGTCAGTGAATACAATAATCCTCTTGTTGTTGTACCAAAAAGAGACGGGAGTGTCAGATTGGTCTTGGACGCTCGTTGGTTGAATGAAATAGTGGTTAGGGAAAGTGATAGACCGCAGAACATGGACGAGTTACTGCAAAAATTCCGGGGAGTAAAATTCTTAACGTCTATGGACATCACGTGTGGGTATTGGAATTTGCCACTGGCGGAAAGTTCAAGGAAGTACACAGCTTTCTTGTACGAAGGAGTTTGTTACCAATACCGTGTGGTACCTTTCGGACTTAATATCTCTGTTTGTGCCTTCGTACGTGTGATGTGCCATGTTTTAGGACCTGCTTTAAGCAATAAAATAACAGTTTACGTAGATGATCTGCTAATAGCAACTCCTACCTGGGAAGAACACATAGCTTTATTAGAGGAAGTGTTAGAGGCTATTGAGAAAGGTGGCATGAAACTAAAGATTGAAAAGACAGAGTGCGTTAAAGAGGAAATAGGTTTCTTGGGATATAGGATAAGTGGAAAAGGTATTCTGCCTGACCCAAGCAAGCTAGCAGTAATTGAAAAATTTGAGGCTCCCAGAAACAAGAAGCAGTTGAGATCAATGTTCGGTCTTTTCGGCTTCTATAGGCGTTTTGTTAGTGATCAGGCTTTTAATGCTCCCTGTCTTCACCTCCTGCTGAAAAAGAATACCCCTTGGGTTTGGACAGCAGAATGTCAACAGGCGTTTGAGGTGCTTAAACAATCGTTAATTAATAGTCCAATTTTGCATCATCCTGACTTTGAAAAACCTTTCTGTATGTCTGTTGATGCTAGTGGCTATGGTATAGCTGTGGAGATATTCCAAGTAGAAATAGAGAACGAACAAGAAGTGCACAAGACTATAGCTTTCGCCAGTCGATCTTTACAGGCAGCAGAGAGAAATTACGGCATCTCAGAACTGGAAGCATTAGCAATTGTATTTGGGGTACAGAAATTTGAGCAGTATCTATTAGGTCACAAGATAATAGTTTACAGTGACCATAAAGCATTGACCTTTTTAAAGACCTGTAAATTGAGGAATGCTCGTTTGATAAGATGGTCATTGTATCTCCAGCAGTTTGACCTTGAGGTTAAATATATTCAAGGGAAAGACAATCTAGTAGCTGATGGGTTATCTAGGAGTGCGGAGCTCTGTGATGACGCAGGAATTACAGCAACAGACCCAAATGAAATTCGAATGTTTGCATTGCACGAAGTAAAGGAAGAAAGTGCATTAAAGAGGGTGATTAAGAACTTGAGACGTGAGCAGAATGCAGATGACCAACTGAAATTAGTGAAGAGCTATTTAGGAAATGCGAGCTATCCTAAGGTTTCGCAATACTATTGTTTGCATAAAGGTATTCTGTTTAGGAGGAAAAAGGTAGGTGTTTCTGAGTGGAAGCTGTGCTTTCCCTCACAACATGTAGACTTACTAATCGACTATGTACACCTGAGGTATGGGCACTACGGTGCAAAGAAGTGCATTGCAAAATTACAAGAGAAGGTTGTATTTGACAATATGTACCGCCGTGTGGCCAAGCGTCTAGCATCGTGTGTAGTGTGCCAAAAGGTCCGTGCTGCCAACACCAGAATACAAGGGGATATGCATTCAGTAGAGCCAACTGAAACCCTAGAATTACTGGCTTGTGATTTGTTTGGCCCTCTTCCTGTTTCGAGAGGTGGTTGCACCCATGTTTTTGTTGTGGTGGATGGATTCAGTAAATATGTTAAGCTATACCCAATTAAAAGAGCAAATGCAAAAACATTGGTTGAAAAGTTGGAAAAAGATTTCTTCGTGAACGTTGGCGTTCCGAAGAATTTGCTGTCTGACAATGGACCTCAATTTACTTCTGATAGATTTAAGGAATGTCTAGATAAGGCAGGCGTGAAACATCTGAAAATATCTGCGTATTTCCCCCAAGGAAATATGAGTGAACGTATTATGAGGGAATTGAATAGGCTTTGCAGAACTTATTGTGCTCGGAAACACTCAAGTTGGGCAGAGCACATTAAGTATTTTGAGAATGTAATTAACAACCTAAGACATGATGCAACTGGTTTTGCACCTTGTGAATTGATGTTTGGCCAAGAACCGCACAATGTGATTGCAGATATGGTAGAATTCCCTATTCTAACGCAAATATCCACAGACGAGAAGAAACTAAAGGCTAGGGCTAATATGAGAAAAAGAGCGTTGGAAAGGAAGAAGCGTCATGACACAAAAGCTGTACCTACTAGCTTTGAAATAGGTCAATTAGTCCTAGTCAAAACCAAAGAAAAATCAAAGAAAGTAAATGCAGAAACAAAAAAATTTATGTTCGTATACCAAGGACCTTTCAGGATAATAGGAAAACCACATGCCAATGCATATAGGCTAGAGTAACCTAAAAGTAAGAAGCTCTTAGGTCTCAGGAACGTGATTGACCTAAAGAAATTCATAGGTAGCCAATGAATGCTGTAGGGAGGAGGTTGTTCTTTAACCTCTACACAGTGTGGCAGCTGTGCAGTCCCAGCTGTGTGAGATCTTCTTTCCCTTTCAGGTCTCACTCATTCTTCCTCTTTCCTGTCTTCGAAAATTTCGACCTTTTCTTTCCAAATACTAAAATTTTCCGTTATGACTATCAAGCCTTGAGTTATGTAACCATTCTATCTACCGATTAGTGAAAAAAAAAATACCTAATGTGACAAACCTAATAGTGACAAACAATAGAGAAGTATGACGTAATTAAGATACAAATGTATTTGAGTAACAATTATGTATAGTACCCTGGTAATGTAGTAAGTACAAAGTGTTGTTTTATTGGAATCGTCCACCAACAGTAATTTAAAACGATATATGAATTCATGTACAAGCAGGATCTGAAATGGTAGTGAAACCTAGTGTATGCTGTAGAGCTAACTAATAAATAATAAAAGAGATTGCTTAGTGGTATGAAATACACTCCTGGAAATTGAAATAAGAACACCGTGAATTCATTGTCCCAGGAAGGGGAAACTTTATTGACACATTCCTGGGGTCAGATAAATCACATGATCACACTGACAGAACCACAGGCACATAGACACAGGCAACAGAGCATGCACAATGTCGGCACTAGTACAGTGTATATCCACCTTTCGCAGCAATGCAGGCTGCTATTCTCCCATGGAGACGATCGTAGAGATGCTGGATGTAGTCCTGTGGAACGGCTTGCCATGCCATTTCCACCTGGCGCCTCAGTTGGACCAGCGTTCGTGCTGGACGTGCAGACCGCGTGAGACGACGCTTCATCCAGTCCCAAACATGCTCAATGGGAGACAGATCCTGAGATCTTGCTGGCCAGGGTAGTTGACTTACACCTTCTAGAGCACGTTGGGTGGCACGGGATACATGCGGACGTGCATTGTCCTGTTGGAACAGTAAGTTCCCTTGCCGGTCTAGGAATGGTAGAACGATGGGTTCGATGACGGTTTGGATGTACCGTGCACTATTCAGTGTCCCCTCGACGATCACCAGTGGTGTACGGCCAGTGTAGGAGATCGCTCCCCACACCATGATGCCGGGTGTTGGCCCTGTGTGCCTCGGTCGTATGCAGTGCTGATTGTGGCGCTCACCTGCACGGCGCCAAACACGCATACGACAATCATTGGCACCAAGGCAGAAGCGACTCTCATCGCTGAAGACGACACGTATCCATTCGTCCCTCCATTCACGCCTGTCGCGACACCACTGGAGGCGGGCTGCACGATGTTGGGGCGTGAGCGGAAGACAGCCTAACGGTGTGCGGGACCGTAGCCCAGCTTCATGGAGACGGTTGCGAATGGTCCTCGCCGATACCCCAGGAGCAACAGTGTCCCTAATTTGCTGGGAAGTGGCGGTGCGGTCCCCTACGGCACTGCGTAGGATCCTACGGTCTTGGCGTGCATCCGTGCGTCGCTGCGGTCCGGTCCCAGGTCGACGGGCACGTGCACCTTCCGCCGACCACTGGCGACAACATCGATGTACTGTGGAGACCTCACGCCCCACGTGTTGAGCAATTCGGCGGTACGTCCACCCGGCCTCCCGCATGTCCACTACACGCGCTCGCTCAAAGTCCGTCAACTGCACATACGGTTCACGTCCACGCTGTCGCGGCATACTACCAGTGTTAAAGACTGCGATGGAGCTCCGTATGCCACGGCAAACTGGCTGACACTGACGGCGGCGGTGCACAAATGCTGCGCAGCTAGCGCCATTCGACGGCCAACACCGCGGTTCCTGGTGTGTCCGCTGTGCCGTGCGTGTGATCATTGCTTGTACAGCCCTCTCGCAGTGTCCGGAGCAAGTATGGTGGGTCTGACACACCGGTGTCAATGTGTTCTTTTTTCCATTTCCAGGAGTGTATATGCAGATAAGTTGTAAGGATAAACTCACCTTGTGTAGCAAGGAAAGGCAGTGTATGGAATTGAGCAGTGTTTGTGGTTGAGACGTGAAGGACACGTCCCTGAAGTATTTATACGATTGGAGTTGGCCATTATTTTAGTGTAGTGTGTGACAGGATACACCTACACATATTGAGGTTATGAGTTGGAGGCGTGAATGCGACCATAGGTACCCTTATGTTAGATGAGACAGAGCAGCTCATGGTGTCCTATACGTTTAAGGAATTTAGCATTACGCTCGTCCATAATTATTTGATGCAGTTTAGTGGTAGGTCTGAGAGAGACTACCTGAGGTTTCAGCGTCCGATCGATTGGAAATGGATTGCCACGTGAGCAAACTAATCAGCTGCAATACACTATGAATATGAAATTAATGTGCTTTCCTATGCTTTAAATTTAAATGGAGTGAGTGTTAAATAAGTACATACACTAGCAAAATAAATAAATAACATAATGACAGACGTAAAACATTATTTTAGCTCCGCATAAATACACTTCAAAGTAAGTAAGTACCTAATTGCAGATGTGGAACTGGCAACAGCAGAGGACCAATAAGTGGATTTTGTAGTCAACTAAACGAAGTGTGTTTTGAACACTCACAATTGTACTGTTACCAAAAGTTACTCACATGTACAAAGAAGCTGAGAAAACAACCACTAATCATACTGATACTATCTCTAAGAATAAGGTAATCAAAGATGAGTCAGTTAAGTAAATAAGATGCAGATTTGTCAGGAATGTACCGAGCATTGGTTCAGTGTTCCGGCCCAGAAATAATAAATTTAGATTAAATATGATTTATGACTGTATGCCTTGAGCATAAATTTTCTCAAGTACGTCATTGACGGTGTTTTGAGCCACTTGTTTAACGATTTTATGACAATTAAGTAACCGCGAGAGTAATACTGAGAAAGTTCTGTTAACTTTGTTCCAGCAACATATTAAAGGATAAGATGTATATATCCCCATTTCATTGTGACCCACCCTTAGATATTAAGTGAACAGAGTCTGAGGCACTCTTTTTGTTTGTTCTACAGGACAAACCAGATAATGGCAGCCTGGTAGCTGCGTGAAAGCGTGGAGTGACTTGGACACAACTCACAGTGACCCCTCCCCTTTCCCCCATGTAATTTAGAGAGAACGTGAAGGACGCACACCATAGCAACTTCCCCTCCTCTACCCTTGTGAATGGAAGTGTAGGACGCCAGCCAAAGCAGCTACAACCACGTGTGTAAAAATTATTTGTGAACTTTTCTTTCAGGTTTAGAAAAGACTGCTAAGAGATAATCATCTGTTTATGTATC
Organism: Schistocerca serialis cubense; assembly: GCF_023864345.2. NCBI lineage: Eukaryota > Metazoa > Arthropoda > Insecta > Orthoptera > Acrididae > Schistocerca > Schistocerca serialis. The sequence goes on along the minus strand of NC_064642.1, from coordinate 240,165,736 downwards.
ATGTTATTTTCTCAGAATTTGTGTATGTAAAATTGTATTTAATGTAGCTAAGATTTTCATAATTTTTCAATTTGTATGTGTTTGTTTGTCTAAGGCAATATGTATGCCAAAATATTTCATGACTTTGCTTTAAAAATTTGAGTAATGACATTGTTTAAAAGGCAGTGAACATGCCTACAATTTAAATAATTAATGTAGGTAATCAGTTTTCTTTAACGTTTCTACAGGTTTATATTTCAATTTTGAATTTTCATAGGGAGTTAAACTGTACTCTTGCTTCCCTTTTTGTAATTAAATTTTTTTTTCATTCATTAACATTCATAAACAAAAAAAATTTAAGTAGAGGGTGATGTAGGGAAGCAGCCTACTCACGCTGTAGTAAATTCACATCTGTTTCCATTGTGTGCCAGCCAGTCTGCTGTAACTAGCTCTGGCGTCATAAATGTTGCGCAATACCTTAAAAATCAAGCAAATGAACTAAAACTTTTCTAGCATGTCAAAAATAATACTAAATTAATGTGTGTTAAATATCAGTTCGATAACTTCAGCCATTTCCGAGATTTGGACGTTTTTCTGGAAAAATCATTGGCGCAACAGAAAAGAGCTAGAGACTTCAAAATTTATATTTAGATTCATCTTTCATAATGATTTAATAAAAACAGTACTTTGGATTTCACAAATTAAGACTTTAGTGGAAATTCATGATTTTCTGGTTTTCGTCTCAAAACTGAAGGAAGCAAGATAGATTAAGTAGGCTAGTAAATAAGGCTAGGATGTTTAGATTTAAATAGGTTGGAGGTCCGCTATGATTATGAAAATGTGTAAAGTTTCTTTTTAATACCTAATAAATTATAGCGATAGCGGATCTCAAAAGGGACAGTTCAGAGCTCATCTGCTGCGTGCAGTGTAATTTAATTAATTCTCTCGCCCAAAATATTTAACTTAGCCACGTCAAAATTTTATTATCAATACTTACCTGCGTGCTGAATGCACGTTTAAATTAAGAGCTTCTTCGGCCATCAGCCAAAGAAGCTATAAATTATTATGTAACTTGAAGTGGTGCGTTACTAGCCCAGCGGCTAGTCGAGAGAGCCGGAAAGATCAGGCGTTCCCTTCGCCGTCCGCACCGCGGCTTTATATATAAGAACACTGCGCGAGGAAGCAAGGCCCCAGTTCTCTCCAGACACTGAATGACACGCCATCTGTGTCGGTAGTCGCGTCGCATCAGTGTATCTGCTACAAACAGCCTCGGGTGCCGTATTAAGTTACTAGAGATACGCGGAACTATGAAAACATTATATGTGAAGTGTTAATTCTGGAATGATTTTCATTATCTAGCTTCAGTTTGCGTATTGTCGTAATTTTCACGTGCCGTCGCGGGACAGACATTCTACCAAATATTTAGCGTGGCGTTTGATGAAATATTTTCATCAAATTATGGCGAGCATTCTTTTTAACATTTGATTCGGACATTTATAGTTGCATCAGCGCATTAGACTCTGAACTGTTCTGTTAGTTAGGTTGTAGGGATACTTGTGGTTTTTATTAGTGAATTTCAGAATATACTCAACTATTTTGGAAAACCGTTTTTGATTAGAAATCCCGGACAATCTCCTAATTCCTCTGAGCTATAAGCTGCAGCTATAAGAACATTCTCAGGTAAAGTGGGCACTAGGATATCTATTTACTGGCTCCAAGTTTTATTAAATCACTTTCTGGGGGTCACGGAGTAAATAGAGAGCCAGTGTTGAGAACGGCAAAAGACAGCAAAAACAACATTCTAAAAGCTAGAAACTGATTCAACACGCAAGCGTTTATACAACAGTAGATTTACTATTATTACAAACTTATACATCCGCAGCCCCACAATCCCTCAGAATGGTTGGTGGGTCACGTCGTCCATAAACAGCCCTTTTCAAACTATACCAGGCATCTTCGATAGGGTTCATGTCTGGAGAACGCGCTGGCCACTCTAGTCGAGCGATGTCGTTATCTTGAAGGAAGTCATTCACAAGATGTGCGCGACGGAGGCACGAATTGTTGTCCATGAAGACGGATACCTCGCCAATATGCAGTCGATGTGGTTGCGCTATCGGTCGGATGATGGCATTCACGTATCTTACAGCCGTTACGGCGCCTTCCATGACCACCAGCGGCGTAGGTGGTCCCCACATAATTCCACCCTAAAACAGCAGGGAACCTCCACCTTGCTGCACTCACTGGACAGTGTGTCTAAGGAGTACAGCCTGACCGGGTTACCTTAAAACACGTCTCTGACGAGTGTCTGATTGAAGACATGTGACACTGATCGGTGAAGAGAACATGATGCCAATCCTGAGCAGTCCATTCGGCAAGTTGTTGGGCCAATCTGTCCCGCTCTGCATGGGGCCATGGTTGCAAAGATGGGCCTCGCCATGGACGTCGGGAGTGAAGTTGCGCATCATGCAGTCTTTTGCACACAGTTTGAGTCATAACACGACGTCCCGTGGCTGCGCGAAAAGCATTATTCAACATAGTGGCTTTGCTGCCTGGTTTCCTCTGAGCCACAATGCGTAGGTAGGGTCATCCACTGCAGTGGTAGCCCTTGGGCGGCCTGAGCGAAGCATGTTATCGACAGTTCCTGTCTCTCTTTATCCCTGTGTCGGAACAACATCGCTTTGGTTCACTCCGAGACGCCTGGACACTTCCCGTGTTGAGAGCCCTTCCTGGCACAAAGTAACATTGCCGACGCGATCTAACCGCGGTGCTGACCGTCTACGCATGGTTGAACTACAGACAACACAAGCCGTGTACCTCCTTCCTGGTGGAATGACTGGAACTGATAGGCTGTCGGACCCCCTATGTCTAATAGGCGCTGCTCATGCATGGTTGTTAATATCTTTGGGTGAGTTTAGTGACAGTCAAATGGACTGTGTCTGTGATACAATATCTACAGTCAACGTCAATCTTCTGGAATTCTGGGAAGCAGGATGATGCAAAACGTTTTTGATGTGAGTATATATACTCTTTGTGTATATGCTCTCTACAACAATACTTCTCTGGAAGCTTTATTATTTAGCTGGAAAGTATTTCTTTGCCTTCTTATGCGTAATAAGAAGGACAGATACTGATCTGCAATTTACCACTAAGGACTAGACTACTTTGCCGGTAAATGAGACGTACATTATCAAGGGAGAGAAGACAGAAGAACATCTTCTTTTTTAACTATTTCTTTGAAGCTTTCTCCTCATTTTTGTAGACAATCAGTATCTGTTTTATTACAATGAAGCGGTAACATATAAGAAAAATTGCAACGGATTTATTTTCCTTCCATACTTTTGTTTCACTTGCTGGTAAGCATAACTGCTCACTTTAGACAAACAGAAACCGTTTCTTTCGCAGTGTGTATCCTGTTTCGTAGCAATATACGTCCTCCACAAATTCTGAATTCCTGGTAAGGGAAGAAAATGTTAAAAGAACACACAGAAAAAATACGGCGCGGATATTGTGGCTAGTATACGAGTTTACATTGCTGTGTATGCAGTAACATGCCCGTTTCGCGATATTTTCCAGGAAACTCCAGGACAAAAGCCATATTGAAATGTTTTTGTTCCAGACTTCTTTGTGCTGGCTTGAAGGAGAATACTGCGCCGTTCCACTCGCAAAGAATTTACTGCGGAAGCCAAATACCTCGCATGACGTGACCGCTGCAAGGAATGCAGGCGAATGTCAGCAATCTCAGACTCGTAGAACGCTTACATGACAACGCTGTCGCGGAATGTAGCGAGGCGTCCGAGATGTGCAACTAGATGCTATAGACATCCTATATAAACAGCTCAGAAGTGGAGGATAGTGTAAATATAATTTTAGCCTTTTGCATACACACTGCTTTATCGAACGCAATTCGTCACGAAACGTGCGTTAGCGTGCTAACGTAATTAAACTGGTGGGCACTCGCTCTTCAAGTTTGTATTCGTTGCTTCATTCATACACTTATTCCGCCACAATAATACGCCAACCAATCACTACTGATTTATTTACCATTCTGCTCGTATTAGGGCCTTTGGGTCCTCTCATGAAACTGACCAGGATTTGTGCATCTCACATATACACTCAACTATGCCGTTCACCTCAAATATTTCCGGAACCGTTTAAGATATCGTAACTCTGTTTCCACCCAGAAGAATTGTGAGAAAATCCGGACTAAACCTACGTATAGCCTTTTTTCTTACAATTTATGAGGAACGTATGTGGCTGCGGTATGTGTTTAGCACTGCGGGAGATACGATCTACACGTTTGCCTGAAGTTGATGTACTTAGCAGCAAATAAATTACACTTACATCTGTATGAACTTTGATTTTTCATGTGGATCTATAGAATAGTTTCTGTCGCCAGTGTCGTAGTTCTATAAGAGACAAATTCAACGGCATTTCACTCTTCAAGCTGCGATTAGTAGTTTCGGAAAAATTACAGGATGTAGAACATGAGACTTATTTATTTCCAACATGTAAGCGATTGTCGTCTTGTGCGGAACTTCGCGTTTTACGTAATTGTCACATTAGGCCGGTGGGGTACTCCAACTTGACGCAGCTAAGACAGTCAACTCGCAAAAGCGGAATAGCGGAGAAAAATTTAATTTAGAACTGATACTAATCATACTTGATTACTTATGGTTGGACTGACACAGCAACTGGGAGGCAAAAGCCGTCGCTTCATCAATCAACTATGGTAGTGATTCTGCTCTTGTTTCTGTCAAAGCCTTCAATGAAAGCTGTACGTAAAAAATTGAATAGCTTTATAGAACAGGGAATTAAGGCATACAAGTTGTCGAGGGATAACTTTGCGTCATAAGATTAATATCAAGATACACACTTTCATTGCAAAATGACATCAACAGCAACAATAAGGAAAGCTCAAAAGAATGTGGTCATAACCAGTTGCTCAAAATTCCATTCATGTCATCAAGTGTTCGAAATACCCACAGTCTATTGCATTATACGTTTCCAGTACCTGGTGCAAGGACTTCTGACAGCAAGAGATTCCTTCGACATTTTGGACACGGTGCTACAATGAGATGTTTTAAATTCTAGCGGGACGTCGGAACTTGTGCACTGACCACATCTTTGAGTTTACAAATCAGCCGAATCTGCAGGACAACTAGTAACTTCTTCGCATCGACGCGTCCTAACCAGCTTTCAGGAAAGGCCTGGTAAGTCTTTTCCTAGCCACAAGCCAGTGGTGAGCAAGTCCCCGATCGTGCTGGTACCACATGAAACTACGTACTTCAAATGATACTTCCTCTAAGAGGGTCGATAGCACTTTAGTAAGAGGTGTCTTTTATCCGTTTGAGGTTTATTTAGTGAAGTAAAGACTAGTCACATTGTCTCCAATAATCCCGTACCAACCAGTACCAACCACTGACGTGTATTTCTTACGTTCAGCTTCCCACTGTTTATAAAGAGAGATCCAATGATAAACAGGATGCTATGAACACAAAGACCTTTCTTTTGAGGTTGAATCAGAACCGAATGTCATAACTAATGAGTCTTTTGCCTTCCTTCTGGTTAAAGTAGAAATACATATGGAACTTGTTTGCGTGTAAAATGCGAACAACACTATGCCGACTTATTTCAGAGGTTCTTGCAATTTTTCTGGAGCTAATATGTGGATTATGAACAACAGCTGCCACAACATCTATTTCATTCGCTTTCCTCGTTGCAACCTTGTTCCAAATCCTCTGCGCAATGGTCTACAGCCATTCAAATAACAGTTTTCTGCACATTGGCCCAATTTTCATTCTTGTTGGAACCCGACTATCGATATAGCTTTGTGAGTACAACTCAGCTGTTCTCTTCGCGTTCCGTTTTAGTTTATGGTGGTTTGTGGAATACAGTTATTTCTTCCAAGTAACGATCACTCGATACACAGAATAAAAGCAGCGTTTCTTTTGTGCCATTTTATACCACTATCGCGACAATGCAACAATCTATTTCCTTTGTATCCGAGTTCAAAAAAATGTTCAAATGTGTGTGAAATCTTATGGGACTTAACTGCTAAGGTCATCAGTCCCTAAGCTTACACACTACTTAACCTAAATTACCCTAAGGACAAACACACACACCCATGCCCGAGGGAGGACTCGAACCTCCGCCGGGATCAGCCGCACAGTCCACGACTGCAGCCCCTTAGACCGCTGTATCCGAATGACGTATTTCCTCATGTGAGCATGTTCAAAACAGATAAAGCCTAAGTTCTAAATATTGTATTAAATAGCTATGAAAAGGGATTATATGTCACTTATTGAGGACATTTCGTAAATATTTGGCTAAAAACTGGATTGTGATATCTCTGCCAAGTGTGAAGTGGCAATAGCGGTCAGTAAAAGGGAAGCTGGAGTTTTAAATTTCGCTTTTAAGAAAGCATTCGTTGTTTGACCGTCGCACAGACACACGTAAGAGCGATATGGTAACAGGCATCCCTGGAGTAGAGAGATAACTGAAAGAGTTGAAAACCAATAAGTCGCCATGTCCGAGCGGAATCAAAATTCGGTTTTATAGAGAGAACCCTGTGGCACTGGTCCCTTATTTAGCTCGCATTTTACGCGAATCCATAGTACAGTGCAGAGTCCCAAGCTACTGGCAAAAAGTGCAGGTGACTCCTTTATATAATAAAGGTAAAAGAAGGGACTCCCATAATTACAGAGTGATATTCTTAACATCGGTTTGCTGAAGAATTCTTGAACACATTCTGAGTTCGAATGTAGCAAACGCCTTTTGAGAGAAAAAAAGCTTCTGTTCAAACATGAGCAGTGAAACTCAGCTTACCCATTTCTCACACGATTTCTTTCAAATCATAAATGAAGGCCAACGGAAATGCCCCATGTTTCTATAGGTCCAGAAAGCGATTGACACTGTGTCCAACTGCTGATAGTTGACGAGGGAGCGAGCGTACGGATTAGGTTCCCAGATAAGCCAGTAGCTTAAAGACTTCATAAATAACAGAACACAGTATGTCGTCCTAGATGGCGAGTGTTCAGCAGAAACAAGGAGTGCCCCATGGAAGTGTGATAGGACAGCTCTTATTCCCTGCAGACAGAAATGATCTGACGAACAGGATCAGTAGCAATGTGCGGCTATTTGCTGATGACTCTGTCGTGTACGGAATGGTATCATCGTTGAGTGGCTACAGGAGGGTACAAGATGACAGAATTTATAGTTTGTGTGATGAATGGTAGCTTGCTCTAAATGTGGAAAAACGCAAGTTACTGAAGATGAGTAGAAAAAACAATGCCCATATCTCTGGCACACGTGGTCTAGATCTTGGGGTAGTGTCTTTGGGTAACAATCAAAACATCGTCGGTCCCGGGTTAGAACCCCATCACTGCTTAAAGTTTGAATAAAAGTAACCAGGAATGACGACCGCAGACTTTCGGCGTAGGAAATCACACTATTTCTGCCAACGGCCTTCTCAAAGAGGGCGGAGGAGCGGACAGAGGTTCGGGCCACTCTCTTGCCCTACTGGGGGGAGGGGGGGGGGAGGACTACCCCTAAAAGATGGAAGAATCAACAATGATACAATGATAAACGACATGAGAATGCAGAAGGCAATGGAAACCACTGCATTAGAGACACATAATGTGTATTCCCAGGACAGTAGACTGTCATTGAAAGTTGTCATGATGGTCTCTCCATTGGCAAAAGATTCCGGGCTAGTCCCCATTCGGAGGAGACTATGAGAAAAATATTGAGTAACCAACTGAAGCATAACGTTCTACGAGTCAAATGTTTGAATGTGGTAGAGAGGTTGGACAATCTGAAAATAGAAATGTTAAGGTAAAATCTATATATAGTGGGCTTCAGTGAAATGAAATGCATAGAAAACAACGATTTCTGGTCAGATGAGTACGGGGTAATATCAACAATAACAAAAATAGTATAACGTGAGTGGGATTCGTTACGAATAAGAGACTAGGACAAGTTAAGTACACCGTAGTAGCTATGCATCTTCATTGCGTAGCAAGACTTTTCACTCAACCCTTCAGTCTTATTTTGTATAAAAGTGTTTGAAGTTTAAAATAGATTTATTCTGTGCTGATGAAAGTCTCTTCTGCTGCGACAACGAAATTAATACATGTATAGAATCCATATTGTCAACGTGCAGCGTTTTTCACTGTTTCTTAGTGGTTATGAGTTATATTGTGCGCTCTCTTCCCAGTTGTTTGCTTGTCAAGTTATTATATCGGTGCCAATTATTGAAAATTAGAGATTGTGTGGTAAGAACTTAGCTCTACAGTACTTAGAGTGATTAGTGAAATCAACACTGAGGTCTTACTGCACGCGAGTGTCCGCCCATTTTAATTACGAGTCCGATCGCCAACCACAGTAATTTATAGGCGAATACTGATACAAACAAAGACAGAACTGGGAGGGTCATTGCAAGTCGCAATGAGTCATGGGAAAGTAAGTCTGGATTGAGAGTGCCTCTGTTCCGTACAATCAAGTAGTGGTCACACTGATTAATCCCTTCTCGGTCAAGGCAACGGAGGGTGTGACAGTTTGCGTTAAGGATGTTATGGAAGCACATGGGTGGTCAGGCGTCAAACCGTATGTTGTCTACCACGATACATTGAGTAGAACACATACATTCCAGGAGTGGGCTGCTGGATTCTGACAGCAGTACCAAAAGCAGACAGGTGAATGATGTTTCGTGAGAAATTAAGTGTGTTGTCAATGCAGTGCAAAGTGCATGTGCAAGCATTGTCTGATAGAATCCGTAAACTAAGTGCAAAGATACAGACCCAGAATGCAGAAGCTAATAGGGTGCTGTTACAGAGGCGGAAAATAGAGCGGTGAATGGTTTTTTGCATGGTATATCCACTGAAACGTCACGGAGGGTACCGATGGAGAACCCAGGGAACTTAGAGGCAGCTCTTAGGATCGCAACACTTAACAGAAGAGGTGGATATTGCCACAAAACAGAGAGTAGATCGCTGCGGGTAGGAGAGGCATGTAAGGAAGCAGTGTAAGCAACCAGAGTCCTACGTGTGCGGCACAGTGGGCCACTGGTCATTTGACTGTAACAATAGGAATTTTGGAAAGCATCGGCAAGGGAAGCAGCCATTAAACGCAATAGGATTGCTACAACCATCGGAAGGCAATCCCGATGTACTGTAACATGGCACAAGCTAGTGCACAGGTGGAATGCAGCTTAATGGGCTTAGTGGTTGGCAGCAAACAGAGATTTTTGGTGGACGCAGGTGCGAATGTGATCTTTATCAGTCTGAACGTCGTGGGAAAGAGGAGACTAGAGCCACCACAGTATAGGTTACGTGAGGTTGACGATAATATGGTGCCGGCAGGCGTGGCCGAGCGGTTCTAAGCGCTTCAGTCTGGAACCGCGCGACCGCTACGGTCGTAACTTCGAATCCTGCCTCGGGCATGGATGTGTGTGATGTCCTTAGGTTAGTTATGTTTAAGTAGTTCTAAGTTCTAGGGGACTGATGACCTCAGATGTTAAGTCCGATAGTGCTCAGAGCCATTTGAACCATTTGATAATATGTTGGAAGTATTGGGCACACCAGTAGTGGAGTTTTCAGTGGGGAAAACTAAGTTCGGCGAACGCATGGAGGTGTTGTTATGCATAAACAAAGGTTATTCAGTGATCCTCGGACTAGACTTTCAAGACGAACATCACGCTAAGATTGATCATTTGCAAAGCTCAGTGGAACTCTGTGGGACTTTGCTTCGACTGGGGGAAAAAGTTGCAACTGAAACAATAGCACGGTTTTCGCCTATCACGAGTTTGGACCAACTAAGCTGATTACGAGTATCTCGTCTCCTACCTTCCAAACTTTACAGAAGCTCTCCTGCGAACCTTGCAGGACTAGCACTCCTGAAAGAAAGGATATTGCGGAGACATGGCTTAGCCACAGCCTAGGGGATGTTTCCAGCATGAGATTAGATGATTCCGGTTAGTGTGGATAACTTAAGGTGGAGGGGAGGTGACTCTCTCAAATTGTGCAATAATAGACACTGTGGAAGTCTTGGAAGATGAGGACTTCGACAGGTCGAGCCTGGAGGAAAGCTACAAGCAAACCTTGGTATGGAAGTGTTTGAGGGAAGTAGGTCATTTGAAGGACGGTGAGTGAATGGCTACAGAGAATTTGTTGTTTACTTTTGATGATTTATTTTGTGCAAACTGACGGTTTCTGGAAACTGTGCTGACGCACCATCACGTACTGATGGGGTATACCACACCAATTTGTAGAAAACCATAGCGAATAGCAGAGCAGCTGCAACCATTGGTAGAAGAATTTATTGAACAACAACTATGTGACGGAATCGTAGAACCGAATGATAGTCCCTAGAGCACAAATATTGTAGTCGTTACGTAGTAATCGGTGGACGGGATAAGGAAATACAGATTTTTCTGTGACTAAAGATATCTAAATGCGCAAACCATTTTGGATGCTTATGCAATTCCAAACATCACGGAAACTTTGGATTATCTGGGTCAGTGTCGGTTCTTTACAACTATGGACCTCAGGAGCATATAACACCAATGCGCAAACCATTTTGGATGTTTATCCAATTCCAAACATCACGGAAACTTTGGATTGTCTGGGTCAGTGTCGGTTCTTTACAACTATGGACCTCAGGAGCAGATACCGCCAACTGGAGGTTGTGCCTGAAGACAGCTCGAAAACAGTGTTTGCCATCCCAGTAGTACATTTTCATAACAAATGCATGCCATTTGGGCTAATGAAAACACTGGTGACTTTTCTGCGAATGTTAGATGGGTAACTGAGAGGGTTAAAGCCAAAAATTTGTTTGGTCTAGCTGAATGACATAATTATCTACTCAAAGGATGCACTAGAACATGTGAGACGTTTGGAGGCTGTCTTTAGTGGGCTACAATTGGCGCATTTCACGTTAAGTGTGGACAAGCGTGATTTTGTGACAACTCAGGTTAACTATCTGAAGCACGTGATCAGTGAGTGTGGCGTACAGACTGATCCTCATCTTACAGACGCAGTTAAAAATTATCCAATACCACAATCGAACTAAGCAGGTAAAGTCGTTCATTAGGCTCTGTAATTATTATCGACTGTTGGTGAAAGACTATGCGAAAATAGTTGAACCTTTAAACATCCTACTGAAGAAGGGGACGAAATTCCATCGGTTGCAGGAATATCATGAGGCATTTGAAAAATTGAAAGAAATGTTAGTTTCAGATCCAGTATTGGTTTTTCTGGATTTTGAGAAAGAGTTTATCCTTCTGTGTGATGCTTCAAATAGCCAGCCGGTGTGGCCGTGCGGTTAAAGGCACTTCAGTGTGGAACCGCGTGACCGCTACGGTCGCAGGTTCGAATCCTGCCTCGGGCATGGATGTGTGTGATGTCCTTAGGTTAGTTAGGTTTAATTAGTTCTAAGTTCTAGGCGACTGATGACCTCAGAAGTTAAGTCGCATAGTGCTCAGAGCCATTTTTTTTTATGCTTCAAATCAGATCGTCAGTTGTGTCCTGGGACAATCGTAAATGATCAGGAACATACGGCAGCTTAAGCTTCAAGGCAGTTACACAAGGTGGAGTGTAGCCACTGAGCAACGGAGAAAGAGATGTAGGCAGTCATATACGTTATTATATATTTTCGATGTTATCTGTGTGGTAGCACGTTTAAGTCAGTGACAGAAATGATCGTTTGGTTTCAAAATTCCGTCTAGTAGATTAATTTGATAGGCAATTTAGCTTAGTGAATTCGAATACGAGGTAATCCATAACCCAGGGAAATCACACGCAAATGCAGATTGTTTAAGCCATGTGGTAGCGATGTTAAGTACCCTAGGGAAGAGCATTGAAGAGTGGCAGTCGCCACAGGCCTGGGATAAGGACTGCGAGGCATTTAAGTCACAGCCACATTTCGTTATGCACAAGGGTATTGTTGTGTAGAACGATGAGGTGTGGACCACTTGGGGTGGGGTGGGGTGGGGGGGTGGGGGGTGGGGAAGGAGGGGCAGGAGTTCAAGAGGGTTTTCGGAGGCAGTTCTGCAGCAAGCTCACGACCATATATTGTCAGGTCATAGTGGGCGACATGCTACAGACCGACATGTAGCAGAGCAGTTTTGGTAGAGGAACAGGAAGCATGAGGTGGAACAGTATGTTAAGGACTGTGTGCCAAGTGAGCAGAGGGCTGACATTACACATCAAAAAGTGCTGTTGGAAAGGTTACCACAGTCGTCCAGTCCATTTTCTGTGTTAGGTTTGGTTGTCGTTGGACCATTTAATAAAATACTTGCAGTAAATAGGTACTTTCTCATGATAATCGAGAATTTTTCTGGAGTTTTGGCAGTGGTACCGAAACTGGGCCAACGGGCTGGTACTGTAGCAAAGGCGTTAGTAAACAACTGGGTATTAAAGTTTGGAGTGCCTGAGACCACTATTACGGAACGGGTTATAAATTTTGTCTCAGATTTAATGAAACAACTATGCTGCGTGTTATGTATACGGAAGTTAGAGTCCAGTCCATTTCATCTGTAGACCAAGGGGAGAACCAAACGCATGCCCAATACAACTGCAAAGACGTTGAGCAGCTACATAGGTTCTAGGCATGACGATTGGGAAGCCTATTTACGCTATGTAAAATGTACTTTTAATTCGAAGGCTCATATTGAGACGGGCTTGTCGCCATTTGAAGTGGTTTATGGCAGGAAAATGCCATCTCCCTTTGACGTTTTGATTCCTGAATTAGGACTGGATGGTGAGTCAGTGAGCAAGACTGCCAGAAGAATTCTAGAAGTTTTGAGGAATATAGGAAAGGCAAACACAAAGGCACTACAACGCCAGAAACAACCAAACAGACACAAGGGCAAATTGCCGAAATAAAGTGTGGGGCAGTCGGTAATGGTCGCCAGTCCCTATATGTCAAAGGGGAAAACGAAGAAATTTTTAACAAAATACCAGGGAACATACCAAATCATGAAAATGACCTCACTGGTCAATGTGAAATTACAGTTACCCGCAAAGACGTGTTTTATACACGTTAGTCACATAAAATCGCTTAAAGTAATGGTAGAGAGGATACCACTGCTATCGGCAACCAATCAGGAGGTGAAAGCTACAAAGGGTAGAAAGAAGGAACGTGGAATTTGTGCCTTATATCTGCGTAAGTAAGTTTTATAATTGTTATTTGTTGGGCTTTTTGTTTTAGTATATCAGGGAAGGTGTTCTCTTGTTGCCATAGGGATACTTGTTTTTTTCCGGAGTCGTTAGTTTTTCATGTCGTTAGTATTGATATTGTTTTGTTGTGGATTGTGCGTTCTCAGAAGAATGGAGGGGATAGAGAATTTTTGTTCTGCATGTGGCGAATATGTAAGAACATCCTGGGGAATGAGGATGGTCCTGCTGTTGCTGGACACCTGCAGGTAGCGATTGTTCAGCCTCTAGAATCGGATGCGATGCTCTCGAGACAACCAGATGTGTGGCTTACTGGTCATAAACGGTCGCTAAAAACAACAGTGACGATCTGGGAGATTAGGAATGATGGCTTTCCAGAATTATATAAGAAGGTTCAAATGGTTCAAATGGCTCTGAGCACTATGGGACTTAACTGCTGAGGTCATCAGTCCCCTAGAACTTAGAACTACTTAAACCTAACTAACCTAAGGACATCACACACATCCATGCCCGAGGCAGGATTCGAACCTGCGACCGTAGCGGTCACGCGGTTCCAAACTGACGCGTTTAGAACCGCACGGCCACACCGGCCGGCTATATAAGAAGGTTCAAAATGGTTCAAATGGCTCTGAGCACTATGCGACTAAACTTCTGTGGTCATCAGTCGCCTAGAACTTAGAACTAATTAAACCTAACTAACCTAAGGACATCACACACATCCATGCCCGAGGCAGGATTCGAACCTGCGACCGTAGCAGTCGCGCGGTTCCGGACTCCGCCCCTAGAACCGCTAGACCACCGCGGCCGGCTATATAAGAAGGCACAGGGGAATAATTTATATAGGGAGATAAAGGGACAGTACCAGGATTTGCAATGAACGTACAATAAATTAAGGGTGTAGTTGTCACAGTTGATGGATCTGGTTCCTAAAGTTAGGAGTCAACGGAAGAGGGGCTGGGTAAACGCTGGAGGAAAGAGATTATTCGGAACAGGAGATGAAGAGGAAGTGTAGGATTTAAATAGCACAGTTGTTCAGGGTCAACAGATAGCAAGTTCCATGAAGGATGCTGTGGAGTGACAAACAACGTCATTTCGAAATTGGAACAGTGGGTGTTGAACAACATGAGAGTAGTACGGGAACTAGCGGCAGAGGTAACCCGGTGGGCTATCGAAACGAGCGAGACGCTGAATAGCGATTTGGAGAAAATACAGAATCAATTGAGTGCCTCGGGCAACGAATTGAATGCAGCGAGGTTGCTGCCATGGGTTAGTGGACCAACTTTGGGATGCTAGGAGTCAGACGGCGATATTACAGGAGGCGATATTTCATGCAATGAACGGGCAACTTAGTCCTGTATTGGTTGCACCGAGGGAGTTCATGATGCCATTGCAGCAGGCAGAAAGGCAGTTTCTGAGGAGTTATAGCATATAGCCAAAATGTCACAGGAGAATTTGGCACTGTTCTACCATATGGCTAGCATGGACGTGTAAACAGATGGAGCCAGCGAAAATAAAGCAATCCGTGTACCTGTTGCGTGGAGAAACTCGGAGATTAGCTGCTACAGCATTCACCCATATCCAGTGACATGGGGAATATTGGGCCAAAGAACAGGCAGGCTCGTACGTTAATATCACAGGTACAGCTGGAAAGGTGCATACCAGGGAAGGTTATGATCTGTCCAGGTGGCTAAGTATGGACTGATATGCAGACATGTGAAGCGAGCTTGTTTTTGGGGGAAGTAATTGGGACCAGTTGTAGGAAGCAGCTTCTGTCAGCCCAACCATACTTCACCCCAGAAACTGTACAGCTGAGTGGCTATGAAGAAGGCCGACCAGTAACGTAGAAAAAACGTGAGCGTCAGGAAAGCAAATGATCATTAATGGCATGACTTGTGAGGCAGACGGGATCTTCTGGGTAAGCTTACAGGCGCAACTGTCATTACATTATCGAGGAATACGTTCTATTGACCGGAATGATCTCATTCAGAAATTAACGTATTTAAATGACAAACTCATTCCACTGCTTTTGCAGTCCATGAAGAAATTAACAGAGTCCCAGCAAGGGGGAGTTTTGATGGAACAAATGTGGCAGCATCTATACCATTTCTGGGAAGAACAGAAGCACAAAGTCTTCGTGGTGAGCATATCGGCCACCAGTTGTGGCATGTTTCTAGCAGGCTTTTGCATACTTTATCTCTGGGTAAGACGCAAGAAGGCAAAGCCTGTGGACGTGACAACATACAAAGTATCAGCAGAGTGGTCAGCATTGATCATGGAAGCTATTAGTTTTAAGGTATTAATCAGTGTATAAGGGTATGATAAGGGGTACATGGTAGTAGTAAAGTGTGAGCGGAAGTCCTCTATTGTGAATCTGGGAGATTGTCTTCAATATGTAAATTACTAGAGTTAAGATCGCTGAGTGGGAGTACGATGTTAAAGATTCGGGACGAATCTCCTCGGAAGTGAAGAAATATGCAGCGTTACGAGTAAGTACATGAATTGATTTGGGGGATTTTTGTAAATTTCGCGCAGCTATGGCTGGAAGGTAGTAATTAAGGGGCCGATTGTAACATCAGATGGCTGGCGTGGGCAGTGTTGATATTCAGCAAACGATTCTGCTAAGCAGGCTCACGACACCACTCGCAGGAGAGAAGGCATGGCCGGAAGGGCACTGTATAAAGTGTCAAGTAATCAGGGCAGCACAGGGCACTGACGTGCTGTGAAGAACATGGTGTTGCAGTTACAACAGTGCCTAGTGACCCTTGTGTAGGGATTGAAGCGGGCTGACGAAAGCTGACGTTGTAATGATTAAAGAGCACACCACTTGCCCCCTCCAGAGGAACTACGTAAGAGGCGTAGGGAAAAGACGTATAAACAAGTCAGCCCAGAGGCTCCAAACGGAGCAGTCGTGCCGCCATTCTGTTCGCATCTAGAACCAGAGACAATGACGATTGTTTAAGTTGCCAACCACGACGACCTTTTGGTGATAGATATCAGCGGCCAAGCGGCCCACTGAAACTACCAGCACCCTCCACTTCGTGGACGCGCCGTAAATGTGGCAGGGCGGGCCGCACCTTGGAACTGCACTGGCACGAGGAGCGAGAGGGCTGCTAGCCTCTGCTCTCTAGGTGACATCAGCTGGCAGATTGCAAGCTGCCTTCCTCAGGTTTTCTAAAACCGAATAAGAGAACGATCCAAAAATTGGACATTGGCCGATATATATTATCGAACCTGAGCCAAAGGCTGAACAGTCTCGCATGTTATCATCTACACAACGAGAACAATTGGCACTAATTGTATGTGACAGGCCGCTTGAATTTACGCACTCGTCGGCCTGATTGGCTAACTGCAGTGCTAATTAACTTCGATACGGGAAAAAGTACCGAATTTTTTCCTTAACAGTTATTTCTCAGCACAACCTACACTGTAATGACCTTACAAGCTTTTCAAACAATTTCTATTTACCCTGTACAAAGCAATGTCTGAAAAAAGCTGCACAAATGTTCAGTCAGATCTTGATAAGATTTCAAAATGGTACAAAAACTGGCAACATGCTTTTTAAGTATTCAAAATGTAAAATAGTGTACTTCACATAACGAAAGGAAGTACTATCCTATGGCTACAGTATCAATAAGCAGCAGCTAGATTCGGTCAACTCATGTAAATAACTGGGTATAATAATCTGTAGGTTCATGAATCAGATCGGTCAAATTGGCTCAGTCACAGTTAAAGCAGGAGGCAGACTGCGGTTCATTGGTAGAAAATTACAGTCTACAAAGGTTATTGCTTACAAATCTCTCGTTTTACCTATCCTAGAATACGATTCAAGTGTGTGGGACCCGTACTGAATGCACATGCAGGAGGGCAACACGAATGTTCAAAAGTTTTTTTGGTCTATTGGAGTGTGTTACACAGATGCTGAAGAAACTTAAACGACAGACACTTCAAGGTAGACACAAACTATCTCCTGAAATCCTGTTTACTAAGTTACAAGATCTAGGTATGAATGATGAATATAGGAATATACTAAAACGCCCCATGTATCATTTCCGTGTGGATAGTGGGGACAATATTAGATTAATTTGCAGCGTGGTTCAAATGGTTCAAATGCCTCTCAGCACTATGGGACTTAACATCAGTGCCCTAGAACTTAGAACTACTTAAACCTAACTAACCTAAGGACAGCACACAACACCCAGTCATCACGAGGCAGAGATATTCCCTGACCCCGCCGGGAATCGAACCCGGGCGCGGGAAGCGAGAACGCTACCCCACGACCACGAGCTGCGGACTTGCAGCGTGGACAGATGCCTTTAAGCAGTTGGTCCTGAATGCAAAGGGAAGAAGTCTCAACATCTAGCATAATTGGAAGTACTTCTGCTATTAACTTCAAAGTATTTTCAGCGTATGGATGTATGTAGAAGAAGATTAACATTCCATTTTCGTCAGGATGACGTGATATGTCACCTCTCTTTGGCTGCACGCAAATATCTTGATGAACCGTGCAGTGAATTCACTACCATGGTCTGAGTCACAGATCACTAGATTTTAAGCGAGCGTCAACTGCACGAGACTAGTTTGAAGTAACCACAGGAAGCGCCAGATGGATTCCAGCACCTAGTAGAGTCTACGTCCCTATGTGTTACTGCCGTTTCGAGAACTCGCGGAGGAGCCATTCACTATCAACATCACACTCAGTACTTTCCCATGAGAGCTGAGAGGTCAGAGTATTTTGGGAATGTTATTACCGGAATAAACTGCTGTCGACTGGACATAACTGCGGTTCTTTGATCGCTCATCTGAACTACAACATGTGAAATATTAGTTCACTTTATTATACGTTATTATACAAATGATAAAAGATTTATTTGACTTGATATAATCCTAGGCCACTGGACAGCTTGATAATTTACAGCTGTCATTGACTATTGAAACATCACTTGATGTGGTAATTAACAAACTCCTCTCCTGAAGTGCTGTGTTCAACTTTTACAAGAGTACCTTTCCATCTGAGACTTAAATAACTCTTTTGTCCTACTACTCGATGATACTGACGGCTTCAGCAAACGTCTCGGACGGGGGCATAGCGCTTCTATGCTCGGCTCTATACAGGGCTATTACAAATGATTGAAGCGATTTCATAAATTCACTGTAGCTCCATTCATTGACATATGGTCACGACACACTACAGATACGTAGAAAAACTCATATTTTGTTCGGCTGAAGCCGCCCTTCAGGTTTCTCCTGCCAGAGCGCTCGAGAGCGCAGTGAGACAAAATGGCGACAGGAGCCGAGAAAGCGTATGTCGTGCTTGAAATGCACTCACATCAGTCAGTCATAACAGTGCAACGACACTTCAGGACGAAGTTCAACAAAGATCCACCAACTGTTAACTCCATTCGGCGGTGGTATGCGCAGTTTAAGCTTCTGGATGCCTCTGTAAGGGGAAATCAACGGATCGGCCTGCAGTGAGCGAAGAAACGGATGAACGAGTGCGGGCAAGTTTCACGCGTAGCCCGCGGAAATCGACGAATAAAGCAAGCAGGGGGCTAAACGTACCACAGCCGACGGTTTGGAAAATCTTACGGAAACGGCTAAAGCAGAAGCCTTACCGTTTACAATTGCTACAAGCCCTGACACCCGATGACAAAGTCAAACGCTTTGAATTTTCGGCGCGGTTGCAACAGCTCATGGAAGAGGATGCGTTCAGTGCGAAACTTGTTTTCAGTGATGAAGCAACATTTTTTCTTAATGGTGAAGTGAACGGACACAATGTGCGAATCTGGGCGGTAGAGAATCCTCACGCATTCGTGCAGCAAATTCGCAATTCACCAAAAGTTAACGTGTTTTGTGCAATCTCACAGTTTAAAGTTGACGGCCCCTTTTTCTTCTGCGAAAAAAACGTTACAGGACACGTGTATCTGGATGTGCTGGAAAATTGGCTCATGCCACAACTGGAGACCGACAGCGCCGACTTCATCTTTCAACAGGATGGTGCTCCACCGCACTTCCATCATGATGTTCGTCATTTCTTAAACAGGAGATTGGAAAACCGATGGATCGGTCGTGGTGGAGATCATGATCAGCAATTCATGTCATGGTCTCCACGCTCTCCCGACTTAACCCCATGCGATTTCTTTCTGTGGGGTTATGTGAAAGACTCAGTGTTTAAACCTCCTCTACCAAGAAACGTGCCAGAACTGCGAGCTCGCATCAACGATGCTTTCGAAGTCATTGATGGGGACATGCTGCGCCGAGTGTGGGAGGAACTTGATTATCGGCT
This sequence comes from Schistocerca serialis cubense, assembly GCF_023864345.2. Classification (NCBI taxonomy): domain Eukaryota; kingdom Metazoa; phylum Arthropoda; class Insecta; order Orthoptera; family Acrididae; genus Schistocerca; species Schistocerca serialis. The sequence goes on along the minus strand of NC_064642.1, from coordinate 240,146,302 downwards.
TGATGTCTGCCGAATCACTAAAGGGGCACATATCGAACATTTGTGAATGCCTAAAAAAACTTTTTGAGTTTTTGTATGTGCGTGCAAAGCATTGTGAAAATATCTCAAATAATAAAGTTATTGTAGAGCTGTGAAATCGCTTCAATCATTTGTAATAACCCTGTATTGACCTCTGTGTGAGGGCACTGCTGTGCTTAGAGAGGGCATGTCTTCTACAGCTTCTTATATTCGTCGTTGCAGATTGCGGAGAGACATCTCTAATGTCTGTTGTACCAATGTGCGTTGCCGAAAACGATCTCTGGACGATACTGCAGGGAATCTCTACGTTTGTATTAATACTTTTTCTATGTTAGCAAATGTAATTTGTCTCATTACGCACTACAACTCATAACGTTTAGAGGGTGGGCGTATGACATGCGAAGTGTGTTACATGCATGGCCACCATAAGTGGCATCTCACCTTAGCTGCTAACCGTTATGGAGCCCCTAATAGTGAATCTAAATGCAAGGTCAAGAGCGATAGCAAATTTTGGTAAAATCGGAAATTTCAATTTATTACTTTTATTCAGCAGAACTCGTACCGACCTTTTATCATCTCACAATGCTAAACAAGATACACAAAAAAGCGTACACTACATGTGTCCTACCAGTTATACCTGACAGTCTAGAAACACTAGCTCTGGCAAAGAAAGCACTCACGAAGACCAGCGAGTACAGAGAACGGTGAAGAGGGTAATTTACGCGGCAGTAGGAAGTACAAGACCAGCGACGACGTCATCGGAAAGGGAACGTGGGTGTCTCAACGTCCTCAAAAGAGCTACCTGGTTACACAGCGACGCGAGACCACAACATATGGAGCCATAAGATGATTCACAGGAGCTCTTGGAGCACTGTCAAGCAACAGAAGAGGTAACTCTATGATATAAAAAGATACTACAGAAACTCATTGGATCCTTTTGACATACTCGATAAGTGAGAGCGTCGTAATCAGCACTGAGTGCCTGTACAACTGGTGCTGCGTCAGTCAGCTGTTGGACTAAATGCAGTGTTGACTCTACTGGATACCAACGGCGCTAGCAGCTCACACCTAAATATACGTTGAATTTCCAAAGACGTAATTTAATATTTATTCATCGGTCGTGGCTAGTCAATGACAACGTCTATATGTGGCTCCTCGCTACAAGATCATTAATTAAATCGAATTATAACGTCTTAACTCTTTCTCAAAAATCTCACCCTATCTGAACAAAATGAAATTTCTTCCTTTTAAGAGTAATTATCTTTCATAAAACGCAGACTGTCTTCCTTTTTGCTTAAATCGTTAACATATTTTTTCTACTTGCAAATTAATAAATGTAAATTTTTATTTCAGTTTCATTGAGGGCTAAGATCTGTGTACCTTACGTTGACAGGATGTCAAACTTTTTCTTGGTTACGTATCTGTGGCTTCTCTCTAATAATTTGTTATATAGACAAATTTTTTGCTTTAATACTGGACTTCATTGTCAAATATTTTCTAGTAATAATTCTGGGACAAATGATACTTGTGGACACGTTTATATCGCTTAAAACAGAAAATATCAGTCTTTATTCTCTGTTAGTATTACAAGTACATGTACAAGTCACTATATTTTGTGATGATTGCTGGTTAACTACACAAAACCCCACTAAGCGGAAATGTAATAATAAATAAATAAGATCAGACAGCAAACCGCCACTTTTCCCCATTAACCATGGACTTTGCCGTTGGTGGGGAGGCTTGCATGCCTCAGCGATACAGATAGCCGTACCGTAGGTGCAACCACAACGGAGGGGTATCTGTTGAGAGGCCAGAGAAACGTGTGGTTCCTGAAGAGGGCAGCAGCCTTTTCAGTAGTTGCAAGAGCAACAGTGTGGATGATTGACCGATCTGGGATTCTAACACTAACCAAAACGGCCCTGCTGTGCTGGAACTGCAAACAGCTGAAAGCAAGGGGAAACAACAGCCGTAATTTTTCCCGAGAGCATGCACCTTTACTGTATGGTTAAATGAGGATGGCGTCCTCTTGAGTAAAATATTCCGGAGGTAAAATAGTCCCCCATTCGGATCTCCGGGCGGGGACTACTCAGGAGGACGTCGTTATCAGGAGAAAGAAAACTGGCGTTCTACGTATCGGAGCGTGGAATGCCAGATCCCTTAATCGGGCAGGTAGATTAGAAAATTTAAAAAGGGAAATGGATAGGTTAAAGTTAGATATAGTGGGAATTAGTGAAGTTCGGTGGCAAGAGGAACAAGACTTCTGGTCAGGTGACTACAGGGTTATAAATACAAAATCAAATAGGGGTAATGCGGTAGTAGGTTTAATAATGACTAGGAAAATAGGAATGCGGGTAAGCTACTACAAACAGCATAGTGAACGCTTTATTGTGGCCTAGATAGATACGAAGCCCACGACTACCACAGTAGTACAAGTTTATATGCCAACTAGCTCCGCAGATGACGAAGAGATTGATGAAATGTATATGAGATAAAAGAAAGTATTCAGATAGTGAAGGGAGACGAAAATTTAATATTCATGGGTGACTGGAACTCGATAGTAGGAATAGGAAGAGAAGGCAACGTAGTAGGTGAATATGGAATGGGAGTAAGCAATGAAAGAGGAAGCCTCCTGGTAGAATTTTGCACAGAGCATAACTTAATCATAGCTAACACTTGGTTCAAGAATTATAAAAGGAGGTTGTATACATGGAAGAAGCCTGGAGATACCGGAAGGTCTCAGATAGATTATACACTCCTGGAAATGGAAAAAAGAACACATTGACACCGGTGTGTCAGACCCACCATACTTGCTCCGGACACTGCGAGAGGGCTGTACAAGCAATGATCACACGCACGGCACAGCGGACACACCAGGAACCGCGGTGTTGGCCGTCGAATGGCGCTAGCTGCTCAGCATTTGTGCACCGCCGCCGTCAGTGTCAGCCAGTTTGCCGTGGCATACGGAGCTCCATCGCAGTCTTTAACACTGGTAGCATGCCGCGACAGCGTGGACGTGAACCGTATGTGCAGTTGACGGACTTTGAGCGAGGGCGTATAGTGGGCATGCGGGAGGCCGGGTGGACGTACCGCCGAATTGCTCAACACGTGGGGCGTGAGGTCTCCACAGTACATCGATGTTGTCGCCAGTGGTCGGCGGAAGGTGCACGTGCCCGTCGACCTGGGACCGGACCGCAGCGACGCACGGATGCACGCCAAGACCGTAGGATCCTATGCAGTGCCGTAGGGGACCGCACCGCCACTTCCCAGCAAATTAGGGACACTGTTGCTCCTGGGGTATCGGCGAGGACCATTCGCAACCGTCTCCATGAAGCTGGGCTACGGTCCCGCACACCGTTAAGCTGTCTTCCGCTCACGCCCCAACATCGTGCAGCCCGCCTCCAGTGGTGTCGCGACAGGCGTGAATGGAGGGACGAATGGAGACGTGTCGTCTTCAGCGATGAGAGTCGCTTCTGCCTTAGTGCCAATGATGGTCGTATGCGTGTTTGGTGCCGTGCAGGTGAGCGCCACAATCAGGACTGCATACGACCGAGGCACACAGGGCCAACACCCGGCATCATGGTGTGGGGAGCGATCTCCTACACTGGCCGTACACCACTGGTGATCGTCGAGGGGACACTGAATAGTGCACGGTACATCCAAACCGTCATCGAACCCATCGTTCTACCATTCCTAGACCGGCAAGGGAACTTGCTGTTCCAACAGGACAATGCACGTCCGCATGTATCCCGTGCCACCCAACGTGCTCTAGAAGGTGTAAGTCAACTACCCTGGCCAGCAAGATCTCCGGATCTGTCCCCCATTGAGCATGTTTGGGACTGGATGAAGCGTCGTCTCACGCGGTCTGCACGTCCAGCACGAACGCTGGTCCAACTGAGGCGCCAGGTGGAAATGGCATGGCAAGCCGTTCCACAGGACTACATCCAGCATCTCTACGATCGTCTCCATGGGAGAATAGCAGCCTGCATTGCTGCGAAAGGTGGATATACACTGTACTAGTGCCGACATTGTACATGCTCTGTTGCCTGTGTCTATGTGCCTGTGGTTCTGTCAGTGTGATCATGTGATGTATCTGACCCCAGGAATGTGTCAATAAAGTTTCCCCTTCCTGGGACAATGAATTCACGGTGTTCTTATTTCAATTTCCAGGAGTGTATAATGGTAAGACAGAGATTCAGAAACCAGGTTTGAAATTGTAAGACATTTCAAGGAGCAGATGTGGACTTTAACCAAAATCTATTGGTTATGAACTGTAGATTAAAACTGAAGAAACTGCAAAAAGGTGGCACTTTGAGAAGATGGGACACGGATAAACTGAAAGAACCAGAGGTTGTAGAGAGCTTCAGGGAGAGCATTAGGGAACGATTGACAAGAATGGGGGAAAGAAATACAGTAGAAGAAGAATGGGTGGCTTTGAGAGACGAAATAGTGAAGGTAGCAGAGGATCAAGTAGGTAAAAAGACGAGGGCTAATAGAAATCCTTGGGTAACAGAAGAGATATTGAATTTAATTGATGAAAGGAGAAAATATAAAAATGCAGTAAGTGAAACAGGCAAAGAGGGATACAAACGTCTCAAAAATGAGATCGACAGGAAGTGCAAAATGGCTAAGCAGGGACGGATAGAGGACAAATGCAAGGATGTAGCGGCTTATCTCACTTTATCTCACTAGGGGTAAGATAGACATTGGCTACAGGAAAATGAAAGAGACCTTTGGAGAAAAGAGAACCACTTGTATGAATATCAAGAGCTCAGATGGAAAGCCAGTTCTAAGCAAAAAAGGGAAAGCAGAAAGGTGGAAGGAGTATATAGAGGGTCTATACAAGGGCGATGTAATTGAGGACAGTATTATGAAAATGGAAGAGGATGTAGATGAAGATGAAATGGGAGATATGATACTGCGTGAAGAGTTTGACAGAGCACTGAAAGACCTGAGTCGAAACAAGGCCCCGGGATTAGACAACATTCCATGAGAACTACTGACTGACTTATGAGAGACAGGCCTAACAAAACTCCATCATCTAGTGAGCAAGATGTATGAGACAGGCGAAATACCCTCAGACTTCAAGAAGAATATAATAATTCCAATCCCAAAGAAAGCACGTGTTGACAAATGTGAAAAATACCGAACTATCAGTTTAATAAGCCACGGCTGCAAAATACTAACGCGAATACTTAACAGACGAATGGAAAAACTGGTAGAAGCCGACCTTGGGGAAGGTCAGTTTAGATTCCATAGAAATGTTGGAACACGTGAGGCAATACTGACACTACGACTTATCTTAGAAAATAGATTAAGGAAAGGCAATTTTGTAGATTTTGACAAAGCTTTTGACAATGTTGACTGGAATACTCTCTTTCAAATTCTGAAGGTGGCAGGTCTAAAATACAGAGAGCGAAAGGCTATTTACAATTTGTACAGAAACCAGATGGCAGTTATAAGAGTTGAGGAACATGAAAGGGAAGCAGTGGTTGGGAAGGGTGTGAGACAGGGTTGTAGGCTTTCCCCGATGTTATTCAATCTGTATATTGAGCAAGCAGTGAAGGAAACAAAAGAAAAATTTGGAGTAGGAATTAAAATCCATGAAGAAGAAATAAAAACTATGAGGTTCGCCGATGACATTGTGAGTCTGTCAGAGACAGCAAAGGACCTAGAAGAGTAGCTGAACGGAATGGACAGTGTCTTGAAAGGAAGATATAAGATGAACATTGACAAAAGCAAACCGAGGGTAATGGAATGTAGTCGAATTAAATCGGGCCACACTGCGGGAATTAGATTAGGAAATGAGACGCTTAAAGTAGTAAATGAGGTTTGCTATTTGGGGTCGAAGTAGAGAGGGTATACAATTTATACTGGCAATGGCAAGGAAAGCGTTTCTGAAGAAGAGAAATTTGTTAACATCGAGTATAGATTTAAGTGTCAGGAAGTAGGTTCTGAAAGTATTTGTATGGAGTGTAGCCATGTATGGAAGTGAAACGTGCACGATAAATAGTTTAGACAAGAAGAGAATAGAAGCTTTCGAAATGTGGTGCTACAGAAGAGTGCTGAAGATTAGATGGGTAGATCACATAACTAATGAGGAAGTATTGAATAGAATTGAAAAGAAGAGAAATCTGTGGCACAACTTAACTAGAAAAAGGGATCGGTTGCTAGGGCATATTCTAAGGCATCAAGGGATCACAAATTTAGTATTGGAGGGCAGCGTGGAGGATAAAAATCGTAGAGGGAGACCAAGAGATGAATGCACTAAACAGATTCAAAAATGTTCAAGTGTGTGTAAAAGTTAATGGGACTTAACTGCTAAGGTCATAAGTCCCTAAGCTTACACACCACTTAACCTAAATTATCCTAAGGACAGATTCAGAAGGATGTAGGTTGCAGTAGGTACTAGGAGATGAAGAAACTTGCACAGGATAGAGTAGCAAGGAGAGCTGCATCAAACCAGTCTATGGACTGAAGACCACATCAACAACAACAACTTAGCCATACAGCAATTACTACGCGCTGTATGGTCTGGTTCAACGACGAAGCCTACTTTCATTTGAATGGATTCATCAATAAACAAAACTGCGTATTTGGTGGACTGAGAATCCGCATTTCGCGATCGAGAAGTCTCTTCGACCTCAGTGGGTGACTATGTGGTGTGCAATCACGGAATAATCCATGCGATATTCCTTGAGGGCACAGTGACTGCCGAACGATACGTGAAGGGTTTGGAAGATGATTTCATCCCCATTATCCAAAGTGACCCTGATTTCGACAAGATGTGGTTCATGCAAGACAGATCTCGATCCCATCGATGCGGTCGATAGTAGAGTGCTTGAAGTCATTGAGGAGCACTTTCGGGACCGCGTTCTGGCTCTGGGTTTCCCAGGCATTGGCCTCAATTGGCCACCATATTATCCGAATCTGAACACATGCGATTCCTATATTAAAGACAAGGTGTACAGCAATAGCCGGAACACCACTGCTGAGCTGAAAACAGCCATTCAGGATGTCATCGACAGCATCGATTAGCCGATGCTTCAACGGTTCATGCAGAATTTCGCTAGTCGTCTGCTACACATCATCACCAATTATGGCAGGCATATCGAACATGTCATACCCTAAATCCGAATACTCGTAGTGACGTTTACATGTTGCATAAAGTGTGTGCAAGCCTTAGTATGTAACTAATTTACATATTCCTCATGTAGTTCAGTAATTGCCACCCTTTATGTATAGAAGAAATTCCTGCTTTGTCGCTTAGGGACCTTGGTACATAGTGGATCCGTGCTCCTCACAACACTCCCAACAAAACGTACGCTTTCAACCTATCTCTAAAGAGATTTCCAGTATTTATTACAATAAGCGATGCTCACGCTGAAGTCACAAAAGGCTCTAGTCCTAAGAGCTTACTTTCTATTCCACAAGCACAATATTCCAACGTAACGCCACTATTTCCTTAGTGAGTGGTATAATCCGTTTCACAAAACCAAGTAATGACTGCACGTGATAACGTCTGTCCTCTTCCACAAACCAATGGAATATCTCAGCGTAAATGAGACGCAGACAACCTACAAACGCTTAGCTGACAATCATCCCAATTTTCAGCCACTGCGTCCACACAAACTTAACAAACAGGAGAAAACAATCACAGACTTAAATTAATCATAGCCTCGACTGCTAGTACCCAGAAAATTCTAAGTTTCGTCACAAATTTATCTTCCGCTCTTCCCTACACATTGAGATCTTAGACTCCACACAAACAGAAGAAACAATTACTTTTTCCAACAAGCTGGTAACATTTCAAAGTATCTACCTTAACGATTTAAGAGCTGGTTTGAACTCTCCAGAGTCTAAGCCCCGTAGCAGACTAACTTATTGCGACCTTCTCATTGCAGCTCACTCATTGAGACTGAGTCTTAAGACTAACTCTAGAGACTATTTTTTGAGAGAGTAAGTAAAATTCTTAAGGCAGCACCACAGGTAAGTACATGGCGGACAAGCACTCTTGTGTAAGCATGCTTGCTCAAGCATGCTCGAAAGTTTTTAGGAAAAATTGGCGCAACCATCAGGATTGTGCAAACAGTTCCATGCCTGATCGAATTTGGATTATGCATGCTTGTGCAAGCGCTCAAGCGTGTGTATGCGTCACCATGTATACTAAGAACTGGGAGGTTTGTACAAGAATTTGTCAGGGATATGATTTGATTTAAGTTTTATTTGGTGCTGTTAAATTACACCCTGTACAAAGGTTGTTCTGTACTGTAGGTCAAGTCAAAGAAGAAAAATGAACAATACTGCGATGTAGTTTCAACAGCCTGTGTGCCACGGTTAGTTAATAAGAGAATAATCTTTTCGTTTTCTTAACGACTCTTTACTTCGCATATGACGTTTTATCTTTTTGTTTTTTCTTTCATAGCACAAGCAACATGTTGCCAAGCCTGCACATCGTCGTCTGAGCTCTACATTTTCGGGTATATAAACTAATGCTTGTACAAGCATGCTTGAACTCTGTGTAAGCGCCAGGAATTTGTGTATTCTTGCGCAAGCAGGCTTGCGCAAGCGCTCTTATCAATCATGCAGTTACATTTGTGGCCCTATTAAAGAGACAAGCCAAGAACTCTTTACGGCGAAAAATCATTCTCACTTTAACAACAGGTGTTTCTTCTTAGCAGCCGCTGGCGTGATCTCGTAGAGGCCAGCTACTCCTTAGCTGTAATCTTTGCCGCATGCTGCGGCTCTGCAGTCGGTTGGGCGTAGTAAACTCGCTGACTTGCCTGGAATCTGCTTTTCACGTACATCAGGCGACAGAATCTACAGCATTGTAACACACACATATAAGAAAACTTTACAAAATCATAAATAAACTCCCGAATCTTCCAGAAAACAGTCAATTCCAATAATAAGATTGCGCAATAATTCTCGGTAATCCCTTTTAAATTTGGTGCGTTTACAAATGTTTACCGAAAAGAGATCTCAGACCACCGTGTTTCCTTCGCTTTAGTCAAGGTATTATGTCACTGAGTTGCATGACGTTTAAATTATAATTGTACCTGAGAATGTTGGTTGAAGCCACTCGGCGAACGAAGCAACTGTGGCAAGCACGATAGTTACAGGACAAGAACACAGATGCAACGTCTCACCTCTAAGTGACTATTTCTGCTGGTTCGAATACACCTGCAGTTACAGTGGAGTCCGTACACTAACTCTCAAGTGACTTTTTCACTCCCCTGTAGTATTCCTACGTACAATGGCAACTGTAACTTAGAGTCTGCCCTTGCATAGGGAATGTTTAGAGAATGTTCGTTTTTAGCACACTACTGTTTTAGCTGCTACTCGTAAACTGTGAGCGATATAGCATTCAAACACCGCTTCCCGGTGTGGATAAATTTTATTGTGACAAGATACATAGAGAAATTAATTCTCTAATAAAGTGGAAAATTTTTCGGCTCTTTATTCCACCTTCATTAGGCGCAATCTTTGCACACCTTATCAACAGAAAACAGGATCTGATCTCAATCCTAAAACTTTCCCCTCCGCCCGAACCGGCCTCGGAAGGCCCAACGGTACTGACCGGCCGCCGTGTCATCCTCAGTCCACAGGCGTCACTGGATGCGGGTATGGAGGGGCATGTGGTCAGCACATCGCTGTCTTGGCCGTATGTCAGTTCACGACACCGGAGCCGTACTTCAATCCTCAGTTTGCCTCACAAGGGCTGAGTGTACCCCGCTTTCCAACAGCGTTCGGCAGACCGGATGGTCAATCATCCAAGTGCTGGCCAAGCCCGACAGCGCGTAACTTCGGTGATCTGACAGGGACCGGTGTTACCACTGCGGCAAGACCTCAGTCCTAAAGTATGCCAAATTCCCTACGGAATCCTTCATGTTGCTGTTTTTTACTATAAAAGACAGAAAGTCTTGAAACAGGTCAGTGGTCACTTTCTAAATCATAATTACCTACAAAAACAAATAAACACTGGCTGTCGTTACTTGTATTGAAAATCCTATTGTTTTATATTCTTCGCAACAGCACACTTTTGACTGTGTAACAATACTCTGGTGCACGGTATTGGGTTAGTTCGTAGCATTTTTCCGTAAGTTCAATAAACACCACAGATACACATAACAGAGACTTTTGTCATCAATAATTTATTCTTCTTCTTCACTATATTCAAATCTGCCAACGCTTGGGTAAGTTTCGATATCGCGACTGTAGAAATCACGTGGTTTTGAGGCAAAGAACTCGGCGAGCCATACTGGAAGTGCATTTTCATCCGGAAGGGAAGTTCCTTCAAGATTGTTCGATAGATAGCGGAAAATGTGAAAATGTGAGGGCACAGGATCAGGTGAACAATGTGGGTGCGGAATGACTTCCAACATAATTGCTATGTATGTTTTTTTTCTTTGTCAGTGTAGCAGAATGCGGGCAGGCGTTATCGTGCAGTCTTCCTGGTCTTCCTGCTGGTTGTTCTTGGATTGCGCCTGGAAGACAGCTCACTTGTTGACAAAATGTCAGCAGTGATGTTTACACCTCGGGGAAGCAATTCGTAGTACCCTATACCGTAGTTGTTCCACCAGATGCATAACGTTATCTTTTTTGGATGCGCGTAAGTCTTTGTAAGGGGAGTTGCTACTTTGTTTGGGCTCAGCCATTCCTTTCTTTGAATTATGTTATCATAAAGACATCACTTCTCGTCTCAAATAACGATACAGAATAGGAACGGTCTGTGTTGTACATGAGCCAATAAATGACAAGCAGCCGGCCGCGGTGGTCGTGCGGTTCTAGGCGCTCCAGTCCGGAGTCGCGCTGCTGCTATGGTCGCAGGTTCGAATCCTGCCTCGGGCATTGGTGTGTGTGATGTCCTTAGGTTAGTTAGGTTTAAGTAGTTCTAAGTTCTAGGGGACTGATGACTACAGCAGTTGAGTCCCATAGTGCTCAGAGCCATTTGAACCATTTGAAATGACAAGCAAACAGAGACGCACATATGACCACACGTGGATTTTTGTGATTCAGGATTAAGGCATGTAGTGCCCATACATCCGACTTTTGGAACTTTCCCATTCCATGCAAATGTCGTGCCATGGTGGAAAGATCACAGTTCATCACATTTTCCAGCTCCCGAGTACATTGACGTGGATCACAGTGGATTAATGCGTTAAACGATTTTCATCAAATCCCGAGGTTGTTCCTGAATGTGGTGAGTCACTAACGTCAAAACAGTCCCCCTTCACACTAGAAAACCACTTCCTTGCCGTGCTCTGTCCAATGGTATTAACCCCATACATGGCGCCAATGTTTCTCGCTGCCTCCACTGCTATCACCCCTCTACAGAACTCAAACAGAAGAATACATCGGAAATCCGCCGATTTCTCCACTTCTCCTCTTGGCACTTTATTTTCTAGACATTATGTCAAGCCATAGCAACCGGAATACTAACATGCAAAACAAAAACGCTACGAACTAATCCACCCACCTAATATATTTCGCCAAACGGTAGTATCTCGATTATTATCAAAACTTACGTTGGTCATACATCATTACAATGCAGATCCACGCCCGCTCTCCTCCTCAGCATTCCCCTCACCATACACACACAAAGCAAGAGAAAGAGAGGCAGAGAACATAAATTAGCAGACATCAATAGCGCTGAATAAGACGATTTCTGGCGTTTCTCATGACCTTTACCAGCATAGGAGGTAGCAAGTTAGGGATTTCTGCCCGGAGTTAGCCTTCAGTTAGTGTATGTCTCTGGACGGTTGAAATTAACGCTGGATTAAAAAAAAAACACAAAAAATGGCATGGGGCTAAATCGGGGGAGCAGGCTGGCCACTCAAAATCGCCCCTTACTGAGATGAGGCACTCTGGCAGGAGCTCCTCAAAATAGCCATTGACGACCTTAAAGTGTGTGCTGTTGTTCCGACCTGTCTGAACCAATTGTACCCAAAGTCCATTTGATCAAGTCGTGGAAAAACGAATACCTCCAACATGTTCACATACTGGTCTGAATTCACTGTCACTGTGATCCTATTCTCTTCAAAAAACCAGGGACCAACAATGCCAGCTGAGCAATTTGCACACTACACTATGACTTTACATGACTGCAGTGGCCTTTGATGCATTTCTCGGGAATTGGTGTCGACTCGGTAACGCATGCTCTGTTTGTTGACGCATCCAGTCAAATGAAAATGATGTTCATCACTGAAAAAAAAAGAGAAAGGAACGTTTCGAGAAGTGCCTCACGTGCGTATCTCCGAGAGATCTTGCACAATCATCAAATTGTACTAATTGTAATGAAGGTCATCGTGAAGAATTCGCCTCACTGAACGATGGGAAAGTCCAAGGGCAGACGTATGTCGCTGCACAGAACACTTTGGATATCGCTAGATTGAAGCCCTCATAAACTCAATGTTCTCGCGTGATCTAATGAGCTGAGTTACCCCAGGTCTTCGTTTTATCGTACTTACTGTTGGTCTGAACGTATAGACCCGCATAACAATTGATTTTCGGGCTGGAACACGACCCAACGGGCAACACTGAAGCGATTTCGAAAGGCGCGCTGGGCTGCGATCTCAGAAGATCCGCTCGAAAAGCAGGACTCGACGGCAAAAACATCCTCCTCACTGTCCCAGCGCATGATGGTGGCTGACTTGGAAGAAAACAACACTATAGAACTGCGTCTGTAGAATGGAACCATTCACACCTCGCTACAACCGCTATAGTTCGAATGGGGGCGTGTCAAAAAGCAAGTTACGTTGCCGCACCCGGGCAGTGGGGGAGGGGGCGGGGCGGGGGGGGGGGGGGAGGCATCTAAATTATATGACTCTCAAAACTGTGTCAAAAAACTCTAGATATGTACGTAAGTTATTTAAGAAACAAAAAGACCTGGTACATAAAATGTGTTTAAATGCATTTTGAAATTAGGAAATTATGTTGCCGTACCCTGTATAAAGACAATCCCATCAAGATACCGCAGTCTTGGTCATTATCAAACTCAAACTACCCAACATACAACTGGTGGTCGGACTTCACTTGATGTGATTCAGTCAAAAATCTTGAACGTAATGGAGAAAAGAAAATGACTTAGGGAAAAGCACACAACCAGTGACGACAAGAAGTATCACAGTCTGTTTCATCAGCTGTATCCTATCTTTTAGAGTGATAGACTCCGTGACGACGCAAAACTGACAATAAGGTGAACAATCACATTTCCGACCGTCTTGCACGGTTCGGAAGTGTGTTCAGTGACCCTACACGCCGGCCGCGGTGGTCTAGCGGTTCTAGGCGCTCAGTCAGGAACCGCGCGGCTGCTACGGTCGCAGGTTCGACTCCTGCCTCGGGCATGGATGTGTGTGATGTCCTTAGGTTAGTTAGGTTTAAGTAGTTCTAAGTTCTAGGGGACTTACGACCACAGATGTTGAGTTCCATAGTGCTCAGAGCCATTTGAACCATTTTTTTGACCCTACACACATGTCCGCAAAGACTGCAAACACTTCACAACGAAGTGTTTCGTCTTATAGCAAGTTATCCCCCGCTATATTCTCAACACTCACATTAGACAACACTTAGGCCAACCATTGATCTACCAAATCAATGAGGAAAAACCCATTAAATTTTACTGATGACAAATTTTTCACCCGAGAATCTGATAAATTCACTATGGCAATAACCCGCAAATTCGCTTCCCGAAACGCCAAAGATGACCCTCACTCGACAAAAATGTGCAAATGTGTGTGAAATCGGAAGGCTCGGCTAATCCCGCGCGGCCTCACTCGACACTTAAAAGGGGCTGACACACATTTACAGACTACTCACTCAGTAAAATTACACACAGATCATGTTTCCTCATTTTTCTAATTATTTATAGCACATTCACAAGTCAGGCTAGCGCAATGCCCCACGCTGAAAATAGGTACATACGGCAGTCAGTCACCAATTGCCAGTGACTGAGGAGTACTAGGTCGGAGACCATTAAATTGAACCATTTGACACGAGTGTAGGTCAGAGAATATTTTAATGGTCCAAATGGCTCTGAGCACTATGGGACTTAACATCGGAGGTTATCAATCCTCTAGAACTTAGAATTACTTAAACCTAACTAACCTAAGGACATGACACACATACATACCCGAGGCAGGATTCGAACCTGCGACCGTAGCGGTCGCGCGGTTCCAGACTGAGGAGCCTAGAACCGCTCGGCCACACCGGCCAGCAGAGAATATTTTATTGACTCACATCACCACGAAACCATCGATATTATTTCGAGAACCGATGTAGTAGCTCACAGAGACTGTTTAAATAGTTTTCGCCAATAAAAGTCACTATGTATATGTTGATGTGGATGGAGAGTTATAGTCATAGGTTCTAGCACAAAATGGCGTTACGGTAGGACAATATTCCGAATCGCAGTGGAGCGCTTATATTTCCCTGGGCCCAGTAGGTCGGATGAGGCTTTGCAGTAATTCTGGAAATAGGTAAATTAACTGTACGAGTCAATTAGCGGCTTGTTACGCACAGGCAGTGCGGGAATAAACTGAGAGCAGCACTTCAGTCGTCATACGATTACATCGAGAGTGGATGATTAACGCAATGTTGGACCTAGTGGTGCCACCCGTTCTATTAGTCCAAACGCTACTAGCCGCCAACGAATTACGTGGATCGTCAGTTACGCAAAATTACCTCCCACCGGCTGTATTCACAAGAGTAGTTGCAGTAACTTTTGTCTCCACAGAGCTCTCGATATACACTCCTGGAAATTGAAATAAGAACACCGTGAATTCATTGTCCCAGGAAGGGGAAACTTTATTGACACATTCCTGGGGTCAGATACATCACATGAACACACTGACAGAACCACAGGCACATAGACACAGGCAACAGAGCATGCACAATGTCGGCACTAGTACAGTGTATATCCACCTTTCGCAGCAATGCAGGCTGCTATTCTCCCATGGAGACGATCGTAGAGATGCTGGATGTAGTCCTGTGGAACGGCTTGCCATGCCATTTCCACCTGGCGCCTCAGTTGGACCAGCGTTCGTGCCGGACGTGCAGACCGCGTGAGACGACGCTTTATCCAGTCCCAAACATGCTCAATGGGGGACAGATCCGGAGATCTTGCTGGCCAGGGTAGTTCACTTACACCTTCTAGAGCACGTTGGGTGGCACGGGATACATGCGGACGTGCATTGTCCTGTTGGAACAGCAAGTTCCCTTGCCGGTCTAGGAATGGTAGAACGATGGGTTCGATGACGGTTTGGATGTACCGTGCACTATTCAGTGTCCCCTCGACGATCACCAGTGGTTTACGGCCAGTGTAGGACATCGCTCCCCACACCATGATGCCGGGTGTTGGCCCTGTGTGCCTCGGTCGTATGCAGTCCTGATTGTGGCGCTCACCTGCACGGCGCCAAACACGCATACGACCATCATTGGCACCAAGGCAGAAGCGACTCTCATCGCTGAAGACGACACGTCTCCATTCGTCCCTCCATTCACGCTTGTCGCGACACCACTGGAGGCGGGCTGCACGATGTTGGGGCGTGAGCGGAAGACGGCCTAACGGTGTGCGGGACAGTAGCCCAGCTTCATGGAGACGGTTGCGAATGGTCCTCGCCGATACCCCAGGAGCAACAGTGTCCCTAATTTGCTGGGAAGTGGCGGTGCGGTCCCCTACGGCACTGCGTAGGATCCTACGGTCTTGGCGTGCATCCGTGCGTCGCTGTGGTCCGGTCCCAGGTCGACGGGCACGTGCACCTTCCGCCGACCACTGGCGACAACATCGATGTACTGTGGAGACCTCACGCCCCACGTGTTGAGCAATTCGGCGGTACGTCCACCCGGCCTCCCGCATGCCCACTATACGCCCTCGCTCAAAGTCCGTCAACTGCACATACGGTTCACGTCCACGCTGTCGCGGCATGCTACCAGTGTTAAAGACTGCGATGGAGCTCTGTATGCCACGTCAAACTGGCTGACACTGACGGCGGCGGTGCACAAATGCTGCGCAGCTAGCGCCATTCAACGGCCAACACCGCGGTTCCTGGTGTGTCCGCTGTGCCGTGCGTGTGATCATTGCTTGTACAGCCGTCTCGCAGTGTCCGGAGCAAGTATGGTGGGTCTGACACACCGGTGTCAATGTGTTCTTTTTTCCATTTCCAGGAGTGTATTCACAGAAGCAGTAATCTGTGCTGTAATTAGTTCCTTTCTCACTCTTCTTTTTCTCTTCAACTGTCACCGGATCAGTTTTTCAGTTTTATTATGGTTTTACGAAAAGGCAGGTACGATATATTCTTGTAGACTCAGTTTCTGCAAACTGATCATATTTTATGCTCCAATAATATAGGTCTAGTTAGGGAGTTGTACTGTAAAAGATCGTAGAAAACTAACACAGTTTTCTATTCAGTGTATTCGAACACGACAGTATGAGCAGCAAAACAAATAAACAAAAGAGGAGAAATGAGGCGGAAAGCTTTTGGTAAACGAAATACAGCTTGAAAAGCCATGTTTTCGATGTCCCTGTTACGCTCACTGTGGTTCAAAATGGTTCAAATGGCTCTGAGCGCTATGGAACTAAACTTCTGAGGTCATCAGTTCCCTAGAACCTAGAACTACTTAAACCTAACTAACCTAAGGACATCACACACATCCATGCCCGAGGCAGGATTCGAACCTGCGACCGTAGCGGTCGCGCGGTTACAGACTGATGCGTCTGGAACAGCTCGGCCACTCCGGCCGGCTACGCTCACAGTGATTTACCAGTTTTGACGTATGGCAGTGACAATATAGTTTAAATATAACAATAAAATTAAAAAAGTTAAGTTTATCGAGTGCTCATTAGGGAGATGCAAGTTGGGAATTCTTAGGAGGTACGTGGAAACAAATAAATTGGCCATAATTACTAGGATTGGAATAAGAATATAGCCATCGAGACGAGCCATGGAAGTTCGTTACTGGATTAATCTTTTATTTGACGGATTTAGATTTTGAGCTGCTGCCTAGTAACTATAACAGACCATGTTACATCTATTATTAAACATTGTTTTACTGATTTTAAATGTATACTACTCAAGAAAGTCAGAACACTCGTCACCTATGTTATGTTTATGTATTAATAAACTAAAGCTACGTGTCTTATGGCAATACGTTCGTAAGTTAGTGCATTACAGCTAATTTAGGGCATAAGCTAAAGTCTATATCAGTATACTGAAACGCCTGTTCTTTAATAGTAATAATCGTGAGTCATTTACTATCTAGTATTATTACATCAGAATACTCTATAATCATGTAGATTAATTTTAGATGCAAATAGTTTTTTGATGGTTAAGTTTCGCCTTATATTCTATTGAAAGTATTTAACAGTCCCAGTTTACTTTATTTTCTCTAGACGTTTCAGAGGTGTAAAACTGCGTCAATAGATGGATTAATTTCAACTAGTAAGACTTATGAGTGTTGTGAATACGACTTTGGGTTAACCTGTGGCATTGTCCAATAACAGAAGGTAAGTAAAAAACAAGAATCTCACTTGTCTTTAGAAAAACGTTAAGTTCATTGCTATTGATTGAACTGTTTCACTTCTGTCTAAGGAGATCCATGCATACTACTCATGAAGAATACTCAAAATCTGCGTCAGCAGCTTCATTAAGTGGTGCCATATGTTGAATGTCGCTCATTGATTACAAACAAAAATAAAAGTTATTACTTTTGCGTCTGATTTCATGCTTTGTAAGTGGAAGAAATCAATTCATGAGGCTGTCTAGCTGACTCGATTGACTCAGTTACAGCCAAGAACAATATTTGAGGGACCGATGGCCTTGCTAGTCTGGTCCCTTCTACCCCCACAAAACAATCAACCAATAATATTTCCTTGAAGTCTTAGCTATCCAAAAAATGAAAAATCCTATTTTCTTGCAGGATCCACGTGCGCGTCTTTATGGTTAAATTGACATCTTCCTACAATTAGAGCGGTTTCTATAGTACAGGTACAGGACGTTTAGAAATAAACAAGGATAATGTCTCCCTTCTACACCTACAGTACTTCTACACCACGTAAACAGTTTACAGCTTGTATTACATCTACATCTACATGTATACTCCGCTATCCACCAAGCGGTGTGTGGCGGAGGGCACTATTCGTGTCAAAGCCATATTTTCTCCCCTCTGTTCCACTTGCGGATGGCGCGATGGAAAAACGACTGTCTGAACATCTCAGTACGAGCTCTAATTTCCCTTACCTTTGAATGGTGATCATTACGTGATTTGAAAGTTAGTGGTAATAATATATGATCTACATTCTCGGCAAAGATCGGATTTTGGAATTTAGTGAGTAGTCCCTTGCGTTTTTGCACATCGTCTATCTCCAAGTGTGTTCCACTCCACACTTTTTATGAGATCTGTAACGCTCTCGCGATGGCTAAATGTACCAATAAAGAATCTTGCAGCTTTTATTTGGACCATCTTAATCTCTTGAATCAGACCCAACTGGTAAGGGTCCCATACAGACGAACAATCCTCTAAGATTGGACGAACTAAAGTATTGTAAGCAATTTCCTTTGTTGAAGGACTGCATCGCTTCAGGATTCTACCAATAAACCGCAATCAAGAGTTCGCCTTACCCGTTACTTGTGTTATCTGATCTTTCCATTTGAGATCACTTCGAATAGTCACACCCAGATACTTGACGGATGTTACCACTTCCAAAGATTGGGAATTTATTTTGTACTCGTACATTAATGGGGATTTTCGCTTTGTTATACGCAGTAGGTTACACTTACTAATATTGAGAGATAACTGTCAGTCATTACACCACCCATTTATTTTCTGCAAATCCTCACTGATTTGTTCACAATTTTCGTCTGATACTACTTTCCTGTAGACTACAGCATCATCGGAAAACAGTCTCATGCCGCTGCCAATACCATCAACCAAATCGTTTATGTAAATCGTAGAAGTAGCTGACCTATTACGCTGCCCTGGGTCACACCTGATGTTACGCTTGTTTCTCTTGAAGTCTCCAAATTCAGGACGACATACTGCTCTCTGTCTGTTAGAAAACTTTATATCCAACCGCATATGTCATCGGACAGACCGTAAGCGAGCACTTTTTGGAGCAAGCGACAGTGCGGAACTGAGTCGAACGCCATTCGAAAGTCGAGGAATATGGCATGAACCTGGAAGCCGGTATCTAGAGCCTGTTGTATATCATGCACAAATAGGGCCAGCTGTGTCTCGCATGACCGCTGTTTCCTAAAACCGTGCTGGTTTCTGCAGATGAGCTTCTCAGAGTCCAGAAAGGTCATTATGTCTGAACACAAAATATGTTCCATGATTCTACAAGAAATCGATGTCAGTGACATTGCCCGGTAATTATGTGCATCCGATTTTCTACCCTTTTTATAGATTGCTATGACCTGAGACTTCTTCCAGTCCCGTGGAACTTTCTGCTGTTCCAATGATCTCTGATAGATGATGGATAAGAATGGTGCTATATTTATAGCATAGTCAACATATAATCTTACGGGGATACCGTCTGGGCCAGATGCCTTTCTGGCGTCTAAGGATCTTAACTCTTTTACAATCCCAGATGCACTAAACGCTATGTCAGCCATCCTTGCGTTTGTTCGATAATTTAAAGGGGGAATGGTGCTGCAATCCTCTACCGTAAACGAGTTTTTGAAAGCTAGGTTTAGAATTTCGCCCTTCTCTTTATCATCATCCGTTGGAAATGTCGTGTGGCTAGGGCCTCCCATCGGGTAGACCGTGCGCCTGGTGCAAGTCTTTCGATTTGACGCCACTTCGGCGACCTGCGCGTCGATTGGGATGAAATGATGATGATTAGGACAACACAACACCCAGTCCCTGAGCGGAGAAAATCTCCGACCCAGCCGGGAATCGAATCCGTTACATTACCCATACTGTCAGCAAGAGAAGGTATTGAATTATTTGTAGCGTTCATAGAGTTAACGTACGACCAAAATTTTTTGGGGTAATTTTTAGAATCTGCAGATAAAACATTGCTTCCAAATTCGTTAAAAGAATCTCTCATTGACCGTTTGACAGCTGCTTTCCTTTCGCACAGTTTCTGCTTGTCAGCGGGGCAGTGACTTCGTTTAAAACGACTGTGCAAAATTCTCTGCTTTCTCAGCAACTTCCTAAAATGTTTGTTGAACTAAGGTGGATCCTTTCCCTCCCCTATATTTTTGATAGGCAGATATTTCTCTTGCATGTGGTGCACAATACCTTTAAATTCCGACCAAAGATGCTCAATATCTTTGGGTCCCGCGGTGAATGCTTGGAGCTGACTATGAAGACATTCATTAATGACACTTTTATTTCCTTTCCCAAACAAGAAAACTCTATGCTGTTTCTTTAGATTTTTTGCAACTTCCACTGACATAGAAGTCACAACGACACTATGGTCGCTAATACCTTCTTCTATATTAACTTCCTCAAAAAGATCAGGTCTGTTTGTCGCCAAGATATCTAATATGTTCCCGTCTCGAGTTGGTTTTCTAACCAATTACTCGAGGTTGTATGTTGAGAGCGCTCCTAGGATAATTTCACACGAATCTTTGCTTCTGCCCCCAGTGATAGACATGTAATTTTCCCAGTCAATGGGCGCCAGATTAAAGCCTCCACCTATAACTAGTGGATGATTTGGATATTTATTTCCTATGTAGTCAAGACTTTCCCTGAAATGTTCTCCGACGCTATAAAAACATCCTAATACAATGGTCACTCCTTGTCTGATTGACAGCTTTATCCAGACTACTTCACAGTCCGATCCAGTATCGATCTCAACTGCGTTTAAACAGCTTTTAACTGCAATGAACACACCACCTCCCATAGCATCAGTCCTATCCTTCCGAAACACTGTCCAACCCGAGTTCAAAATTTCACTGCTATTTATGTCTGGTCTCAACCAGCTTTCGGTACCTAATACCATATTGGCATTACTACTGAATATTTTGGAGAATAACTCGGGGATCTTGTTACAGACACTTCGACAATTTACTAACATGAGATTTAGTATATTTAAATCCTTTGGAATGACGTGTTTATGTGAACTAACAATTTTTACAGTTGTCACACCCACATCAGTGTTATGAAGTGGTAATTTTTCAGGCCAACGGTCTGTTTACCGTTGGGAGAAACCTAATCTAAAAAAACCCCATGTGCACGCCACAAGTAGTGTGCTACCCATGTAGCTGCTTCCTGTGTGTAGTGCACCCCCGATCTATCGAGGGGCGTCCTACAACCTTCCACCCCATAGCGTAGGTCGAGGAATCTACAGCCATTTTCGCCACTTGACTCCAAACCAGAGACCCCGGTCCACCCTGGGCATGATGCTACAGATCGTCAGCTTGGCTTCCACTCCTCGAGAAACGGAGCCAGCCGTCGAAAGGACCCAAGGATTTCCTCGGGAAATGTGCAACAATCTGCATCTGGCTGCACCCCACGTGCTCGATAGCCGCCGGAAGAGCCCCTTCCACATCCCGGACAAGGACCCCGACAAACACACTGAGTGAACGTTGGACTTCTTCCCCCCCCCCCCCCCCTCCCCACTAGTTGCTATTTTCCTTAGGGGCTCCATAACCCACCTAACACTGGAGCTCCCAATAACTAACAAACCCCTACCTCAACGTACGTATGCGGACCTTGCTGTAGGAGCAACAACTATCCTGGCAGAAGGTGCATTGTGATCCAGATCAGCCTCCCCCCCCCCCCTCCCCAGCACCGGATAGCACACTTAATCTATTGGCAATGAGCATGGGATTTGGCAGGAGCGTGTGTCCCACATGCAGCCTTCGCCTTGAGGCTGGAGACCTCGATACAGTCCGTCACCCGTACTGAGGTGAGAGTGGGCCGGCTAGTTCAGTCGCACCTGAGGTCGGCTCGGTGACAGAGCGCTGTGACATCTTCCCTGCACATCTAGTACAGCAGAGGTAACCCCAGGCATCCCAGCCCCACCGTACCTCGAGGTGGCGCTCTGGAGCCTGTTGACTGTGGCCAACAAGGCTTCCAGCTGCGTTTGGACTAGAGCCAACTCCTCCTGCATCGGCACACAGCAGACACATTCCCTATCAATCTAGCTAATATGTGATTTACTATAAGAAACTAAAGGAAATCTACTACCACACAAGGTTAACAGCTACACTCTAGTTGTCAGAAGGGACACTCAACAATGAAAAACAATAAAAATGTATGGCAGAAGTTTGATCTGGTGCTTATTTTTCTGCTAGGTGATATCTAGTGAATACTAAAAAACAAAAACAAAAACAGTGACCCACAGTAAACTGCTAGGGGCTATCTAGTTAATATTATTAAAGAATTAAACAGTAACCTGCGGTAAGCTACACCTACTGATTATCCCTCGTATTTATAATGTAAACAAATTTTTACGTACACGCTAAAATAACCTAATAAAACTATAAAAACTGCTATCTTCAATGTATCGAGTCTAAATGTCACTAATAAACGTAAATACTGAGTATATATAAAAGATGAGGTGACTTACCGAACAAAAGCGCTGGCAGGTCGATAGACACACAAACATACACACAAAATTCAAGCTTTCGCAACAAACTGTTGCCTCGTCAGGAAAGAGGGAAGGAGAGGGGAAGACGAAAGGAAGTGGGTTTTAAGGGAGAGGGTAAGGAGTCATTCCAATCCCGAGAGCGGAAAGACTTACCTTAGGGGGAAAAAAGGACAGGTATACACTCGCAAACACGCACATATCCATCCACACATACAGACACAAGCAGACATATTTAATATTTATATATAATTTTTCCCACGTGGAAGGTTTCCTTCCATTATATAAATACTGAGTATTGTACACTGACAGATACAAGTACAAAACAAAACCTTTAGCTAACAATAAGAGTTCAGAACGTTAAGCACAAATACGAACTCTACTTTATAGAAACCGATGGCCTTCCAGCACACGGTCACTAAAGCCCACAACAAGCTAAGGAATTTAAGCAGACGGCGAGGTAAGTTTTAGCTTTCTGCTAACTAAACCATATGTAAGAAGGGCTCAAAAATTGTATTAAAACACTGATTTACTCAGATATTATAGTGTAACAATAATTTACCTCGTACTTTACGTTTGCTTAACTGTTAACGCCCGCATGTTGCGCTAGTCAAACGTATGCAAGTGAGTTTAGAATTCACTGTCAGTATCACTTTTCTTAATAAAACGTATAAAAACTGCTACCTTCAATTGATCGAGTCTAAATGACATTAATAAACGTAAATACTGAGTATTATATACTGCCTTTATTGATAACCCCGTGTATTTAATGTCAGTTAAGAATGCAAACAAATGTTTTCGTACACACAAAATTGTCCAAAACAGAAACTTCGCTTTTCCTATTCAGACGCAAATAAAAATTGAAACCTTAAATTTATCAAGTCTATCTGACACTAATACACGTAAACACTATAGAATATACAGTAAAAACAATTATTTACTTGCTAAATTACTTATCTCGGAACACAACAAGCGAAATGCTTGGGGGTCACTTTGCTGCCGCTATTAGAGCCCTATAGTAGTAATGCTGTGGCAAAGCTGGTGCGAATTCCAGTTCCCGCCGCTAGATGACACTACATTTGTAGTACCACAGTCGCTTTTCGAGGGAAATTCTAAAATGCAAGATGGCTGATGGGTTGTGGATCAAATAAATGGTGGGAATTGTCTTGCGTATAAAATTTTTTTTAAAATGTTGGGAAATTTACAAATCCAAGATATCAGTTGAAGGGAAATTTAAAAAATTGCTGGAAATCCAAGAAATCAAAGATGGCACTGCTGGGAAATTTAATAAAAATTGGCAGAATATTTAAAAAATCCACACTGTGCTTTATGTCTGATCTCCTCTCTCCTTCTCCCAATCAACTATAGCAGATTATTAAAAGAAGGTATCCAATCAGAATTTAAAAAAAAAAACAAGCTAGCCCATTTGTGTTTTATACGCCTTTCCTCAACCCTTCCCTCACCTCCATTTAATCAAAGCACAGTATTAAGAATTCAGATGGGGGAACTAACTCAATTGTGGTAGTGAGAAACTAAAAGAACCCTCTTTCCAACTCCCACTCCTTATTTCCAGCCAACCATAGCATAGTATTAACAAAAATCGGAGGTGGTTGAAACAAAACAACTGTGCTTTATAACCCACCTCCCATCCTCCCTCCCTGTCCTCAACAAACCAGATTGTATTACTTTGATAATGTATGAAAACGTCAAATTACATTTACACTTCCTCCTTTCCTCCTCGTTTTTCCAACCCATGAGAGTGTAATATTCAAATGATGTGTAAAAATGGCGACAAATTACATTATTTCTGATCTGCTTATATTTTCCATCATCCTCTTCCCAACCATTCGGAGAGTAGTATTACAGGGATAAGTGAAAATGGTGTTAAATTACATTATTTCTGTCACACAGATCAAGCTATGCCCCTTCCCCCTATCCCCTCAATACGTCCAGCCAGAGAAGATGATCGAAAGAGACCAACTGTTTGCTTTATACTCCGTTATTCCTCTCCACTTTCCAACCAGTATGAACATAGTATTAGAACATAGCCAGACTGTGTTAATGGTAAATTAAAAATCCGCTCTCTCTCTCCATCCTCTCCCATCAGTCATACTGCAATATTAAAAAAAACACCCAAGATGGCGGAAAAAAGCCAGGTGTGCTTTACGATAACCCAGTCCCTTCCTTCCTCTGTATCAAAGTGTAGTATTTTAATTACGTATTAAATGGTGTCACATTACATTCTTTCTGTTGTACCGTCTCCATTTCCCTGCTCTTATCTCCAGCCAATCAGAGATTAGTACTAAAATAATGTGCCTGACAGGCAGTATATCAGTTAAGTTGTCAACATGTCTCTGAATTCGATTGGAGGGAGGACTAAACATAAAAGAGAGAGACCACTTCTCTCCTACGAGTCCACCATACCCCTAAATCCTCACCATTCCACCTAGGTTTCCACCCAAAAGCATCTAACACTAGAGGGTCAAGACTGACACTTAATGCTTGAAGTCTAATGAGTAATGGGTAATGCCTAATTGCGAATGCCTAACTGTTAACGTTTATTGTCTAATGAATAACCCCTAAACACGAAACTGTGTACGCTTGCACATATGTGGCGTAATATTAAAAAATGGCTCCGATATCGAAGATTTGCATTACTGTGGTCCATAAGAAAGGTGCTCTTCACAAAAATATTCTTGATATTAAACGCACTGCCTTCCATGGTACATTCAGTTCTTGCAGGAAATACCACTGGCTGGTGTGTCATTCTCTGCTAAGGATGTAGTTGGATGTCAGTCTCCATTGCACTATACAAAGAACAGGTGGAAGGGTACTGTCTGTTCCATCCCATGTCGCTGACTACAAGTACTGCATATATGCATTAGAATCTATTGTCGTGGGATCATGATAAGAGATTTTTAAACTTATGCGTGACACAGGCTTCATTTTTAAAAATTGCAGGGTACTGCTACCTCCATGGCTCTGAATTCACAGTCTTTAAAAGAAATGAATACGATTTCTTTATGGAAATCTAGCAAGAAGGAAAATATATTTTTTCAAGTCATTGTACATAAAAACTGTGATCTGTGTGCTGGACCTGTTATATGTTCCTAAAACAGGTACAACTATCACTAGTATCGAGAGAATACGTACTTTAGCCCCTCCCCTTTCAATGAGAATAGTATTGCTCTTTGCACATGAGATTCTCCCAATCTGGGAATGAAGGTAAGAAACCCTCTCCTTCCAAGAAAACCAACATAGGGTCTGGTTCTTTGTCTGTAATGTCTCATCTAATATGCATAAAGAATTATCATCAATGTCATCTTCTGCTGTAGAAAAAAATGTAATCTTGTTCACCCATTAGGGCCTTTCATTCATATTAAAATATTTTTGTCTGATTAAAGTAAGCATTGCAGCGAGAGAGAGGGCTTATCATGTGTCTTACATACACAATTTTTTTAACTAACGCTTCTTTGGAAATTTGGCTTTGTAATGAATGCAGCTGCCTCCATATCAACCTCCCCGCCATGTTTTTGCATTTATGAGACTTCTGCAGGAATGAATTTTCAGGAGATGACGCTCTGCTTCGTATGCCTACAAATCATGGAGCAATAATTTCTGTAGATCGTAATTTCACGACGTTTTATTATATGAATCAGTCAAAAGCGATATACATTAACACATGTTGACAAAAAAATTCACAGCGACACAATTCCAAGTGTCTCGCAAAGCATTGATTTGGCTGGGACACGTACGACAAAGCCCAACATTTTAATGTGCCTTGAAGTTGGACACACATTATCTCATTTTCTTACAAGGACACTGACATGGTTAATATGCGATAGAGCACGCAGCTATGGGGAAGTATTATAACATGCGGTAAATGAGTGAAAAATGTTTTTTAATGCAAAAGGGAAACAATGACGATAGTTAAGAAATTTCATGACACTCATGTTGTAACTTAATACACTTATTACATCATGTCGATGCAGTCATCGTCTCTCTCTCTCTCTCTGGAATTCTTCGTGGGCATTGGAGTTTGCATATAAAAATAAATACTGATGTTTTAAATCTGATTAAGTACGATCTTTTTTATTTTAATTTAGTATGCCTCCTTATCTTGTAAAGGCTAGAGAGAAGCTGAATGAGTTAAGCCCCTGAGAAAAACTTTGGGAATAATTCTTAACTTGCCTGCTTTTTCTCTATGAGAAAACCAATATCAGCTTCAAAAATGAATTTTTTGCTCTGCAGCAGAGTGTGCGCTAATATCCTGGCACATTAAAACTGTGTGCCAAACCGAGACTCGAACTCGAGACCTTTGCCTTTCCCATGTGAAATTCTGTAAAGTTTGGGAGGTATGAGAAGTAAAACCGTGAACACGGGTAGCGAGTCATGCTTGAGTGGCTTGCCTGCAAAAGGGATAGGTCGCCACCTCGGGTCTCGGTCTAGGGCACAGTTTTACTTTGCCTGGAACTTTGAAGTCTCAGCTTGCTTCGATCTATCTGGTTCTTAATGCTTGGTGAGAAATTGGCATTTCCAGGAATATGTTTATGCAAGCTCTGATTCAGCGCCAGAGATAAGAAATCTATGCAGACCCGTCAGTGAGGAAAGGATAGAAAAAGCAAAAAGCACAGCGTAGGCTCCCAGAAGTTATTTATGTTTTATCAGGTCTTCAACACCGTGTGATCAGTTGTGCGTTGAGAGAGCAGAGTCAGAAAATTCGACCAAAACAAAAGTAGTATTCTGCTACTTATCTAGTCTGTCACTCAAACATTTTTTGTCATACTTATGAATTCAGGTTTTTCTTATGTAACGTCAGAGTATGTATAGTTCACCTAATTAAGTAGCAAAAAATACGTTGTCTTTCTGATCG
This sequence comes from Schistocerca serialis cubense, assembly GCF_023864345.2. Classification (NCBI taxonomy): domain Eukaryota; kingdom Metazoa; phylum Arthropoda; class Insecta; order Orthoptera; family Acrididae; genus Schistocerca; species Schistocerca serialis. The sequence goes on along the minus strand of NC_064642.1, from coordinate 240,118,877 downwards.
GGCAGGAAGACCGATGTATTTTAACTCGACATTGGTCCGAAAAGCCAAAGGATCAGTTCGTCTTTGGTTTCATACAAGGTGATGTGCGGTTGTGAACAGCCGAACAGGCAGACCATTGTCGAAAGTATGAAGAATTTTAACTGACCTTCCTAGAGAAATACTGTTCGCAGGGAATTCAGGAAAGACTACCAATGGTAGTGTTTGATCCACAGCCATTTAACGTAAAACATGGCGAACCAGGCCGGTATTTCGAAAGATATTTGAACAAGACGAGATACTGGAGCAATCCGATATCGCATGTCGATGTTTTGTGAATATTAAAGAGTTATTTACCGAACAGCATTCGTGAGAAACTGGTAACTGTCTCAACTCATCGTCGTGCATTAGATTGACCTCATTTATGTGAGCAGTCGAACTCAAATGACTGTTACAGAAATCAGTCGGGTCCGCCAAAAAGACGAAGGATTTAACAGTGTGGTAACGGTAATAGCAACAACAACAACAACAACGGCAATAATAGCAGAAATCAGTACAGCAATGTGCTGTGTAGTTGGCACCCATACGCACCGCCACTTAATGGTAATGGGGGATTTGGAAATCGTCAAAGCAACTGTTTCCAAGAGAAAAATAATGGAAATTACAATTCAGGGAACCGTGGCTCACTCTCGAGAAATAACCGGTATGGTTGGAATAACTGGCGCGGTCCCAGCGATAATAGACAAGAAGCGTATAGGAATGGGAATGAACACCCACGCATAAATAACAATTACGGAAGCAACAGCCATGGGAGCGGCATAAACCAAAATCGGCGAAATTCAGCCTCCAGTTATGAGTAGAATAGAACATGTCAAAATACCGATCACACTGTAAACATTGTAGAAGTGACTGATGGGAGCCGCAGCACCGTGCCTCCCCAAACAGTAAACTGCGGTCGGTCGGCCTGGGCCGCCGCCGCCGTCCGAAAACAGGATTGGGGGCATGACACTAATAAACAATTATTTCTTGAAGTATGGCAAAGAAATAGACCTACATACATAATAGGGAAATGATGTTAAAGGGATAAACGATGACGCACAGGCAGGTTAATGTCAAAAGAGGAACAGTAGATGCATATTTGATTCTGGACACGGGACTGGACACGGGAGCAGCTATGAATCTTGTTCCGTACAGCTCGTTCACTGAAATAAAAAGGAAACTAAACCTAACTACTTTACCTGTGCAAATGTGCAATATTTTAACGGCCATAGGTAATAAGTCAAAAGACATTCCAATAACTTTGCTGGAACCATAGTTACTAGTACATTCCTAGTGGTAGAAAACTACTTGTTAACTGCAATGACAAATATTGTCTTTACTCAGACAATACTCTATACGCAGTTGATTTAATGAAAATAGGATCTTGTGTGAATAGCCAGTTAGTAGATAAAGTGAGTATTCATCTGACGTATCGAGAAGTTATTTAAGTGAATGAGCAATGTAACGAGCAGATCACAGGGGAAACACTATTAAGAGTAGGATATAAGATCTGGGTAGTTTATCAACTGCACACAAACAAAATCTAGATACAGTGTTGTCACAACATTGCATGTTTTGGAAAGAAACCAATAATAATTAAAGGATATGTCTATCATATGGAGGTATAGCCCCACAAAAATTTCTGTCTTGCATCATATGCAGTTCCTAGGACAAAGAAGGAAGTAGTAAGAAAGCAGGATGAATGCATGATTAACTTGGATTGCTATTAAACCATCCCACTCGCAATATTGCAGCCTCACCCTAGCGATAGCAAAACCTGATGGCAGTGTACAACTTGTTTCAGAGGCAAGGGAAATTAACAAAATCACAGTATCTGTAAGAATCAAACCAGGAAACCTAGAGGAGCAATTATTAAAATTCCATGCAATAAAATTCCTTGTGACAATAGATCTAAATCGATCATAATGGCAAATCTTGTTGCTCCTAGACAGCTGACAATATACAGCATTTGTCTATATTGATAGAAGTTATCAGTTCCATGTTTACTATTCACACTTACTGTAAGTGCAGGATTATTTATTACAGCTTTGAATAAGATGTGAGGACCCAAAATATTGAGTCAAGTTACAGTCTATGTTGATGATCTATTTATTGCTACAGCTGTATGGGAGGTGTAGTAGCGTATATTAAGAAATGTTCTAGCAAATTTTCCATTTATGAAGTCACAGTTAACTTAAGGAAATCGGAATTTGCCAGAAAAGATAATACATTCTTATATCACATTATTTCACCAAGAAGCATTTTGTCTGATGAACACAAACTCGACGCCATCAGAGAATTTCCTATCACACGAACTAAAAATGAGTTAAAAGCATTCATGAGCTTAGCCTCAATCTCCCACAAGTACATGCCTCACCAGCTATTAAATTGTGATGCATTGCTCAATCTTTCGAGGATAAAGAGCATATGGCTATAGACAAAAACAGTTTAAGGACTTTGACACCACAAAACAAGCTTTGGTAAAATCTGATACATGAGTACATCCTGATATGACAAGAATTTTAACTCAGTATCCATGCTTCCTTCCGGTATCTGAGGGAAATATCGTTTCATATTAACCGTGATAATGAAAATCAAAATGTAAAGACAATCAGGTGTGCCAGTTGCACAGGGACAGAAAGTGAAAGAGCTTATTCTGTAACCAAGCTTGATGTGCTCTCAGTAATACGAGCATTCTGTAAATTCCAGTACTTCCTATGAGGAAATCACACCAAAGTATATTGTGATCATCGAGCACTTTCATTATTACTGACATGTAAACTATTTCATGAAAGATTAGCCGGATTATGAGGTAATTTGTATTAAAGGTGAACAAAATATTTTAGCAAATGCTCTGTCTAGATTTCCACAAGGATTGAATCAATATGCAGAATTAAAAGAACAAACATTCGACTTTACGAGTCTACTCATGTACTATGGTACATACAGGCCCTAATTTGAGTCAGCTTCAAGAAGAAGATACTCGATAGAACAATGCAAGGCAACAATTAGCAAGCACTGCCGATGCGGACTGGAGAGCCCATTATAAGTTACATAATGGAGTTGTTTTATCGCCAACCACTCAATCTGGTAACTATTGTGTTTGTTTACCAGAAGCATATGTAGACAGTTTTATCAGGAATACTCGTAAATCGTGGGGTCACTATGGTGTAGCCAAGTTTGCTCAGAAAATCATATCATAATGCTGTTTCCCTAACAATAGATATAGAGAACAACAGGTCATCAAGAAATGCGTAATCAGTCAAAAGACTAAACACTTAAACAGATCCCGATTCAATGAATTACATTCTGTTATCCAAGGAAAATCCCTTGACGTTTTATCAACCATTGCTGCAGGATTTTTCCCTATAGCAAAAGGAAGAGTGAAATAATGTGTAACAGCCTCATATGATGTGTTTTCTATATATCTGCAGATTTATGCCACTGAAACTCTAATGGCAGGGCCTATAATCAAGTGAACCATGAGAGCTATTGTGACTGATAATGTAACTAGCTTCACAGATGCGAAGTGGAAAGAATTTGTCAAGTCACATAACATTAAACAAATTTATGTCTCTAATTTTTATCCTGAGGTCAGCCCAATGGGCAGGTGTTTCGTGAGTTTGACAGGTTTATCAGAAATGACTATGTGAACCCCTTTCAGCATTTAGTAAACAATTTTCCTCACTCATCAACAGGTTTTACACCAATCAAAATAACATACGAGAAGCATAAAATATATGTTTGGGTTAAGCCCTTACCTAAATTTTCTGAGAAAGAGTTATCCACAGAAGAAAGGGCTTGACAAGCCTTAAAGGAACATTGTACGTGAAATTCGTTGAAATTTGACACATTTTCTGTTTTCTACTCCATAATGCACTTTGGACTTTCGTGAACATTTTTGTATATAACACACTAAAATCAGACAATTGTGAGACCTTCAAATAATATTTTGAATGTTGACATGTGACTGTCAATCGTCGTGGCTACACATATAGTGCCAGAATTGAGCAGTCATATCTTGGGAACTACACAGTCTAGAAGGCTGTGAATTGCTTTGTTTTTTGCATACTGCTACGTCTCAGAAGTTGGCATTACGAATAAACAAATTAGTCCTTTGCTTCTGATACTAGTGTTTTCTGAAAGCAGTGTGATTATCGCCTATTTTTGTTGTAAGCTAACTTCTATTGCTTTTTGTACATATTATGGGAAGGGCACTAGGGATAACTGTGAGAATTCAGAGAAGATGAAAAGAGCTGTGTGGAGCACTTTATTTCGTCAAATATCAACCGATAAAAAGCCGTGTCATGTTTTGTGTAAATATAGGCAAGCTGAATTTTCTGTCACATTGCATGAATTTATACATAAACATTCTCTTCCTTCAGCAGTAATGGAGGGAATCAAACCTAGTTACAGAGAACTGGAAAATCCTGAGCTACTAAAGAAGTGTTTACATGGGAAGACCCAGAACGTGAATGAGTCCTTTAATAATGTTGTGTGGTGCCATGTGCCTAAAAATGTATTTGTTGGCCTTATGACTCTAACGTTAGCAGTATCTGATACCGTAATAACTTTTAATGGTGGAAACTATGAAAGACTTACGGTTCTGGAGAAGTTAGGGGTAAGATTTGGACAGAACACAGCTAAAGAACTGCAAGAACTGGATGAGCTTAGTGTACATGAAGCAGAGTTAGCTGTTCAGCAAATGATAAAAGAAGCAAGAAAGAAAAGGGGGAGGCAAGCACCGGGCTATTGTGACACTGAAGAAGATGCAGACTATGAGCCAGGGGAATTCTAGTGCATAAAAGATGCAGAAATGTAAGTCTGTATAAGAACTTTTACTGATGGTAGAGACATGAAATTTTTACAGCATACCAAGTGTGAGATTAAACACATACGGAACTAGAATAATTAAAATATCCTGAGCTGTTTTTTATGTTCATTTATTTACAAAATTCTGTCAAAAAATTGAGGGTTTAAAAAAGAAAAAGGTAACATGCCCCACAAAACAATTTTAGTAATTCTAGTTCATTCTATCTAGAAAGCTGCATTCAACAATTATGGAAAATTTTAAGTTGATGTCTTAAAACGTTTCCAAGGTAATGGTCACAAAATTCGATAATTCAACACTGGTGGCGTAGGGCATACAATGTCCCCTTAATAAAGTTGGAAGCAATGGAACAAACTAGGAAAAAGCAGTATGATAAAAGAGTAGGTCGCACAACTATTTTTCACATTGGACAGGTGGTGCTATTGTTCACACATCCTCATATTTTATTTTATTCGAATATCTTTCACGAATTCTTTGTTTCACATTAAGTTTGTTATCTGGATCAAAGTACAGGTATGTGTGTTCACATCATGTGGTGAGCCCTCGGCTCAACCTAACTATTTATTCAAGTATTTTGTTCACACTAAATTTCAAATCGTGTCCCGACTGGCCTTTAAGTGTTTGCACATTTGTCGTACTTCCAAAGTATAGAATTTCTATGCAACTTAATGATAATGTGATTGACTGGTAAGTTAGATATCAGTGTATATGTGTATACGTTTGGTGTATGGCGTTGTGTTTATGATTTCATCTTCTGTCTGTGAATTGTTGGTATGAATGTGCGAGAGCGTGCGATTTCACGAATTCTTCTTCTTCACTTAGGTATCCTATGTCCTTCTCACATGTTGAGGTATGGTTTATAAAACGGGTACTGCATTATATAACGATTATCTCAAGGATTTCCTTGCGATTATGAGTTTTAACTAATGTTGTTTTAACATAATCTGTAAATAAATATTCAATGTTTTTTCAGTTGTGATCCTAACATTACTTAAAACAGTCCACCCAACTTTTCAATCTGGCCTTTTCAGAGTCATCTGACTATCAGTGAATATTTGATTTTTAATATTTTATTTGATGTTCTAGAATGAGAATTTTTATCACGAATTTAATCAAATTCTAATCAGGGAGATAACTTTTCAGTTGTTCATTTCATGTTAATTGCTTTAGTTATTTATTAACTTAAAAGTTTAATTGATAGAATCTTACTCCATACAAAAAAGTACTAGGCTCCCATTCAACCATACAGCTGAATAGGATGTTAGTTGAAAATGAGTAGAAATAATTGATAATGGCACCCCTTTGGCCTAGGATCACGGCTAGCCTACAAACTTCCTGTTGAAGCAGTAAGACCACTAGAGTCTTGTAATACAAATTTTCTTTTCCGCAGAGCTCACACATTTTCTGTATTGAACTTGAGCAGGGTCCTTACCTGCATAGTTAATCTGCATCGTATTTCTGTTTCAAATTTATTGTGTGAAGAGTATTTATGTCTTTTCGGGATTCTAAACTGTTTTATGTCGTGTGTGAATTTTTTCAACTATTTTAGTTGACAATGTTGAGAAATGCCATGCCACTCTCTCACTTTAACAATAGTGTCAGTCAGATCAACATTCATAATTTAGGGCACAATCTCGGTGTTCCCTAGTACTACATTTGCTATGTGTGGTTAGTGGCTTTTTCTACTAGAGGCAATTCTGGGCAGAATTTTCTTGTAACTGCATGTGTAACCAGCAGAGAGCTTGTACCCAGGGGGCCACGGCAGAGGCGACGGAAAACAGGTAATAAGATGAAATGGAGGGCCATGAGCTCAGCAAGCTGGGAGTATGAGTGATTCTAGGAGACAGAGTTCAGTGGTTCTTACATGAAGATGGACTTCTGGCCGAAGCTGTCTCCTCCTTCTATTTAGGGCCAGACAGAATGGTATCATTTAGCAAAACATTTTACCTGGGCCAGGGGTCAGTCGATCAGAGAAAATGGCTGGATGACTGAAAGTGGGTGGAGGGATCCATTTCAGATAGGCTGTTGTCAACTGAGCTTCTGTGCAATCGGTGGGAAGGTAATAAAACTTCGTGGATTCTCATGTTAGAATCTAGGACGATATGGACACAGTGGCTGGCATATGTGTTTAGTTGACATAGGACTTAAATCCCCCCCCAATATGCCAGGATGTCGACATTCTCTTCTAGCAAAAACTTATATTGCATGGGGTCGATTGTCTGGGAAGCTGAACAGCCTTCTTTCAAAAATTGGAAATGGTCGACTTTGATCACTTCATAAACAAGGGACTGTGGTCCCATCTAGATAGACGTTTTTGCCAAAACATGGCCGCACTTACTATGAGAACGACGCAAACCTAGACTAAAATCTAGTTTTTTCAAACAAGAGATTTGGAGCCCCTGATTTGCTCCTCTCAGTATATCCAAAGGAGAGACTTGATCCCCAGTGTGAGAAACCTGGTACTGTGTCAGTGGCAACTAGACCAGAAGACCTGTCAAGAGGGGAGATTCAATGTGTAGAGCAATGTGGGGGCAGTTTCGTGTTGCTAATTGGGCTCCCATACAGATGATTGTGGAAAGTGTGTGTGTGTGTGTGTGTGTGTGTGTGTGTGTGTGTGTGTGTGTGTGTCATTATTTGGCATCTTCGTTTCTTGATCCTGCTCTGGTGGAGAATTTCACGTCTTTCCCTAGCAGGTGAGACTTGTGGTCTGTATCTAGTGGCCGACTAAGAGCCTGTGGCAGTTTTCCAACTGTACTGACAGGTCGGACTGTATATCATCTTGAACATATCGTGTGTCAAAAGGCTGAACTTATTCGTCCTGTTTCAGTCGTCTGACATTTGACAATTCACGCATGCATCGTCATGCCTGTGACTCAAAATGGTTTGGCCTGACCAATGAACGGGTGCACCTCACATTGAAATCTGTGTGGATTTCAGGGTTCTGATTGGGAAGTTTCCCATGTTCTGGTAAGGAGAATGTGAGACCACATAGTTTGCATATTTTCGTGGAAGCGTCAGAACATTACAGTTGTCGCAATGACCGCTTCTCGCCACAGTTTTCTGCTGCTGCCTGAATCAAGGTGAAAGGGTAAATTACTGCTGCACCGGAGTAGAGTTGTTAAATGATATTCACTGCTCCCTGTTCTCGGGTGAACCATAGTTTGTGACGAAGTTGATCGAAGTTAATTCCATGTGAATACAGTTGGGTCTCACAGTGAATTCATGTTAACCAAGTCAGATTGCGATGTAAAAGGGATTAATTCAGGAGAGAATTTGTATAGCTTCCTCCAAGAAAGTATGCTTTGCATATCAAACACCGCTCCTTAGATGATTTTTGTTTGACATTTTTTGTGTTACATTTATCGGCTGGTTCTGCAGAAAGTTGTAGTTACTAAAGGTTTAATAAAACTTGTAATTATTTTGTAAACTTAAATACGCTACAGTTCTCACTCATATACCGTTTACTATTCACAGTTTTTATTTTATTGTGGTGAGATATACGTACACCAGCATGTTAAAATTCAGTATTATTAAATTAGTTAATTTGGTTATTAATTTGACTTCTGAAAGTGATTAACGCATAGAGCAACAAAAGTGCCATGAGTATATTCACTAATTCATATAAAGACTCATATGAGTGGCGCACGATTTGAAGGTACTGACAAGATAATACATTCTTTATACAAAGTAACAACATTTAGCTTCACTCAGACATATATTTAAGATTAAAGAGACAGCTAGCAATTGGAGACCCTGCCAGGATCTCGAACCATAGGACATTTGCGAGGTCCTTAGTGCGCTATCTTGCAGAACAGTTGAGAATGTGGAGCTCTGAGATAATTTGGACTCGTGTTTGGTGCTATGCATTGTATCTCAGCAATTTGTAGTACTATGTTGTAGCCATTTCATTTCACACTGTGTATTGTTAGTGCCTTTTTTGGTTTCGTTTCTCATTGTTTCTTGTCATTGACTTCTGCGTCACTTGTTTTCTGGTGTTGCGTCGTTGCTAACAACGCTGTGCAAGCTTTTGTGGGAGAAATTTGATTATGGTAGTGTGTACGGTATTTTAGAGTACGTTTTGTTTCATGGGCTTAGGCATAAATGGGTGCTTTATTTACACTCCTGGAAATTGAAATAAGAACACCGTGAATTCATTGTCTCAGGAAGGGGAAACTTATTGACACATTCCTGGGGTCAGATACATCACATGATCACACTGACAGAACCACAGGCACATAGACACAGGCAACAGAGCATGCACAATGTCGGCACTAGTACAGTGTATATCCACCTTTCGCAGCAATGCAGGCTGCTATTCTCCCATGGAGACGATCGTAGAGATGCTGGATGTAGTCCTGTGGAACGGCTTGCCATGCCATTTCCACCTGGCGCCTCAGTTGGACCAGCGTTCGTGCTGGACGTGCAGACCGCGTGAGACGACGCTTCATCCAGTCCCAAACATGCTCAATGGGGGACAGATCCGGAGATCTTGCTGGCCAGGGTAGTTGACTTACACCTTCTAGAGCACGTTGGGTGGCACGGGATACATGCGGACGTGCATTGTCCTGTTGGAACAGCAAGTTCCCTTGCCGGTCTAGGAATGGCAGAACGATGGGTTCGATGACGGTTTGGATGTACCGTGCACTATTCAGTGTCCCTTCGACGATCACCAGTGGTGTACGGCCAGTGTAGGAGATCGCTCCCCACACCATGACGCCGGGTGTTGGCCGTGTGTGCCTCGGTCGTATGCAGTCCTGATTGTGGCGCTCACCTGCACGGCGCCAAACACGCATACGACCGTCATTGGCACCAAGGCAGAAGCGACTCTCATCGCTGAAGACGACACGTCTCCATTCGTCCCTCCATTCACGCCTGTCGCGACACCACTGGAGGCGGGCTGAACGATGTTGGGGCGTGAGCGGAAGACGGCCTAACGGTGTGCGGGACCGTAGCCCAGCTTCATGGAGACGGTTGGGAATGGTCCTCGCCGATACCCCAGGAGCAACAGTGTCCCTAATTTGCTGGAAGTGGCGGTGCGGTCCCCTACGGCACTGCGTAGGATCCTACGGTCTTGGCGTGCATCCGTGCGTCGCTGCGGTCCGGTCCCAGGTCGACGGGCACGTGCACCTTCCGCCGACCACTGGCGACAACATCGTTGTACTGTGGAGACCTCACGCCCCACGTGTTGAGCAATTCGGCGGTACGTCCACCCGGCCTGCCGCATGCCCACTATACGCCCTCGCTCAAAGTCCGTCAACTGCACATACGGTTCACGTCCACGCTGTCGCGGCATGCTACCAGTGTTAAAGACTGCGATGGAGCTCCGTATGCCACGGCAAACTGGCTGACACTGACGGCGGCGGTGCACAAATGCTGCGCAGCTAGCGCCATTCGACGGCCAACACCGCGGTTCCTGGTGTGTCCGCTGTGCCGTGCGTGTGATCATTGCTTGTACAGCCCTCTCGCAGTGTCCGGAGCAAGTATGGTGGGTCTGACACACCGGTGTCAATGTGTTCTTTTTCCATTTCCAGGAGTGTAGAAAGTGAGAGAAGAATTGTGGCACCTGATGCGTTAGAAATGGAAACTTGCGAAAGTAGCACTCGATTTCAATGCTTGCGAAAAGGAAAGCTCGTTTGTATAGTGAGAAAGGCACTAATGTTGTACAAAATGGAACACGAGCCAGTATTATAGCAGAACAAGACATAACGGCGGAATAAGTTCATTTAAATCGGTCTGCAAACAGATCGATAATATCTAATGCAAAATATTCCGATGATGACGGGTCAATTCACTCAGGAAATGTAAGTGGAAACGATGCCGAGGCAGCATACGCTAAGAGGTACAGTCAGGGAAGGTAACAGTCCGATTTCACTGAAAAGGCGTCATAGAGCAGTTGAGACGCATGCATCTACTCCAGGGTACGTTACTGGAAGCGCGCTGTTAAAATCGATCATTCAATTTATGCAAGAGGCAGAGAAGAGATGACAGGAGGAGGAAGAACAGAGGAAGCAAAGGTAAGAAAAGCGACAGGACGATGAAGTTAAAAAACAGCACATTACCATTAATAAAATTAGGGAGATTCAGAAGCGACAAGACACGAAGGAAAAGAGACAAGACGAAGTCATGAAAGAAATTAAAGAAATTCAAAGGAGAGCCAGCCGCTGTCACCGAGCGATTCTAGGCGCTTCAGTCCGGAACCGCGCTGCTCCTACGGTTGCAGGTTCGAATCCTGCCTCGGGCATGGATGTATCTGATGTTTTTATGTTAGTTAGGTTTAAGTAGTTCTAAGTCTAAGGGATTGATGACCTCCGATGTTAAGTCCCATAGTGCTTAGAGCCAATTCAAAGGAGTGTTGATGAGTTTATCGAAAACTTAAACCAGGTCAGCAATGAAGTGTAGGGTGTAAAAATCAGACGCTGAAGACATTAGGAAAACGTCAGATGAGGCGGTCGAGTCCAAACGTGAGGCTAAGGCAGCCAGATTAGTAGTACGTGATGCGCAAAAAAACGCCCGAATTGCCCCAGTCCAGGCTGCGCTGGGAAAGATAGATGTGAGCGCAAGCAGGACGGCTACCTGTACTCTTATAAACAGGGACAGGGATTAGCCGAAAAGACACAGGAAGAAATTATCTAAATCAAACACAAGCAAACAAGTCTCACTACCCAGCAGAATGAGCCGGCGGATGAAATGGGACACATGCGCGAAAGGATCGCACTTGCAGAAACACAGTCAGAAGCAATAGCACGTCGCCTTGAGTTCGTTGGTCACCAGGAATGTCAAAACATAATACTGCAACACAACCCGAAGCCACATCCCCGGCACAGTCCGATAAACGGCCGGAGCGCCCGCTTAATGGGGTATGGGGCTCGGCGGAGCGCGCGCAGTCAGTGGCGCGTAGCGAACAAAGTACCGAGCCGGATCCCAATGGCGCGCGACTCGAACGTACGGAAACATTACTACATGATTCTGATGACACGAGACGAGGGTTCAACAACATTCAGGTGTCAGTCGGCCATGAAATATTGGGCGGACTACCCTACAGACAGCAGAGAAAGTCCAGTGGCGCCAAATTATGAATATTTCGACTTAAAACATTTTCTCTCAATTCTACATTTTCAGGTTAACAAAGAGAGTTGCAATTCATTACATTCCAAGTCATGGATTGCTCACAATGATAGGTTATTACAAAAAGTCTTGGTCTCTAGTATGCAAATTGGAATTTGTGGATACCTGGAAGGTTCAATACCAGAGTGCATGGATAATGTTGCAGCAAGCTGTCGCAGCTACAGCGAATTCAGAGAGGCTTTCCTAAAGACCTACTGGTTACAGTAACTCAAGAAAGGATTAAACAGGAGATTATGTTAGGGAGCTATTACGGAGTATCGGAGTGGCGCAATTCACTAAAGTTTTTCAAGACGCTTGTCAACAAGAACCGTTACGTGGACCAATCTCCATAAAGAGATAATGCGACACTGCTACATGAAACTGCCATTGAGGTACCAAGAACTACTCACTGGGAAATGTAATAACACAAGAGAGTCATTCAAAAGCTCTCTACGATAGTTAGATTTTGTCAAGGAAGCACAAAACGCAAGGGACCGAAACAGACATAATGAACGAAATTCGCAAGGTGCATCTCGCGTAGCCGGCCGGGGTGGCCGAGCGGTTCTAGGCGCTACAGTCTGGAACCGCGCGACCGCTACGGTCACAGGTTCAAATCCTGCCTCAGGCATGGATGTTTGTGATGTCTTTAGGTTAGTTAGGTTTAAGTAGTTCTAAGTTCTAGGGGACTGATGACTTCAGAAGTTAAGTCCCATTGTGCTCAGAGCCATTTTTTGCATCTCGTGGAAATAATGATGGTCAAAACACAAAACAGAAACAGAAATTGGGTGAGAAGAAACCAGTATAAAGGCCAAAGATTTAATAATGATCCTCAGTGGAATGATAAGAACAGAGGGGGACATACGATGATAACTTTCAAGTAAACAGAAATAACAACAGGAGGTAAATGCAAAATTCTAACCAGTTAATGCAACTGGTGTGGAACTCAGGGCCAACAAGGAATAATGGAGGAATTGGTAAGCGAAGTCCGCAACATAACCACCAGAATGACGTAGTGGAAATCAGACCTCCTAATGCCTCAAACAGAAACAGCAGCAGAAGTCCACGTAGATATTGACAGTTGGCCGCTGCGGCTTCAAATGGTTCAAATGGCTCTAAGCACTATGGGACTCAACTGCTGAGGTCATTAGTCCCCTAGAACTTAGAACTAGTTAAACCTAACTAACCTAAGGACATCACAAACATCCATGCAAGAGGCAGGATTCGAACCTGCGACCGTAGCGGTCTTGCAGTTCCAGACTGCAGCGCCTTTAACCGCACGGCCACTTCGGCCGGCGCTGCGGCTTCGTTATATTATTAAGTTAGTGCTAAGAATCATTTATTTTCATGTCATTTATGTAGTCATTTAGTGTATTGTTCTTCATTTGTCAGCGCTTACACTTTTTTAAGGATTTATTGTTATTATTAGCGGATAATATGTTCTCCTGTGACATCTGATCCTTGAGATAGGCGTTTACACTTTTTTGTACAGCATTTGTACTTTGATAATTAACCGCAAATTTGAGTTGTACTGGCATCCTCTCATGTTTCACAGATTATTTCGTGGATAGGAATGTGCTGATTTCTCAGCAAAAAACTCTTGGGTTTATGGTAAAACTAGTTGTTTTACCACTTGAGCATTGATATATTAGTAGCCTATCACGCCACAGCGAGGTACGTGTTGGAACAGAGTGAAAATTCCAATTTTAATTCGTAAATACTTGCACAAGTCTTGGAGATCCAGTGCTTCTCAGAATTCATCTTGGTTTCTTCCTTCGACGTTGTGTGCATTGCCAGTGGGCCGAATGCACTGACTATTCCACCGTTCGGAGGGAGGAGGCGATACTGGTGCCATAGAAGCTTATTCGCGATCCAATAGCGGATCTTGACGTGATGCTGATCATGCCACCGAGACCGATAGTGGTATCTAGCTAGACGGACATCGCTTGTCCACGCCAGTGGCGTGTTGACGTTCAAGTATGGCTTTTTTTTCGCTGTGGTTCGATTACGATTATTGCCAGTGAAGCGATGTGTTCTCGTTGGTGGTTTTAGAGCTAGGGATAATCGCCTATACAGCGATATTTTTTGCTGGCGGTACTTTTTTTTAACTGTGGTTATCTCTTATGGATTATCGCCAGCCGGCCGACGTGGCTGAGCGGTTCTAGGCGCTACAGTCTGGAATCGTGCGACCGCTACGGTCGCAGGTTCGAATCCTGCCTCGGGCATGGATGTGTGTGATGTCCTTAGGTTAGTTAGGTTTAAGTAGTTCTAAGTTCTAGGGGACTGATGACCTCCGAAGTTAAGTCCCATAGTGCTCAGAGCCATTTGAGCCATTTGATTATCGCCAGTAGTGCGATGAGTTTCGCCTTGTACTGTTGCGATAGTGGCTCGCCAGCGCCAGAGGCGCGTCATCGGCGTAGTTTTGTATTACGTGGCGTTAGCCCTTGGAATGCGAGTCACATACTACGTTTTTAGATGAATAGGAAAGATATGGCGAATGAGACCATATGAAAACCAATGATATCGTTCAAATGGCTCTGAGCACTGTGCGACTTAACTTCTGAGGTCATCAGTCGCCTAGAACTTAAAACTAATTAAACCTGACTAACTTAAGGACATGACACACATCCATGCCCGTGGCAGGATTGGAACCTGCGACCGTAGCGGTCACGCGGTTCCAGACTGAAGCGCCTAGAACCGCACGGCCACACCGGCCGGCGAAAACCAATGATACTCACAAGTCTTCTTGCTCTACATTTCATGAAAACTGGTATTTTACGTCTTTACATGAGCTGTTATTGGATGATATCTACGCGTTGATTTTTGAGAATTGTACGTCAGTTTTAGCGGGAAAGGTGCTTTCGTGCCAAAGTCTTATCTGCACTGTGTAAGGAGTGTACAGATGGCGGTGAGCGGTATTCGCTTCTAATTCTATGCCAGGTAGCCTTGTTAGTGTCACCATCCAATTAGTTGGCATTAGGATTCATATCAATATCCAAATTAGCGTAAAGTAGAAAGGATGAGAAGCTGGACTTGAGTAATGGGTAGAATGTAATTAGAAGTAAGTGTTGCATGGTGTGAGACTGCTTGAAGTATGAATGTGCAGGCTATGCCGACTTAGCCGATTGGGGTGCATTTGTGGTGTTGCGAAACTAAAACAACTCTGACATACACTACAGTAAGACGACTTCACCAATATAAAATGATTAGTTTATGTCTTTACATAAGTGGTTAATGATTGATGCTTATTAAAGTCAAACAAGATCTATAAAGCATTACAATTCTTTTTAACGAACCTTAGAAGTAACATTGTTTAAATAGAAGAAAGCAATAAGGCACGTTTCAATTCTTTGCATTAATGATATTGTAAAAAAAAATGGTTCAAATGGCTCTGAGCACTATGGGACTTAACTGCTGTGGTCATTAGTCCCCTAGAACTTAGAACTACTTAAACCTAACTAACCTAAAGACATCACACACAGCCATGCCCGAGGCAGGATTCGAACCTGCGACCGTAGCGGTCCCGCGGTTCCAAACTGAAGCGCCTTTAACCGCACGGCCACTCCGGCCGGCTGATATTGTAACGTTTCAACTACAAACAGTTCATAGTTACATTAAGTTTTCTATGTTTGTATTTTTGTAAACTCTGATTGTAAACATACGACACTAAAATATGCGCTAAGGATTGTGCAGAGTGCTATGACGTTCTGAACGGCGAGCGAGAAGCAGACCCCTGGCTGGCCACAGCTGGGCATCGGGCAGGTAGCACTCGTAGCAATGCGGCTGGCGTGTCGTAGCGTGATCTCACCTAATGTGCGAACTACGATGCGCAGAGGTACCGGCGTGATGTCACCACGTGTCCATCAGCCGGCACAAGTGATCAGCTGATGTGGAGCATGGACACACCGGCAGCTGTAAGCTAGAGGCCACAGGGCGGGCAGCTGGCTGAAGTGATTACATTGGGGTGGCTCACAGGCTATAGAAGCATGCTCAGAATCCTGCTCATCCCTTTCACTCACGCCAGCAATCGTCCCTTTCACTCGTGTCAGTGGAGAGGGAAAGGAATTCCAGGCGCTGCAGCACACCTGCAGGGGAGTCTCGCCTGCAGCCAGCAGGTAACGAAGGATCGCCCGTCACATAACGCAACCACCTGGGGCCACCGCTGGTTGACAGAAGAGTCTCGAGGGACCATACCTGAAGGCAATGCCACTGCTATCGAAAAAGGCGGGGCTAGAGAGCGCCGAATCAAGCGACTGACATCTCCAGACACTCATCAGAACACTGACAACAGCTCCTGGAGGACGGTCTTCAACAAGTGCAACAGTTTGTCAACTGCTGCCCCGTCTCTTGACTGTCAATAATCTAAATGCTTACCTGTTGCTGCTGGTCTTGTAAACTGACATATAGCTGGGACAGCGGTGTGCTGACCACATGCCCCTCCATATCCTCATCCAGTTACACCAGGGTCAATGTGGAGGCTGGCCGTGTGGCATCGCCCGCTCTGCCTGTGAGTGGACATGTGGCTGCTCCTTCAGCAAGGTCCGAGCAGGCACACGGGGTAGGGGTTTATTAGTTATTGTTTTGAATACAGTCAGAGAGAGTCCCTTTAGTCAGCCAAGGTACCCTCCGCCACACACCGTCAGGTGGCTTGCGGAGTATGGATGTAGATGTAGATGTAGATGTAGATATGACGGCTGGTCGGTACCATTGGGCCTTTATGGCCTGCTTGGTCCTGTCACAGACACCGTAGCCACCACTGATGACGTTAAGTAAAGGGATAACACCCTTCTCTTAGCATCAGCTGACCCCCATTGCTGGCACATCCAGCCTGTTACACACCTCATGAGTGTAGTAATGTGTTTATTCGTGTGGTCAATATAAAGTTCATTTTTTGTCTGCCTAAAGACCCTTTGAAGCAGTAGGAGACTTAAAATATATTTGCGTTTTTTTTAATTCTTATTTTTGTGTGCCTTGCTGAATTTATTTTTGCTTTTAGGAAGCTTTAATTGTCGGGTGCTATTAATAGTGTTCCATAGATTTCGTGTTTGTTTTGAATACAGTCAGAGAGAGTCCCTTTAGTCAGCCATAGTGCCAGTAGAGTCAGTGTCGTCGTAACTGCCGTCTGCTTCACGTCTGCTGTGCAGCGAGCTACCTTAATTTAGGTATTAACTGTATTTTTCTTACTTGTCACTTCTTCTTCCGTGTGTATTTGCTTTTAGGAAGCTTTAATTGTCGAGTGCTATTAATGGTTCCATAGATTTCGTGTTTGTTTCGAACACAGTCAGAGAGTTCCTTTAGTCAACCATAGTGCCAGTAGTGCTAGTGTTTGTTTTCAATACAGTCCAGAGACAGGTAGTGCTATTTTCATTGTTTTCTACAAGAAGTGCCTAGCAACCACAGTTTAGTGAATAAACAGCCGCCTTTAGTGAATTAGCAGTCTAGTTAAAGGTTGATTAACTCTCTTCAGTAAATTGATTCCTTAGGATGGATAGGATGTGCGACTGCTGTGTACGGACGCAGGAGGAGCTGGCCACTGTTCGCGAACAGCTGAGCGTGTTGATGGCCGCGGTCAGCCGTCTTCAGGCTGCTGCCTCGAAGTGTAGCGGCAGTGGGGAGTCTGGTGCGTCGCAACATGCTTCACCCACTGTCCCTGCTGTCGAGACATCTTCGCGTGTACTGGGCGCGGTTGGACCATCCTCTCCCCAAGGGGAGTGGCGGATTCAGCGGCGTTCGCGGCGCACGAGGCGGAGGGTAATTGTGGAGGCTGGCCGTGTGGCATCGCCCGCTCTGCCTGTGAGTGGACATGTGGCTGCTCCTTCAGCAAGGTCCGAGCAGGCACACGGGAGGGGGGGGGGGGGTTTATTAGTTATTGGGAGCTCCAACGTTAGGCGGGTGATGGAGCCCCTTAGGGAAATAGCGGGAAGGTCGGGGAAGAAGGCCAGTATTCACACTGTCTGCTTGCCGGGGGGGGGGGGGGGGGGGGTCTCATCCGAGATGTGGAGGAGGCCCTACCGGCGGCGATAGAGAGCACTGGGTGCACCCGACTGCAAATTATTGCTCATGTCGGCACCAATAACTCCTGCCGTCTGGGTTCAGAGGTCATCCTCAGTTCGTACAGGCGGTTGGCGGAATTGGTGAAGGCGGAAAGCCTCGCTCGCGGGGTGAAATCAGAGCTAACTACTTGTAGTATCGTTCCCAGAACCGATCGCGGTCCTCTGGTTTGGAGCCGAGTGGAAGGCTTAAACGAGAGGCTCAGACGATTCTGCGGAGATCTGGGGTGCAAATTTCTCGACCTCCGCTATCGGGTGGAGAAATGTAGGGTACCCCTGAATAGGTCAGGCGTGCACTACACACCGAAAGCGGCTACAAGGGTAGCGGAGTACGTGTGGAATGTACATGGGGTTTTTTTAGGTTAGATACTTCCCTCCCTAGGCCCAACAAGACGCCTCCTGAGACGCGGCAAGGTAGGAGTAGGCAAAATGCAACAGGGAATAACAATATTAATGTGCTAATAGTAAACTGCAGGAGCGTTTACAGAAAGGTCCCAGAACTGCTCTCATTAATAAACGGTCACAACGTCCATATAGTACTAGGGACAGAAAGTTGGCTGAAACCAGACGCAAACAGTAATGAAATCCTAAACTCAGATTGGAATGTATACCGCAGAGACAGGCTGGACAGTGAAGGGGGAGGCGTGTTTATAGCGATAAGAAGTGCAATAGTATCGAAGGAAATTGACGGAGATCCGAAATGTGAAATGATTTGGGTGAAGGTCACGGTTAAAGCAGGCTCAGACATGGTAATTGGATGTCTCTATAGGCCCCCTGGCTCAGCAGCTGTTGTGGCTGAGCACCTGAAGGATAATTTGGAAAATATTTCGAGTAGATTTCCCCACCATGTTATAGTTCTGGGTGGAGATTTTAATTTGCCGGATATAGACTGGGAGACTCAGACGTTCATAACGGGTGGCAGGGACAAAGAATGCAGTGAAATTTTTTTAAGTGCTTTATCTGAAAACTACCTTGAGCAGTTAAACAGAGAACCGACTCGTGGCGATAACATATTAGACCTTCTGGTGACAAACAGACCCGAACTATTTGAAAAAGCTAACGCAGAACAGGGAATCAGCGATCATAAAGCGGTTACGGCATCGATGATTTCAGCCGTAAATAGGAATATTAAAAAGAGTAGGAAGATTTTTCTGTTTAGAAAAAGTGACAAAAAGCAGATTTCAGAGTACCTGTTGGCTCAACACAAAAGTTTTGTCTCAAGTACAGACAGTGTTGAGGATCAGTGGACAAAGTTCAAAACCGTCGTACATAATGCGTTAGATGAGTATGTGCCAAGCAAGATCGTAAGAGATGGAAAAGAACCACCGTGGTACAACAACCGAGTTAGAAAACTGCTGCGGAAGCAAAGGGAACTTCACAGCAAACATAAACATAGCCAAAGCCTTGCAGACAAACAAAAATTACGCGAAGCGAAATGTAGTGTGAGGAGGGCTATGCGAGAGGCGTTCAATGAATTCGAAAGTAAAGTTCTATGTACTGATTTGGCAGAAAATCCTAAGCAATTTTGGTCTTATGTCAAAGCGGTGGGTGGGTCAAAACAAAATGTCCAGACACTCTGTAACCAAAATGGTGCTGAAACAGAGGATGACAGACTAAAGGCCGAAATACTAAATGTCTTTTTCCAAAGTTGTTTCACAGAGGAAGATTGCACTGTAGTTCCTTCTCTAGATTGTCGCACAGATGACAAAATGGTAGATATCGAAATAGACGACAGAGGGATAGAGAAACAATTACTATCGCTCAAAAGAGGAAAGGCCTCTGGACCTGATGGGATACCAGTTCAATTTTACACAGAGTACGCCAAGGAACTTGCCCCCCTTCTTGCAGCGGTGTACCGTAGGTCTCTAGAAGAGCGTAGCGTTCCAAAGGATTGGAAAAGGGCACAGGTCATCCCCGTTTTCAAGAAGGGACGTCGAGCAGATGTGCAGAACTATAGACCTATATCTCTAACGTCGATCAGTTGTAGAATTTTGGAACACGTATTGTGTTCGAGTATAATGACTTTTCTGGAGACAAGAAATCTACTCTGTAGGAATCAGCATGGGTTTCGAAAAAGACGGTCATGTGAAACCCAGCTCGCGCTATTCGTCCACGAGACTCAGAGGGCCATAGACACGGGTTCACAGGTAGATACCGTGTTTCTTGACATCCGCAAGGCGTTCGATACAGTTCCCCACAGTCGTTTAATGAACAAAGTAAGAGCATATGGACTATCAGACCAATTGTGTGATTGGATTGAGGAGTTCCTAGATAACAGGACGCAGCATGTCATTCTCAATGGAGGGAAGTCTTTCGAAGTAAGAGTGATTTCAGGTGTGCCGCAGGGGAGTGTCATAGGACCGTTGCTATTCAAAATATACATAAATGACCTTGTGGATGACATCGGAAGTTCACTGAGGCTTTTTGCGGATGATGCTGTGGTGTATCGAGAGGTTGTAGCAATGGAAAATTGTACTGAAATGCAGGAGGATCTGCAGCGAACTGACGCATGGTGCAGGGAATGGCAATTGAATCTCAATGTAGACAAGTGTAATGTGCTGCGAATACACAGAAAGATAGAGCCTTTATCATTTAGCTACAAAATAGCAGGTCAGCAACTGGAAGCAGTTAATACCATAAATTATCTGGGAGTACGCATTAGGAGTGATTTAAAATGGAATGATCATATAATGTTGATCGTCGGTAAAGCAGATGCCAGAGTGAGATTCATTGGAAGAATCCTAAGGAAATGCAATCCGAAAACAAAGGAAGTAGGTTACAGTACGCTTGTTCGCCCACTGCTTGAATACTGCTCAGCAGTGTGGGATCCGTACCAGATAGGGTTGATAGAAGATATAGAGAAGATCCAACGGAGAGCAGCGCGCTTCGTTACAGGATCATTTAGTAATCGCGAAAGCGTTACGGAGATGATAGATAAACTCCAGTGGAAGACTCTGCAGGAGAGACGCTCAGTAGCTCGTTACGGGCTTTTGTCAAAGTTTCGAGAACATACCTTCACCGAAGAGTCAAGCAGTATATTGCTCCCTCCTACGTATATCTCGCGAAGAGACCATGAGGATAAAATCAGAGAGATTAGAGCCCACACAGAGGCATACCGGCAATCCTTCTTTCCACGAACAATACGAGACTGGAATAGAAGGGAGAACCGATAGAGGTACTCAAGGTACCCTCCCCCACACACCGTCAGGTGGCTTGTGGAGTGTGGATGTAGATGTAGATGTAGATGTTGATGTTGATATGACGGCTGGTCGGTACCATTGCGCCTTTATGGCCTGCTTGGTCCTGTCACAGACACCGTAGCCACCACTGGTGACGTTAAGTAAAGGGATAACACCCTTCTCTTAACATCAGCTGACCCCCATTGCTGGCGCATCCAGCCTGTTACACACCTCATGAGTGTAGTAATGTGTTTATTCGTGTGGTCAATATAAAGTTCATTTTTTGTCTGCCTAAAGACCCTTTGAAGCAGTAGGAGACTTAAAATATATTTGCGTTTTTTTTAATTCTTATTTTTGTGTGCCTTGCTGAATTTATTTTATTGAGCTCAATGTAATTTGTCACTTTTCGTTCCAACTAAGTATATCATGAGAGACAACACCATTTTCAGATGTGTATTCAGGTACATGGTCACTACTAACTAAAAATTAAGACGAACAATAGATCACACACAATGATTACACTAATATTCAAACAACTTTTTGAAATTAACTGATGTTTTTATTTCGTTTTTTTCATTTGTGTAAAGTCTCAGTACGCCTGACATGTCATTTAAATGTTGTTTATTTTGTGTTTTAACACTATCTACACCATTATACTACAAGAACACAAAGATACCATACCATGAAATAACTAACAGATAACATACGTCATAAGAACGCACACTAGACTCACCTAGATTTGTTGAACGGTTGGATAGAATCTGTCATGTTATTTGTCTCTTTGGAGGATTAAATCACTGGGAATGCTTCGGTAGTGGTGACAAAATCTCTGTGGTACAGAATGCTCAACGCTCAATGAAAGTATACTGTGGTTAGGGCAACCTGTCACCTCTGACCTCAGCTTCGGTGTCAATGGGATAGTTAAAAGTGTGCATGACCTTTTAACCGTTCAATCATTGTATTGTCCGCCTCAATAGCTGAGTGGTCAGTACGATGGAATACCATGCAAAGGGGCCCGGGTTCGACTCTCTGTGAGGTTTGAGATTTTCTCGGCTCAGGGTGTCGTGTTGTCTTCATCATCATCTCATCCCCATTGACACGCAAGTCGCCGAAGTGGCGTCAACTAAAAAGACTTGCCCCACGACCGGTCTACCTGACGGGAGGCCCTATCCTCACGACATTTCCTTTCATTATATTTAGCCTCTGGGGTGCATGTCAAAGACCTGAGAAAAATTCAAGAAACCAGAAAATCACAAAATTTTTGCAGGCATGCAGAAATGTGTGCGTGTATGATCCCTGATTGAATGAGGGCAAGACAGGGTATGATATTTTTTAGGTTTTGGTTGGCAAAGCTGTCTTGCAGAATAAGACTTTCATTCTGCTACGGAGTGTGCACTGATAGGAAAGGTCCCGAGTTCGAGTGTCGGTCTGGCACACAGTTTTAATTGCCAGGAAGTTTCAAAGCTGTCATGGTCTGGCATGTCATTCTCGAACACCAACTTAAAGTGTCATAATGTCTTCTCCTCCATCTCACACTTCCCTCTTTACTGAAGTGTGACACTCACCATTATTATTGGGTAATGGGGAGGTAGTGAGAGTTGGTATGGCACTCTCTCACTTTAACAACATTGCCAGTCACATTAAAATTGATATTTTAGGGCATAATGTCGGTGTTCCCTGGTACTGCATTTCCTATGTATGGTTAATAAGTTTTTCTACATGAAGAAACTGTGGGCCGAATGTTCTTGTAACTGCATGTGTAGCCTGTAGAGACCTTGCAGCCAGGTGGCCACAGCAGAAGCGACCAAGAACAGGGAGCAAGATGAATTGGGGGTAATAAATGCTTAACATAGCAACCTGGCCATGTGAGTGATTCTGGGAAACAGTGTTTAGTGGTTATTACCTGCAGATTGACTTCTGGCCGAAGCTGACTCCTCCTTTAGTTTAGACGTGGACATTTTAACTGGGCGTGGCACCAGTTCATTATAGAAGATGGCCATATGGCTGAAACAGGGTGGAGAAAACCAATTAAGGAAGACTGCTGTCTGTTGACCTTTTGTGCAATCGGAGGGAAGTTCATAAATCTCTGTGCATTCTCATGTTGTAAGCTAGGACAACATGGGCAGAGCAGCTGGTGTAAATGTCTAGTGGAGGGAGGACTATAGCCCCACCCCTGACACCATAATGTTGACAGGTTCTTCTAGTGAGTGGAAAAAACACATATACACTCCTGGAAATGGAAAAAAGAACACATTGACACCGCTGTGTCAGACCCACCATACTTGCTCCGGACACTGCGAGAGGGCTGTACAAGCAATGATCACACGCACGGCACAGCGGACACACCAGGAACCGCGGTGTTGGCCGTCGAATGGCGCTAGCTGCGCAGCATTTGTGCACCGCCGCCGTCAGTGTCAGCCAGTTTGCCGTGGCATACGGAGCTCCATCGCAGTCTTTAACACTGGTAGCATGCCGTGACAGCGTGGACGTGAACCGTATGTGCAGTTGACGGACTTTGAGCGATGGCGGATAGTGGGCATGCGGGAGGCCGGGTGGACGTACCGCCGAATTGCTCAACACGTGGAGCGTGAGGTCTCCACAGTACATCGATGTTGTCGCCAGTGGTCGGCGGAAGGTGCACGTGCCCGTCGACCTGGGACCGGACCGCAGCGACGCACGGATGCACGCCAAGACCGTAGGATCCTACGCAGTGCCGTAGGGGACCGCACCGCCACTTCCCAGCAAATTAGGGACACTGTTGCTCCTGGGGTATCGGCGAGGACCATTCGCAACCGTCTCCATGAAGCTGGGCTACGGTCCCGCACACCGTTAGGCCGTCTTCCGCTCACGCCCCAACATCGTGCAGCCCGCCTCCAGTGGTGTCGCGACAGGCGTGAATGGAGGGACGAATGGAGACGTGTCGTCTTCAGCGATGAGAGTCGCTTCTGCCTTGGTGCCAATGATGGTCGTATGCGTGTTTGGCGCCGTGCAGGTGAGCGCCACAATCAGGACTCCATACGACCGAGGCACACAAGGCCAACACCCGGCATCATGGTGTGGGGAGCGATCTCCTACACTGGCCGTACACCACTGGTGATCGTCGAGGGGACACTGAATAGTGCACGGTACATCCAAACCGTCATCGAACCCATCGTTCTACCATTCCTAGACCGGCAAGGGAACTTGCTGTTCCAACAGGACAATGCACGTCCGCATGTATCCCGTGCCACCCAACGTGCTCTAGAAGGTGTAAGTCAACTACCCTGGCCAGCAAGATCTCCGGATCTGTCCCCCATTGAGCATGTTTGGGACTGGATGAAGCGTCGTCTCACGCGGTCTGCACGTCCAGCACGAACGCTGGTCCAACTGAGGCGCCAGGTGGAAATGGCATGGCAAGCCGTTCCACAGGACTACATCCAGCATCTCTACGATCGTCTCCATGGGAGAATAGCAGCCTGCATTGCTGCGAAAGGTGGATATACACTGTACTAGTGCCGACATTGTGCATGCTCTGTTGCCTGTGTCTATGTGCCTGTGGTTCTGTCAGTGTGATCATGTGATGTATCTGACCCCAGGAATGTGTCAATAAAGTTTCCCCTTCCTGGGACAATGAATTCACGGTGTTCTTATTTCAATTTCCAGGAGTGTATTTCACAGGCACCATTGTCTGAGAAGCTTAACAGCCATCTTTCAGAAATTGTAAGTGATTGGCTCTGAAAGATCAGATCAATCCGTAAATGTGGGACTGTAGTCCCATCTAGATAGATGTTTTTCGCTAAAACATGGCGATGCTTATCGTGAAAACAACGCCTCCGTAGTCTAAAATCTTCTCTTTTTTCAAACAATAGATTTGGAGGTGGTGATTGGCTCATCTCAGCATACATAAAAAAGAGATTTGATCCCCAACATGGAAACCCTGGAGCTGTATCAGGATTGGCAGCCAGACCAACGGTACAGTCAAGAGGGGAGATTCAATGAGTAGAGAAAAGTGCGATTGGTTTGTGCAATGTGAGGGCAGTTTCGTGTTGCTAACTGGGCTCCCATACCGAGGCTTGGTGGAATGCGGGTGTGATTCTTTGGGGCCTTCATCTTCTGGTCCTTCCCTAGTGGAGAAGATTAGGTCTTTCCCTAGTGGATAGACTTGTGGCCTGTATCTTGTGATGGACTAAGATCCTATGGCAATTTACCAACGGTACCAACAGGAGGACTGTATATCATTTTGGACATATTGTGTGCACAAGGCTGAAATTATTCATCCTGAGTCGGCCCTCTGACGTTTCACAGTTCCAGCATGTATCGTCGTGCCTGTCAGTCAAATTAGTCAAACTGGTTCGGCTAGACCAGCGAACGGGTGCACCTCACACTGAAATCTGTGGAGATATTTTCGTGGGTGAATCAGAACGTTACAGTTGTCACAATAACTGCTCCTCGCCCACACACTCTGTTTTCTGCTGCTGCCTGAATCACGGTGAAAGGGTGAAGTACTGCAGGACCAGCGTAGGGTTGTCAAGTAATATTCACAGCTCCCTTTTCTCATGTGAACCATAGTTTGTGATATAGTTGATAATAGTTGATTCCATTTGAATATTGTTGGGCCTCAGTGGATTCATGTATGTCAAGTACGAGTGTAATGTACAAGGGATTAATTCAGGGAGAATTTGTATAGCTTCCACCATCCTGCAAGCTTTGTATGTCAAACACTATTCCTAAACAGTTTGTCACTTTTTTGTAAGATTTATCAGCTGGTTCTCCAGAAAGTTGTCGTTACTAAAGGTTTAATAAAACTTGTCATTATTTTGTCACCTTAAATACGCCACAGTTTTCGCTCCTACTCCCACAGTTTTCATTCCTACTCCCTGTACGATTCACTGCCGGCCGTTGGTGGCCGAGCGGTTCTAGGCGCTTCAGTCTGGAACCGCGCCACCGCTATGGTCGCAGGTTCGAATCCTGCCTCGGGCATGGATGTGTGTGATGACCTTAGGTTAGTTAGTTTTAAGTAGTTCTAAGTTCTAGGGGACTGATGACCTGATATGTTATGTCCCATAGTGCTCACAGCCATTTGTTTCTGTACGATTCACTGTTTTTGTTTTATTGTGATGGTACATGAGTGCACCAGCATGTTAAAAATCAATATTATTAAATGAGTTAATTTGATTATTATTTTGACTTCTGAAAGTGATTACACGCACAGAGCAACAAAAGTGCTATTAGTATATCCACTAATTCATATAGAAGACTTAAGTGAGTAGCACATGATTTGAAAGTCCTGACAAGATGATACTTTTCTTTATGTAAAGATATTAACATCTAGTTTCACTCAGACATGATTTATGATTAAAGCGAGCGGCAGCTTGCAATATTTTACGTGTTAGTAAATACAAGTGAATTGTTATTTCATTATTATTTCATTTTGTTAGCTTTCCATGTGACTTATACTTTGCTTTTGCATTGCTAAATTAAAAAGTTCAGTGTATTATTTCGTGGATCCAAGTTGTGTAGGAAAGTTTCCCAGGATAGTATTTCATTCGCAAGTTTGAGTTGTAAAACTGATACATGTACTCGCCAAGAAGTAGCACGAGAAGGAAGGAATTAGACGCTGGAAAATCTGTTACAGGAAAGAATCTCCTCACGTTCTGTGAGGTAAATGTTGAGAGCGAGACAGCATGTGCTCTTGGTGCTAGGCTTACAGAGGAGCAAATGACTGAGCTGGATTTCATGGGCTTTGCGGAAATGCTAAATTTAAAGTATATACAGTGCACTCCACTCACAGTCGCTGGTAATTCGAGCCAAGTACTGTATATAGTTTTCAAAATACGACTGCAGACGAGATTGAAACCCAAGTAAATGATCAGAATTGACCAGTAAGTATGGCTCCGAGCTGCAAACGGTCTTTGTTTGGAAATTTGCCTGACATGAGAAAAACAATCAGTCCAAAAAATGCAAATCCGAAACAGAAATCGAAAGAAACGGTAAGTTAAAGAAAGAGTTAATAGCAGAAATTGTAAACGTATATGCAGAGCAGAGCGACAAGTCGAGGAAAGAGTTAATTACGGAAAATGCGAAACTAGGACAAAAGTA
The DNA here is from genome assembly GCF_023864345.2 of Schistocerca serialis cubense. NCBI lineage: Eukaryota > Metazoa > Arthropoda > Insecta > Orthoptera > Acrididae > Schistocerca > Schistocerca serialis. Next base: position 240,091,623 of record NC_064642.1, on the reverse strand, counting down.
ACTGAGGGAATTGATAACTTTAAGAAAAAAATTAGCTGCGGAAACTGATAAGTTAAAAAACAATTAGGTTGGAGAAATCGATGGAAGGTTCCAAAAACATGACGCTTGAAATTAAAAATGAGATAGATACTGAGTTTGGGACAAAATTTGATACGTATAAAGCCGTTTAAATGCAATGGAGGAGGAACAGAAAAGAGTAAGCCAAGAAGTTAAATCGCAAGTTGAAAATTTAGATATTGAGTTAGGCATGTTGAGTGAAACATGTGATCAAGAACAAGATGAATTTCTTACTGAAATAAAAGATAGGGCTGAAGAGAACAGTACCGCTACCATGAAACTAGAGTAGAGGAGAAACACGAGACGTTAAAACTAAATGGTTCAGAGGAAAATTTAAAGTTCAAGTAGCAGCTGAAAATGCTCTTAGAGGCCATAGAGAATGTAATGGTGCCCGGAAATAGTAATAGGACGGCACCTGTGACCTGTTAGGAAAAGCGAGGGGATAAGATCCTTACTGAAGCTCAGTAAGGCAGTATTAAGTAACTGGAAGGCAATGAGGTGCCTTGAATGAATGCAAAAGAGTGAATCTCAAATAGAGAACCCTCTTGGGTGTGATATTGAGGACAGAGCGTGTGCACGGATTCAACGTGATGATTATAATGAGACTGATACGGGTCATGAGGCTGGATATGCAGGACTTTGCTCACAAGCAATTCCTCTCCATTAAGAAACTCAAAATATTTCGAAAATCGTCTAAGTTTTTTATAAACACAGCACAAATTAAACATACATGTAGAGCATGAACTCCTGGACAGTATTTATTCCTTCGTGACTGATTGCACCTACCTAGGCAATGCATTTCATGAAACGACGGTTAAGAGGTGAATAAGAACACTTTGTTCCAAGTGAATCCACATGCAGTTGTGAGTTTTATTTAAATCACGTTTATACTACTAGCTACACAATAGTATGACACGGTACAGGCAGTGTTCTACATTTATATCCAAAAAACGTGAAAAGCACTCAATGTCATTTACAAAGTCTTTCCACTGTGTACTGTCAGAGACTCAGATCAAATATCAGAAAATCAGATTTTTTGGAGGTTATATGCAATATGAAGCCGCAGTGTGAGCAACAGTAGCTGCTGACACATGCTACACACACCAAGAATCTGAGAGTGGATTTTTCACATCTACACCTACATGGATACTCTGAAAATCACATTTAAGTGCCTGGCAGAGGGTTCATCGAACCATCTTCAACAGTTCTCTATTACTCCAATCTCGTATAGGCCTAGCGCGCGGAAAGAACGAACACCTATATCTTTCCGTTCGAGCTGTGATTTCCCTTATTTTATCGTGGTGATCGTTTCTCCCTATGTACCTCGGTGTCAACAAAGTATTTTCGCATTCGGAGGAGACAGTAGGTGATTGGAATTTCGTGAGAAGATTCCGTCGCAGCGAAAAACGCCTTTCTTTTAATGATGTCCTGCCCATATCCTGTATCATTTCTGTGACACTCTCTCCGATATTTCGCGATAATACAAAACGTGCTGCCCTTCTTTGAAGTTTGTCGATGTACTCCGTCAGTCCTATCTGGTAAGGATCCCGCACCGCGCAACAGTATTCTAAAAGAGGACGGACAAGCGTAGTGTAGGCAGTTTCCTTAGTAGATCTGTTACATTTTCTAAGTGTCCTGCCAATAAAACCCAGTCTTGGCTTGGCCTTCCCCACAATATTTTCCATGTGTTCCTTCCAATATAAGTTGTTCCCAATTGTAATACCTAAATATTTAGTTGAATTTACGGCTTTTGTATTAGACTGATTAATCGTGTAACCGAAGTTAACGAATTCCTTTTAGCACTCATGTGGATAACCTCACAGTTTTAGTTATTTAAAGTCAACCGCCAATTTTTGCACCATTGATATATCTTTTATAAATCGTTTTGCAATTTGTTTTGGTCTTCTGATGACTTTATTAGTCGATAAACAACAACGCCATTTGCAAACAACCTAAGACGGCTGCTCATATAGTCCCCCAAATCGTTTATATAGATAAGGAACAGCCAAGGGCCTATAACACTACCTTGGGGAACGCCAGAAATCACTTCTGTTTTACTCGATGACTTTCCGTCAACTACTGCAAACTGTGACCTCTCTGACAGGAAAGCATAAATCCAGTCACATGACTGAGATGATATTCCATAAGCTTGTGTGGTACAATGTCAAAAACACTGAACACTTCATGTGAATAAAGAGCTAGTTGTGTTTCACGGGAACGATGTTTTCTAAACCCATGTTGACTGTGTGTCAATATACAGTTTTCTTCGATATAATTCATAATGTTTGAGCACAATACATGTTCGAAAATCCTACTGCATATCGACGTTAACGACATGGGCCTGTAATTTAGTGGATTACTCCTACTACCTTTCTTGAATATTGCTGTGACTTGTGCAACTTTCCAGTCTTTGGGTACGGATCTTTTGTCGAGCGAAGGGTTGTATTTGATTGTTAAGTATGGAACTAATCCATCACCATACTCCGAAAGGAACCTAATTGGTACACAGTCTGGACCAGACTGCTTGCTTTTGTTAAGTGATTTAAGTTGCTTCACTACTCCGAGGATATTTACTTCTACGTTACTCATGTTGGCAGCTGTTCTCGATTCGAATTCTGGAATATTTACTTCGTCTTCTTTTGTGAAGGCATTTTGTTGAAATGTTCATCACAAAGAGAGTAAGAAAAATTGTGTAAGGAGGTTTTCCATCCTATTTAATCAAAGGAAAGTATGGTAATCAGGATATGTCACAAGTACAGATTTTAAAAATTTTGAAGGAGGAAACCTCAACATCACAGAAAAATTATTAGCAATACCAGACTATGCCTTATAGAAATTTTTGTTGTACTTGACAGCACCTGCATGTTAGACAAAGATCAGAGAGTCATAATTTGGCTTAGTTTTAGGACGACATGGAATGGTGGTGAGAATAATGAACACAGTTGGAGTAAGGGATATGCAAGACCCTATGGGAGAGAGTTACAACACAAGAACAGTGGAGAAAAATGAAGAGAAGGAAACAGTCATGGGCTTGACATATATATTAATAGAAGGTATTTACAGTCGTACCAGAACCACTGGTACCAATCTGGTTATTGTAATAACCTCCTAACAGGGATTAGAACTGGAATGAAGGAGGATGGATTTATTACAACTGGAAAACTAAGGGCAGTCATTCATAGCCCTGAAACATTTATCACAGGTATGGGAAGGGCAGCACAAAAGAACTAGGGCTCTTATGCTATTACAATGGGAATCGGACGGAACAAAAAAGCAACAGTCCAAAACCAAGCAAGCAAACCCCGAAGTAGATATAAATAAGATACCAGTTATGTTAGTTGTGGACACAGACATGGATCTCAAATTAGTTTCTGCATATTTATTTCGCTTCCTGGTTGGAAACAAAATACAAACATTTCCAGTCAGTGAGTTGAAACTGATTAGAGCTGTAGTACAGAGAACCAAGCCTATTATGCGCCAAATGCATCTGAAGTAGAGTTGAATGGTAGGAAAATCGAACATTCTTTTTCGGTGGCTGGAGATTTGAATTTTGACTGCATTTGGGGTCTGAATTATTGTGGAAGAAAGTCGCAAACATAAACTTCTTTGCTGGTAAGTTAATGATGTGTACTAAAGGTGATTTTCTGAGGCTGATTTGCTAAGGTCCAACACCACACTCGGAACATTCTATGATCAAAGGAAAATACAAGTAGTAGTTACTGAAGATAGGCCATCGCGACAAGTGTACAAGAGGGAACAGGTTGAAATGGCTGCACTGGAAGCAACTGAAGATAAAGTAAACGAATTAGGTTATTTAAACGCCACATAAAACCAGGAGCTGAACGACACACTGTGTATTTATTTAGATTTTTTTTAGGAATGACCTGAAATAATTAAACAATACTAACATAGTCTTGATTTAAAGCTCCATAAAAGATTTTTCTTTGAACATATTCTATACCTAGGCCTGAACTTTCGGAAGTAAATGATAAATTAAAAGGATCGTGACTGTAGTCCCCTTTAAGCTATAACAAACTCAGGAGAAGGAATTCGATTAATTGTGGATGAAAGAGCAATGAATAAAATTTTAGTACCAGTAATGAGACTCTCACAAAATTTGAACAGTATTTACACAGATTTTATTGAAGAACAGTCTCAATGAAGTGTATATACTTTCTGTTTATGTGTAAAAATATGAGTCATAGGACATACACATAGCCTACTTGGTCAAAAGTAAAATAAACCGTGAAAACTGAAGCAGACAGCAAGATTATTGGTTAGCTTCCATGTCTTTAGAGACTGTTTTAGCATACAAACTAAATCTAAGGGCATTTTGGTTGCATCAAATTTGCTAGTAATTTAAACAAATACTGTTACTTCCTCACCATAAGAAGAAAATTAGTGAATCTTTTGACGTCTTGCTTATTATATATAAAAAAAAAAACAAGAAATAAAAGAAGAAATGGAAAGTTATACCTGATTATGCCAACTCAGCCACTGAGTATAGCTACTGTGGATATTTATGGTGTTTTGTCGATAGGACAAGGACATAGCCTACATAAAATTAAATTTATAAGTCAACCCATCCGAACGAGTTTTTCGTGAACTGAACCAATTTGTGAGAATAAATTGCTCCCAAAGTCAAAGAAGGTGCTTTGACAATCTAAATCAGTGTCAGAAGATCATGAAAAATCTATCACTCTCTACAGATTATAAGCATGAACTGATGTTTATGAACAAAGATCGAAATGAACATGAAACAGAACAGTGTTACTTTTACATACATGCAATATGTTGCCGATATGTTCATGATCAATTAAATAAGATTGTTGGGAGAGGAGATGTTATTAAACAATTGCAAAAGTAAACTGCGATTAGTTACTGCTCATTTATTTCATTATTATATATTGAAGGATGCAAAAACATGTTCGTGAAGTCCGTACTCTTCCTGACGATACTATATTTTATTATTATGAAAAGATTTTGGCAAAAAAATGAGGAAGCTATTAGACTTGAGAATGGCTGACCTTTTTCCCCTGTCGCTCCATTTTGGAAACGCCTTTAGTACGAGGAAAAATGCACAGTATGATGACCCATTGTACAACGTCGAGATAGGATTGGCACATGTGTCTTGTCGTTTCCATTTTGTGAATACCTTTTATGTGGAACGAAGTGTACCACAGACAGAATTAGCTTTGGGAAGTAGCCAGCTAGCAGTGGGTGTATGAGATCATGTACTGATGCATTCCTCAATAAGTGAAAGAGTTGTGTTAACATCGGCACAGATTATGCAAAAAGGTGGTAACTAGCAGATCTGCTGTCTAATGTAAATTATGGCTCCGGATGAAAGACTTTACGAAGACAAAATGGAGTGTTGCAAGAATTACACCACCATATTTCATGAATGCTCCTCAAATGTGTACATTATGGCGTCTTTGGCCTATCTAATTCTACATCTACATCTACATCCACACTCCGCAAGCCACCTGACGGTGTGTGCCGGAGGGTACTTTGAGTACCTCCATCGGTTCTCCGTTCTGTTCCAGTCTCGTAATTAATAACAGGCATGAAGACTCTACAGAAGTACTTTTGCTCCACATTCGCAACTGCACAGCTTCTGACAAGGTAACCTGAAGACAAATTTATTTCATCTTTCGTGTAAGGAAAGCCAGACTTATGTTAACAGAAGCTTGCGGAAAGTGTGTTTAATTTAATGTATTGACAGTTAATTCTAAAACGTTTCCCTCTCATTTCAAGAACCTATCATTTACTTGATTAAATCATACGTTAAAATTATTATTTATTGAGTGAAAAAGTTACAACTTTCAATTCACTGTTGGTGTAATTTATTAAAGTCAGGAAGCGGAGGAACGCAACTATGATGGGTCACATTGGAAAAGTACTTGCTTAAATTTAGTTTGCTTAAATTCGATTGCTAAAAGTCTCAAGCTGAAAGTAACCTCAGTCTAACGACAATATTAGTAACTTCATTATTTTTGTTTTCTTCGTCTGGTACAAAAGAACCAATTATATTTATTGAAATAAGGCAAGTAATTCATGATCAGATCCATTAACAAAACTCGCCCTTTCTGGACTTGGTGGCTTGTTTCAATAAGTAGAAACAATTTTCAGGTGGAAAGTTCCCAAATTTAGTTAATACTTGTTCCTGGCTCAGTGGTAAGTGGTAACATTTATTATCAGAACGATAAGTGAAGATAAGAGTGAAGTATAAACTTTGTTTCTGGATGAGACAACCCTAGTTTTTCCACTAAATACTCTGGAAGAAGTACTATAGGTTAATTAATACCTACTGAGAAAGGTACAAATGGGTTTAACGTCTGTAAGACTGTTCAGTTTGCTCTAAAATAATGATGAAAGTGTTAATATCATTGCTTTTATCAGATGATATCAAATGCAGCTAAGGTTGCAGCAAGGTCACACAGCTTAACCGGCGTGAGCAGAACAAGATGCTGCCAGAATTACGTTTCATATATCTTAAAGTAAGACGATTCATATGTTTCACTCCAGTTGGTGCGGATTCATGTTGCGTAAACATGTTTATACGAACAATCTCCGCTTTGGGTGCTAACGATGATGAGCGATGGATTCTCTCACGGAGAATCTATTAATGTGTGACTCGAGGAATGTAATTTATGCAAACATTTGTATAATAATAGTGAACTGAGACTAACAAAAATATTATCTTATAGAGTATTCCATCAGGGAATGTGTATGTGTTAAAATGTGTATTAACGGTAGCTCCCACTTTCAGGAAGTAGATTACTATCAAAGTTACGTAGAATATTCAAACACTTGTACAACTGTTACGTGCCCACAGTTCTGATGAGGCAGATCCAAGAAGGAATAACTGGATGGAAGACATCGAACATCGCGTCCTATACAGCTTTGCAGTAAAATTTATACTTTGTGAATCGATTCCACGGATTTTCTTAGGAGACCTTTCCCATGCATCTAACAGTGGCGAACGCTGGGAAGGAGAAGGTGCTAGAGGCCTCCCATAAAAACTCATCACATAAAAAAAATTCGATATGTAGACTGAGAAATAATTACAGAACAACCTGTCTTCATAAATAATGGCATTTATATGTAATCATACGTAGTTCGTTTTCGAAAACTGTGTAGCAAATTACAATACATAAAGTACTTCGTTTATAAACAAGAGGAATGGGTGTCGTATTCATATAAGTTAGGGAAAGCGATATGACTGAAGGGTTTAATTAATTAAGTTTAACAGTGTAGAATTTCAAATCAAGAATTAATATTTTTTGTTTTTTTCTTCCGCTTTTTAATACCAAATTAATAATGAGAAACAATCACACAAATACAGGCACTACTCCTGAATCAAGACAAGTGAAAGCCTGCCATGACACTATATAAATCTGTAACCGTTTGGGTTATGGCGTAGCTGGGAGCCCTGAAATATGTCAATATATCAAACTTTCCCTGGCCGTGACGTAACTCTTTCCCGTTTTGTTTCGTGGTTTTATACAGCGTTTTCATCGTTATTGTTCTTTGTCATTTACCATTTATTATCGATTGGGCGCTCACTTGCACAGTTTTACTTCTGCCGCCGTCCAATTTTCAATTCTCTCGAAATAAATGAAAACGGAGAGAGAGAGGAGAGAGACGTAATTTGTCGTTTCCTGGTGAATACTGTACTAAGCGGAGGCAAGGGAAGTGGGCTCACGTTTTTGTAACAAATGGACTCAATAAATAGTCAGTCAGAATAATGTTGGTGTGAACTACAGTCATTAATAACCCTTTCATTTCTTTTCCATTTATAATACTAGAAGGACGCTGAAAGATGCCTGTAGCGTATCAAATGAAGGAGCCATGAATAGATTTCCTCTGCCATTCCCAATGAAAATAATAAGAGATAACATACAGTCAGATCAATATTGAAATTCCAGAGACGACCCTTTGCATGCAACGAAAGTGAATCACATGCGTCAGCGAATTACTTTTACAATTTTATATATATATTTGGAAAAGCACTTATTTCTGTTACCAAAAGTTACTCATTAGCCATCTTCTTGGAAACCAGGTCCAACCGACCAATTACAAATCTTGATTCCGAGCCAACAGTACCGCTGTTCTCCAGAGGAATACATTAAAAATGTTTACTTTCCGTCTGAATTTGGAATTTATTTCAAAATAATAACATTTAAAATTCATGAATTATCAATTGGATGGTGTTTACTTTAATCGGAAGCTCTTCTGACATATGTGCGAGTTTTATGTGAGCTTCTGCACGAATATGACATCTGTCAAATCTGTTTACGCCTTCTGTAAATGATTTTTTACAATACTTCACCGAGCGAGGTAACGCAGTGGTTAGCACACTGGACCCGCGTCCGGCCATCCCGATTTAGGTTTTCCGTGATTTCCCTAAATCGCTCCAGGCAAATGCCGGGATGGTTCCTTTCAGAGGGCACGGCTGACTTCCTTCCCCGTCCTTCCCTAATCTGATGAGACCGATGACCTCGCTGTCTGGTCTCCTTCCCCAAAACAACCCAACCCAACAATACTTCAGGGTTTTTCAAAATACTTAGGCACAGTGGTTTGTGTTGGAAGTGTGATGCTTTTGTTTACGTAATAAACGTGTATTTAACTGACCGGGTTTCCTGAGTAATTCTGTAATGAACCTGAATACGTTGAACACTGGATAACGGTACAGAACTACAAATGATGCGGAGAGACACTTTTGCACTTGTAGCGTTCTCCATATATATTGCCGCAAAAAGTGTGTCGGAAACGACCAAACAGGCTCTGACATAAAGCAAACATTATTTAATCAGATCCACTGTAACAGGTAACAAACTGATTTTGCATTGTGCAAATAGATGAAGACTGACGCAGTTAGAGGAAATTTTAAGTATGGCTTTAATTGTGTCCTAAGTTACAGAACCAGGAAGACGTAGTAAATGTGACCCAGATTTTACCGAAATAGTGTGGCGTGAAAATCCGGAGTGAAGCGTTCACGTAACACCATGATGTATGGCGTAATTACGCTGAGACTACGCAGCAAATTTTGGTGGCGTGTGTTGCATCTAGCAGCAGGATCGACGAAGCCGGCGTTTTTTGGTATGACAGAGATATATCGCCAGAAAAACAAGCGAGCGGGAAGCGGAAGACTTAAAAAACAACGAAATACACATGGCCAGCATTGATAGCTCACATCATTCATCTCCGACAGGAAACCGATGCGGACATATTGAATGACTTATGACCATGGTAATGAAGCAAATCGTATTCAGAATAGAAGAGGTGCTGCTGTTTCATCGAATTCTGAACTAGTGACATATACAGGGATGCTGTTCCATTGTGTGGCAGCTATACGAGAAGCGCATTACTGTGGAAGCAGCATCGTAGCATGAACCTTGAAAAGAAAACAGTGAGAAACTGTTTCTCAGGCCTCAGTTTACCAACTCAATCAGTTTTTTAGGCATCGGACAACCCCTACGTTATATTTACTGTCGCCGTCAGACGCTGAAGACCACGAATCTAGCAGAGATACTTCAAACTGAAATCGCGTTTTTAAACGTATTCGTAAATGATTTGACAATCATACAGCCAGGTCACATACAAACTATTGTTTACATTCATAAAATTTTCGTAATTCAACCAAATACAAATTCTACACTACGTTTCTGACGTGTAGGGCATCACAAATGTTTCTCTAAAGGCTTGACTGTGACCTCCACACTGGACCAATGTAGATTGGATGACGTAGAATTGATACACGAAGTATGTCTCTGCTTCTGATGTAGGTGTATTTACATATACCGAATCCGTGGTCAAGAATTTCAATAAATCTTTATCCTGCAACTGTTTGGTTGTTATCATTTACCGTGAAGTTTATTTCTAGTTATGCCCTTATTTCTTCATTTGATATTTTATTTGAAAGATCACATCCTTTCACCATTCTTGTTAAGCACGACTTCGCACATAACGATAAGGAGAGGTGTACTACAGAGTGGTGTGGCAAATGTTGTCATAGGAAAGCTAGAGAGGAGCAGAAATTATTAGTGAACAAGTAATACAGCAAACAGAAGATTTACTGAACTTGGATTTCTCCGAATGAACGAAGACTCTTTACAAATGATACTGCAACAGACGGAGTCCAGTTGTTACAACAGCAGTGGTAGAATGAAGAAGGAGAGAATGCCAGGAAGAGTGTTGTACAAAAGGCCTAAGGAAACACGATGTCCTGAAAGACCAAGGAAACGAGGGTCAGATATGTTCTGAAGATCTACATGGATACGCCATGTAAACTGGATGACGTAGAATTGCTACACGAAGTGTATTTTTGCTTCGGTATGTTTAGATATACCGAAACCATGGTCAAGGATTTCAATAAATCTTTATCCTGCAACTGTTTGGCTGTTATCATTTATCGTGAAGGTTTTCAACCGTTGCTGCTTCAGCCATGTTTAAAATTTTGAGAAATAAACTTGAAGAATTTTTTTTAATTATAGAAATGATTGGAGAGAACATTTTAGTAGAATGACGAAGGATAGAATGCCAGGAAGAGTGATGTACAAAAGGCCTAAGGGAACACGATGTCCAGGAAGACCAAGAAAACGAGGGCAAGATACGTTTTGAAGATCGAACAGGCAATACTGCCCAATCCACGGAGTGAAGAAGAAAAAGAAGACTCTCCACAGCAAGGAAGCTCCACAGTACTAAGAAAGTTCTGACGTCGACAGTAGACAATAACCAGAAACGATGTAGTGCTGTGAGGTCCCCTGTGTCTCAAGTTCAGTAACTGACCAAGCAGGATGCCCGTTGGCAGCCGAGGACCACGTTGTTAATGTCGTCTTCCCCTCCGCACTGACAGTATAGAGAGTTTACCTTCACAGTTCTATGCAGATATTGCTTGAAGCGTCAACTATAGAACAAAAACAGGCCAATTTTCATGGAACGTTTCATTCAGCACAGCAACTGCAGAGAGACACACCGCTATCAGTTAAAAGGACTCCAGAATGGATAAAGAAATAAGGTAATATTTATTATTGTGGGTATATACAGGATCTTCACAAAGTTGCTGTGCAGCTACAACACATGTCGGAAATGGCGTCGAAGGTCGGCTATACAAATCTGAAGACGCTTAATATTACTAGAAACATTTTCTGCAGATCTGATTGTGATATGGTTCTCACTTGCTAAGTGATATCAATTTTTAAGTCAAAAAGCATGTGTGGGCGATTGCGATACACTACAGATTTTGTTGCTCAACAAAGAAAAAAGTCTGGTGGAGTAAGGTCTGGCGAGAGTGGGAGCCATAGCTTTTGAGATGACACATTCCCAAAAGCGTTCCGAAAAAAGCTTTTCCAGAAGGCGCAGGGTATTCTTAGCTCAAAACGTTCAAATGCGTGTAAGTTCTTAAGGGACCAAACTGCAGAGGTCATTGGTCCCTAGACTTACACACTACTTAAACTAACTTAAACTAACCTATGCTAAGAACAACACACACACACACCCATGCCTGAGGGAGGACTCGAAACTCCGGCGGGTATTGTTAGCTGTGCGTACAGTAGCACCAGCCTGCTCAAACCATCTGCAGTTCATTTCCTGTTCACTACTAATAGTTTCTTAAGAAATTGAAAGTCCGGTACTGTGCTTTTCGGATATCGCTAGACACACTTCAGTTTTCTGGTCATCCATTGGCGTATCAAGCACAGCATAAGGACCCTCCGGTGACAATGATCGTCTGTTTTGTGTGTTAACGTCAGCAGAGAGATGGAACGAGACCTCATTTGTTTAGAAGGTGATTTCAAGAATATCTGTCATATTCGTCTCACTAAAAGATGTAAATTACTTGATATAGCGCATTCGCTTTTCACGATACGCATGTTTCACTCTTCGATTGCTGCCAGCTTACGCGAGAACATTTCAAATTTTGGCGAACCGCTTTACGCGTGCTTTTGTTTGTGCCGACTTGTGCAATGATTTTGATAAGATGCATAGGATCAGAAATACCCAATAACTTTTGCTCGTTTCAAGTTATTTCACAATATGGAGAAGGTGGTTATTGTCGTTCACTTCATAAGAGTCATGGTATGATCATCTTTGATGTATCACACCTCTCCTGAATCGTGTAAATGCCATCTTCCAATTTATTTGTGAAAAATACACTTCGGACGTAAATGAGACACATGCCCGTAAACATTTTCATGAAAGCGTTGTTTTTTGGCTTCTTTTCGGATGAGTCAACTTTTACAGCCACGAATGCTAGATCATACTTTCGAAAACCAACCCTTGCGCACAGGTTACATACAGAACCCACCTTTACTGACAAATTTTCGTCGCCTTTGGTTAGGCTTTGTGCCGTAATTACTGTTGCTCCTGTAAGTACGAAGTTGTAAAAACTAAATTTAAGGGTGGGATACCCATGTATGTAGTTGTCCCTACCGGGATACAAGCTGAATTTAAGGCATACACAAAATTATTTTGTAAAAATTTTGAAACTATATACGTATTGCCGCAGAGCAAAGTGAGTGCCACTGTGGTATAGTGGTTATGCTACTAAACTGTTGCATGGAGTGTCGTGAGTTCTAAACTCACCTAGACTGTATATTTTTAATTACTATATTCGGTTCGAGTACATCGTAGAAGTATCCACCAATGTCAAGCATCATTGCACTGGAATGTTCTGTAGCTGTACATATACTGTACGTGTTCTGGCGGGAGGCAGTTCGCTCATCGTTCTTGTATCTGCAAGTGCTGAATAAACCTTCGTTAAGTGAAGTTAGAGTTCATCATTTATCTAATCACACCGTCTTCTACGTTATCATTATTCTGGTGGAGGTGCCGCCTTTGGAACTTGTGATAGCGCACATTATCGACGACCCAGTGGCTCCCATCAGGCCACGACAGAGCCGCCGATTACGAGGCGAGAAACCCGAGTTCGAGCCATGTTCAACAGATCGCAATCTATTGGAGACAGAAGAAGAAGAACAGGACGTTACAATGACAGCAACTGTGTGCCACCACATGAGACATCCTTCCGGGTTCTCTGCTGACGATGGCCAAGATCCAAACAAGTGTCTGAAGGTATATGGGCGTATAGCCAAATGTAACAAATGGGATGACACTGTGTGTTTGGCTAACGTATTTTTCTACTTGGAGGGCACTGCCAAGCAATGGTGCGAGAACAACGAGGAGAAGTTCACAAGCTGGGAAGTATTCCAGGCGGAACTCAGCAAGTATTTCGGCGACACAACGACAGAAGTGCAAGGCTGAAGATAAATTAATGGCTCTAAGCACTATGGGACTTAACATCTGAGGTCATCAGTGCCCTAGATTTAGAACTACTTAAACCTAACTAAAATAAGGACAGCACACATATCCATGCCCCAGGCAGGATTCGAACCTGCGACCGTAGCAGCAAGATAAATTAAAGTGCAGGGCACAGAATTCAGGAGAAACTACAGCATCCTACATTCAAGACGCCTTGGAGCTGGATCCTAGAATGAAGGAGGAAGACAAGGTTGAACATCTAATGAAGGGTGTTGCTGAGGATTTGTAGCAAACCCTGATCCTGAAGGAAGTTTCGACAGCAGACGACTTCATAAAATGGTGCCAGTATATCGAGATAATGCATCAAAAAAGAATTACACGCAAGAAGTTTGAACGGCTTCCCAACGTCGTATCGATGTCTGTAAGGGAGGAAGCAACTGATTCCACAAGTGTTCTTCGTCAGATAGTGACAGTGGAAGTTCAGAAGACACTTGGATTGCACGGCAATAAAAAAACCGAGACGCTTCAAGAGGTCATAAGGGAGGAAGAGGAACAGGCATTGATCACAATCTCTCGTCTTTCATTTCCCTTTAAAACGATGAAAAAGTCGAGACCCAGACGAAGTTACGTTCCTACAATGCCGCATGAGGAACTTGTTTGGACACCAAGGAAGACTGACGTCTGAAGGACCCAGGAAAACCAACCAGTGTGTTTCCACTGCGGACGACCGGGACATATGATGCGCTATTGTCGAGAAAGGCGGCAGGTATTTTATGACGCCCGCGCCAGAAGACAGCAGACCAATCTTAGCTGACACCAACTCGGGGACGACGAAGATGAACAAGATGTTGGTACAGGTCGACGTAGGTTACCATCGCCGCAAGCTAGCCGCTGGGGAGGACGCTCCCCAACACGCCGATCAAGGTCTCCATCGGCCTTTAGAAGCTCCAGCCGATCACCTAGCCGCCGCAACCTGGAAAACTAAAGGGTACGACCTTCCTTGGAGGTGAATCCCCCGAAGAGAAAAATCCTCCGCCGTCGATCACTACAAAAATGATAGGAAACTACGTCGATATCCTCATGGATGGCCTACCAGCCCAAGCTCTTGTGGCTTCGGAGTATCATATTCAGTCATTTCGGAGAAGTACAGTCGCCAGTTGCAGAAAACCGCATTCGTCGACAGCAAAACATCTCTGCTGAAGGTGGCTATAGGAAATATGTAAAACCTACAAGAAGATGTACCATTCGTGGGGGTATAAGTCGCCATATAGAGCCCTTAGAATTCATCGTCTTACAAGAGTGTAGTCATCACGTCGTTCTCGGATGGGACTTTTTGAAAGCTTCTCAGGCAGTTAAAGATTGTGGTCGTTCGAAGATTATGCTAGACGATATGAGATACTGTGGACAGGAAGATGCGCATCCGAGTGTGTGGAGACTATGTGTGCTGGATGAAGTGATCGTTCCTGCAGTCAGCGCTAGAAAGGTAACTGTCACGTGTCATGCCATGCATCAAACCATGGATCCTGTAGTCGAATGTAAGAGAAGCATACCACCTGGTCTTACCAGCCTCTGTCGTCTCGTTTAAGAACGGAGTCGGTGAATTGTGAATAGTTAACTGTCGCCGAGAACCGCAGATCCTTCCAAGACGCTTGTGCGTAGCAAACGCTGAGCCGTTAACTGAAGAACAGCTGAGCGTCACAGAAACCTCCCATGCCGAGTCTGTGGGTGAAATTAGCTCTATCCCTACAAGACAAGATCTTCTAGCTCGACTATCACCAGATCTCATTAAGGAAAACAGAAGAAGTTACTTGCCATTCTTCAAAAGTTCTCTGAATGCTTCAATCCACAGGTAAAGAGCAAATTAGACAAATTGACGGTCAAGCACCGGATTAGCACTGGAGACCATCAACCAATAAGCCAGAGAGCATACCGTGTGTCAGCAACGGAACGTCGAATAATTCGCGACGAGGCAGAGAAAATGATGAAGAATGATATCATTCAGCCTTCGCAGAGCCCATGGTCGTCACCAGTGGTCCCTGTCAGGAAGAAGGATAGCAGTTGGCATTTTTGTGTTGATTACAGGAATCTTAATAAGATAACTACAAAGGACATTTACCCTCTTCCACGAATTGACGATACACTAGATTATCTGAAGGGGACTAAGTTTTTCTCAACCATGGACATGTACTCGGGATACTGGCAAATCGAAGTAGGTGAGGCTGATCGTGAGAAAACTGCATTCATCACCCGTGATGGCCTGTATGAGTTTAAGGTAATGCCGTTTGGTTTCTGTAATGCACCAGCAACTTTTGAACGGATGATGGATAATCTCCTACGTGGCCTGAAGTGGACGATGTGTCTTTGTTATTTAGATGACATTACAGTGTTCTCAGAGATATCTGATGAACATATAAAAAGACTGAGGGCCGTTCTTAAGTGTCTCCAACAAGGCGGACTGAACCTTAATCCAAGAAAATGTCTCTTTGGAGCATAAGAAATCAAAATACGTGGAAACTTTGTGTCAAAAGAAGGTGTGCGGTCAGACCCAGAAAAGGTGAGATCTATAACAGAATTTCCTATTCCTAAAAGTATTAGAGATTTGAGAAGCTTTCTCGGATTGTGTTGTTATTACTGTCATTTTATCAAAGATTTTTATTTCAAAGCCAGGCCACTCCAAGAGTTGTTAAAAGCTGATGCTAAATTTGTCTTGGGTGGTGCTCAACAAGATTGTTTCGATGTGCTGCAAAAAGCGCTAATGACTGACCCTGTACTTGGTCCGTATGATGAGAGAGCACCTACGGAACTACACAATGATGCCAGTGGGTATGGGATCAGTGCTGTTCTGGAGCAAATTGCGGAGGGAAAAGAGAAGCTTATAGCCTATGCTTCTAGGACACTTACAAAAGCTGAGAGAAACTACTCAACTACAGAAAGAAAATGTCTTGCTGTGATCTGGGCCATGTGCAAATTTCGACAGTATCTCTATGGAAGGCCATTCACAATTGTTACAGACCATCATTCACTTTGTTGGCTGACTGGTCTTAAGCATCCAACAGGACGACTAGCCAGGTGGGCACTACGTCTTCAAGAGTATGACATTACCATAGTGTACAAAAGTGGAAGAAAACACCAAGATGTCGATTGTCTGTCAAGAAACCCTGTACAAGATCATCAAGACTACGATGAAGATAGTGACTGTCTCGCTGCACTCCAGGATCTCTCTGCTGATCAGAAGAAGGACGCCAAGATATCTCAAAATATGCTTGCCTTAAATCGGTCAGAGCATGTGAAAGGACGATTTAAGGTAGTTAATGGATTACCGCAGTCATTCTGCAAGGACACAGTGGGAAGGCGGGGCGGACGCCCGCGCCTCGCTCTAGAAGGGACACGATGCGAAGGGCCTGTCTGACAGCGAGAAGCGTGCCGTGCCGGGAACTGATGGACATCTGCAACCATTAGGATGT
The DNA here is from genome assembly GCF_023864345.2 of Schistocerca serialis cubense. Lineage (NCBI taxonomy): Eukaryota > Metazoa > Arthropoda > Insecta > Orthoptera > Acrididae > Schistocerca > Schistocerca serialis. The sequence goes on along the minus strand of NC_064642.1, from coordinate 240,074,839 downwards.
ACGCGCAAAGGCGTCTGAGTTTCTTCTGGCCGGGTGGCAGTCATTTTACCCATATTAGAGAGCAGAAATGTGCCGACATTTCCAGCACCCATGGGCACAGCGAGGAGAGTACACAAAGCACTGGTAATTGGCGCAGGGAGGCGTGTGAAAGAAGTCAGCGTTCTTAAGAAGATTTCTCAACAGTGAGGATATTACTTACAAATCACGGACGCAGGTAGATTTTGAGTCGGAGCCCTAACATGAATCCGTCCAGGGCTCACGCAGAGAGATCGGTTATAAAGAAGTGTTGTGTAGCTGCTCTCCCAACAGCCTCGGAATGTAGGAAAACATCTTAAGGATGTGAAGTGAAAGAATGAAATCGACAGAAAGATTACAATCCACGAGGCACACACCAGCCCACGCCAGATAGGAAATTTCCACCCCGCACGGAGAGGCTTGGCGATGAAACGGCCGTCTGTTATTGGGCTACATTCTAAATTTCGTCCGCCAATTACAACACCGAAAGAAAGAATATTTCGAAGAGGAGTTGAGCTGAGAGATGGGAGTAGAAGTGAGAAGGGGGGGGGGGGAGAGGCGGGGGGTCGTGGAGACACCGCGGAAGCGAGAGGACATGGGCGCTCCTCCACCCATCTCCAACCACCGCCTTCCGACTTCGTGACAGCACAGCTTCGGCCACGTGACCGACAACTGTGAGACAACGCGGAGATCATACATGGGACCCGCCGCAATACCGCGATTGCTGTTGACGGCAGCAGACTCGGGCATCACGGCTCCAAGGCGACGCGCCGTACCGACGCAGCGCCCGCCGCCGACAGTAGTATACGACGAACGATGACGAAGAATGGTGAGTCGATTCGTTCCCTCCTCCTTCCCTTAATAACTAAGTGGCATCCAGGTCCACTCAAACCGGCCCTGACATTTTTAATTTTGTTTTCGTTTGTGTAAACAGCACGAAAATAAATACATTTCTTTCATGTTTTGATCCAATAAGCAATCTTTTACATTCGTACATGAACCCCTAAATTTTGAACCCTTTGTGTGTGATTTCATTTAATTACTGATAGCAATTAATTATTGGCTTATAACGTGAGGCAATCTCGTCACTCATCTGCTCGTCATTTCACGTCCGACAGAAGAGAGAAGAACTCATAGTTGACTACATTTTTGGAGACCAGTGTGGAGCGACCCGATTGGTAACTTTCATGGTAGCTGATATAATAAAATAATTTCTCTAGTTCACTACATTTTTGGCGCCAAACGTAGGGCCACCTCATTGGTAATTTTGATGGTATCTGATGCCACAAAATAATTTCTCGAGAGTCTGTGTGTGTGTGTGTGTGTGTGTGTGTGTGTGAGTGTGTGTGTGTGTGTGTGTGTGTGTGTGTGTGTGTGTAAAAGTAAAAAGTAATATTTCTTACAAAATGTTCTTATTTTTCACCGCACCCCTCCCCATCCTTCAAAAGGTTTATAGCTGCAACTCGCCGGAGTGGAGTGCCACCGACTCTGTCAGGAAAAGAAGCATGCACCACATAAAATACTGCTACTTACCAATCGCTAGTGCTCATATATGAGTCTCCAGCTGTCATCGCAGTGGATGTCTCTGCAGTGGCCACTGCTGCCTCCTCCAATGGTGACGCCACTGCCATATTGAAAACCATTGCAGCTGCTGCCAAAGCAGCCATCAATGTCTCCCTTGCGACTTCCCACAGAGAGAGAGAGACAGAGATTGATAGCCGCAGACTCCATAAACTGCCCACATATGCGGACCTTTGCAAAGCTCTGGCTAACAGCTTAGCCATACCGGTTACCTCACATATGAAAGTGAGGTACACACAGATATACCACTTCCTTGACTGACAACAGTCAGAAATCAAACGAGAATTAAGAGATTATCAACACTCATACTCACCAGGGGTTAGTGGATACAGTGTTCATTTCCTAAATGGAAATACTTTCCCTATTGCCATAATCCAACCAACTTGCTAGATTGCGATGACTACATACATTACTATCATTTTTAAGAAAGAAAGGAAAAATAGTTAACTGAGAAATCATTTTCTTATTTGCTGTATTTTACAACTCTCCCTGTTCAGTTTAACAGGACGAGGGCCTTTAATACGGTATTGTGTATTTGCAGTACAATGTTTATAGCAGGGCTCCTACGTAGAAATAAGTACATAACTCTTAAGCAAGTAATGTAACCAGTTGAACCTGTGTGAAATATCAGTTGTAAATTGTGTAGGAAACAATAGTCAATAGCGATTAAATATCTTTTTGTAAGTATCGCAAAGAATTTAGAAACAGTTTACAGGCGTTTTTAGATTTCAGCCAATCGAACATGTAATAACCAGTAACAGTTTTCTCTTCGTTTCTCTTTTCAAAACCATAGTCCTTCAGCTGAAACATGAAGACATATTCAGGAATAATTAATTCTAGAATATTTAGGACCTGTGGGATAAACAGATATCTCGAATACACCAATGTCATGCAGTTACCATTCAGCTTTAAGAGTGAGTTTGTAGCTGTATTCAAACTAGTGGTCCTCACTCAAGTCAACAGTGAGTACCATCACTCTGCATTCAGCAGGCTTAGAATCATTCACTCAGCCATATCAGAACTCTCAAAGTGTAAATGTGTCATAACATATAGTAAGACTCCCAACTGCAGAACAGCCATCATGTAAGTATCAGTGTTAGTGATGCTGAATCAGAATGCAGTCAAAAAGATATGTTTAACTACTAATTTCTTCTTTTTTTCCCTGCATAAGACATAAAGCCATTGCAGTTTGAACAACAACAGCAGTAAACACATCAGTGAGGGTATTCTGTCAGAGTGTGAGTTGTATTTAGTGGCGGTTTTTGAAAATAGACGATATGGTGATGCCAAAGTCACGTTATCTGTGGATGAATGTGTATGCCTGTGTGATACTTCACTGTAAATTTTTGCTTTGTGCCAAGGAAACACTCACTCTCCACGAGTAATACTGGCTGATCATTCAACATCAAGCGACTTTCCAAGAACAGTTAAAATATTTGACGAAAAATAATACACACATCTGCGTAGATGGTTTCGAAAACGATAAGGTCAGTGTCATACCTGACACTGTTGAAAACGACATTTTCCAAACGAATCACTCCTAGAATGACACTTCGTTTTCTGGATTCCCTATGTTTCATGCATGTGTTACTTCATAAATTTATTAAGAAAAGGCGTCATGAGGACATACATACAACCAGAGATGCATATCTTGATGCTGTGAAGTTTCAGCCTGTGATGGAGAAGTGGGTCTTCCCTCACGAATACATGGATTCAAAGGTGAGACTCACCGAAACCACGTTTCCCTACGAAGCCTAATCACCAGTAGACTCAAAGACACTGCTGTAAAGGATGGGCAAGTGCTGAATGTCTGTCAGGAGTTGCACTTCCCTGCTCGCTGATAGTTTTGAGAAATTTCAGAGTGTGTGTATGGACACGTACACTCTTGATCCTACCATCCATTATACTGCACCAGAGCTACCATGGCACACAGTGTTAAAAAAGACATGTGTCTGTATCGAACAGTTGACCAGTATTGACACATTGCTCTTTTTCGAACGTGGGATTTGTGGGGACTTAGCCATTGTGTATACTGGTACACGAAGGCAAATATCTACATCTAAATTCATACTCCTCAAACCATCATACAGTGGAAATATCTACATCTACACACATACTTCTCAAATCACGTACAGTGCATGGTTCCCTGTACTACTACTAGTCATTTCCTTTTCTGTTCCACTCACAAATAGAGCGAGGGAAAAACAGCTGTACAAGCCCTCTTTACCTCACCTTATCTTCGTGGTCCTTACGAGAAATGTACATTGGCGGCAGAAGAATCGTTCTGCAGTCGGCATCAAATGCCAGTGTTTTACATTTGCGCGATGGTGCTTTGCAGAAAGAGCATCGTCTTCCATCCATGGATTCCCATTGGTGTTCATGAGGTATCTCCATAATACACTCCTGGAAATGGAAAAAAGAACACATTGACACCGGTGTGTCAGACCCACCATACTTGCTTCGGACACTGCGAGAGGGCTGTACAAGCAATGATCACACGCACGGCACAGCGGACACACCAGGAACCGCGGTGTTGGCCGTCGAATGGCGCTAGCTGCGCAGCATTTGTGCACCGCCGCCGTCAGTGTCAGCCGGTTTGCGTGGCATACAGAGCTCCATCGCAGTCTTTAACACTGGTAGCATGCCGCGACAGCGTGGACGTGAACCGTATGTGCAGTTGACGGACTTTGAACGAGGGCGTATAGTGGGCATGCGGGAGGCCGGGTGGACGTACCGCCGAATTGCTCAACACGTGGGGCGTGAGGTCTCCACAGTACATCGATGTTGTCGCCAGTGGTCGGCGGAAGGTGCACGTGCCCGTCGACCTGGGACCGGACCGCAGCGACGCACGGATGCACGCCAAGACCGTAGGAAACTACGCAGTGCCGTAGGGGACCGCACCGCCACTTCCCAGCAAATTAGGGACACTGTTGCTCCTGGGGTATCGGCGAGGACCATTCGCAACCGTCTCCATGAGGCTGGGCTACGGTCCCGCACACCGTTAGGCCGTCTTCCGCTCACGCCCCAACATCGTGCAGCCCGCCTCCAGTGGTGTCGCGACAGGCGTGGAAGGAGAAGTGTCGTCTTCAGCGATGAGAGTCGCTTCTGCCTTGGTGCCAATGATGGTCGTATGCGTGTTTGGCGCCGTGCAGGTGAGCGCCACAATCAGGACTGCATACGACCGAGGCACACAGGGCCAACACCCGGCATCATGGTGTGGGGAGCGATCTCCTACACTGGCCGTACACCACTGGTGATCGTCGAGGGGACACTGAATAGTGCACGGTACATCCAAACCGTCATCGAACCCATCGTTCTACCATTCCTAGACCGGCAAGGGAACTTGCTGTTCCAACAGGACAATGCACGTCCGCATGTATCCCGTGCCACCCAACGTGCTCTAGAAGGTGTAAGTCAACTACCCTGGCCAGCAAGATCTCCGGATCTGTCCCCCATTGAGCATGTTTGGGACTGGATGAAGCGTCGTCTCACGCGGTCTGCACGTCCAGCACGAACGCTGGTCCAACTGAGGTGCCAGGTGGAAATGGCATGGCAAGCCGTTCCACAGGACTACATCCAGCATCTCTATGATCGTCTCCATGGGAGAATAGCAGCCTGCATTGCTGCGAAAGGTGGATATACACTGTACTAGTGCCGACATTGTGCATGCTCTGTTGCCTGTGTCTATGTGCCTGTGGTTCCGTCAGTGTGATCATGTGATGTATCTGACCCCAGGAATGTGTCAATAAAGTTTCCCCTTCCTGGGACAATGAATTCACGGTGTTCTTATTTCAATTTCCAGGAGTGTATTTGCATGCTGATCAAACCTACTGGTAACAAATTTAGCAGTACACCTCTGAATTGCTTTGATGTCTTCCTTAATCAGACTTTTGGGGCTCCCAGATACTCGAGCATGGATTGCACTATCGTTCTATATGCCGACTCCATTATGGGTGAACTACACATTCCCAAAATTCTGCATATAAAGTTGACCGTTCCCCTCCCATATTCCCAACCTGACATCCTCATTCCACTTCATGTTGCTTTCGAATGTTACACGTAAACATTTAACCAAAGAGACTGTTTCAAGCTGCACCCTACTAATGATGTATAAGAACGTTACAGGACTGTTTTTTCTACTCATCTGCATCAACTTACATTTTTCAACACGTAGAGCAAGCTGCCATACATCATACCAACTATAAATTTTTCCCAAGTCTAAATAACCCGCGAATGATGAAGGACGAGTGCAAGGCATTTGTCGGTTTCAGTTACACACTTTACTTTGGTGTAAACTATCGATACAGGCATGCTCTGCAGCAATCTCAGCCGTTTGGACGCTTCCAATGTTATTGATGTGAGCAAATCGTCAGATTGTTTAAGTTCCAAGATGTTCCAAGGTGTGACTGATTCTGGGGGAGGATATCTCATGGAGACGGACAGGGTGTATCCTACTTTCTTGTACGATGTGCATAACTATTTGCAGCTGTGTCTGGAGCACTTAGTCCCTGTAACAAAGAAAGTCACAAAGCAGTGGGAATATGAGCGGTTGAAGAATTAATGTCCTGCGGGAATACCAGCTAAGATGGAATATAAATGGATTAAAAAGACAAAGGGGAAATATAGTTACGATAAAGTTGATGATAAATGGAAACAAATTTATGCAGAACAGGTGCAGACAGTGAGGGATTTTTATAACGCTTCAGAGTATTATGAGAATGAATGTCAGGATGAAATAGTAATTAGTGACATAGACGTAAAAGAAGAGCAATCAGAGGGCTCTGAAGTAAGGCTGGAATGGCTAGCGTGCAGACAGTAAATGACGCTGTTGGGAAAGTAAATTATTTGGGGTAGGAAGCTAACGACAAAGATGGAGGTCAGTGATTGAAGTAAATGAAGAGTGGTCTATTGAGACTAAGATAGATGCTGTAATGGAAACAGGGTATTTATCAGTACTAGATGAATTGGTCAGCCAGGTTTATGAGTTAAGTGAGGAGAAGATGTACGAAACGTAACCAGTTAATAGTACTGTAAGTGAGTTCCGATGACTGAAACTGAAGTAAACAGAGTGGAGCAAGAGTGTAGGGATGTGTGTGAAATTGTGAAAAAGTGTGGTGGTAGTATGGATGTTTTTGTCTAACAGAAAGTATTGACGTCTTTGTCGACATTTAGGCAAAGTTTGTGGAAGGAGTGGGTGATGTTGTGGCCATAGTAGCTAATAGAGTGAATGGATATGAGAATGAGAAAAATATGAGAGTTGAAAACGAATATACCAATATTTCAGATGAAAAGGTTAACCAAGTTGGTGTTCTGGAGGTGGTGCAGAAAGACGTGGATATAAATACTGGTATATGTAATGATAATAATTATGAATTATTTTTGAATTCAGTGCAAGTAAGTAATGTCAACATTCTAGATCTGGGAGTCGATCAGAAAATTGTGGATGTACATATTGACGTTCTTGATTTGGAAGGGCAGTGTGTATAGGTAGTGAACGAAAGTTTTAGTTATCTTATTAATAGTGAATGTAAAGGTATGGAAATCGATAGTAAGGCAAATGAAATGCAGCTAGTAAGTATCAATGAAATTAATGCTCTAGCAGAATATGGTTCTGTTGAAAAGGGAAGGGTTGCCAAAGCAATGAATTGTGTTTGTAAATTACCAGCAGTTACTATATGCAAACTATTGATAGTTAATGACAAGGTAAACAGTATAATGAGCATAGAAAAAATTTTTGGTATTGGCAATGAAAAAAATAACTTTCAAAAATTGATGCCCAATGTAAATATGCAAATAGTATTCCTTATTATGTTAGTAATGCTCATTTCTTTTATATTTACTGGGTGAAAAATGGTCAGTAGATTTCTGTTAACTGTAGTAGTAAGTACAGAAATCCTGTTGTGTTTAGCACTTATCTGACAACCGTTATGATTTGGTGCTATTTGTGGTAACATAAAAGTTTTGTATTCAGTGCAATACTTTTTATGAACAGATTTACCCATTTGTGTCAAAAAGATGTCATACTATAGCCGTTCAGGCCTCAGTAAAATGGAATAAAAATACAACTCCCTATGATAATAATGTGGAAAGAAAAATCAAGATTTTTGTGTGCATTGCCCTTGAGGCCTCAATATGGTGAAAGACATTGAAGTAATGATTTTAGCAATTCACATTTACAAATTAAGAAATGTGTTACGTAGGGTGTTAATGATTAGGGAGCCAGACATTGCAGTAGAGTAATTATTGAGAATTCACTCCTCAAGATAACAATGTTATGACAGAAACTAACATAAATGCATGAGAAATGTGATGTTAACTGTGTACTGGAGACGTTCTGTTATAGTGAAAACGTGTTTAAAATAGGAATCATTTGGTACTACTTACACTGTGTAATTTGTGAGAGTGAAAATGGAAATTTGACTGAAAAGTTAGTAGTTTGATACAGTGCTGATTATGTACCGTTACTTGTTAGGTTTTACACATTAATGGAAATTGCTATTCGTCTTCTGGGTAACAACTGGCTTAAGATAATGATGATACTGCACAGGAAAAATATTTTTAGTAACTAACTGATAATAGTAACTGAAACGTAATATGAATATTCTGTCAAGAGGAATTGAGTGACATCCTGAGAATTTCATGAGGATTTAATTTTTGTGATTGGTAAAGGTAATAATGTAAGTTGAATGACGTAATATAATGATCCCCTTAATGTGAATGAAGTAGTAATTATATAATTGCACTATGATGATGGTTTTTCCTCTCTTTAATTTGTAAAATTAGTGCTTTTCATATTAAATATGAAACTGGACATTTGTAATATATGCAACAATTATCAAGTGATAGTATGAGCCATTATATTTCAGATCTAGTTGTGATGATTATTGGTATACTAAAATAGGATGTTTTCTTTTGCTTTCCATGTACAATGAAGGAGGTAACCACCTCCAAGAGCACCTGTGAAATTAGTGACCATTCGACAACCCTTTGGACCTGAAAAAGACATGATTCCGGATACTGCTAACTGTAACAGTGAGATGTGTATTGGTGGTCAACAAGTAGTGAACTGATGGGAAGATCTAAATTCCTTTCTTTTTGAAAAGTAAAGAGTGTGAAGTATTTCTAATTTGCTTTCTTTTGTTATGTAATTTCTGATTTTCAGGGACAGACATTTTAAATGAAATGTGTTTATGTTTTATGATATATCATTTTATATTTGAAAGTGTTTCGACCCCTTTGTTATTCTTTGCATTGCTAGTTTATGGCCAGTTTTGGTAATCAAAATAACTTTGAACCTGAATGTGTGATTTTTTTGTAAATATTTTGTGGTTTATTCTCTAGACACTGCATTATTTAGTTAACTATTTGAAAATATCTGTTTATATAAACTAGTATTGGGATGTAACAAAGAAGGCTGCTTCCTTCCGCTGTTACGTTTTTCTTCACTCTGCAAATCTATCTTCAATAGTGTCACATGTATAACAAGAGCACAGTACCAAAAAATCTCAAATATTGACCAATGGCTTTAACTTAAGTTAATTATCTATCAAACTTCTTTGATTATCAGTAGTTAAGGAGCTAGATACCTTACCTAAAAGCAGTGCTAATTAAAAAACATCAGTAACCCCAGAATTCGTTGTATTTGTTCATAGATAAACATATCACCAATTACTAATTTCTTGATAAATTAGATGAAAAAGTTATGTAAATAACTAATGCAACCTATCAAACAATGATGCAAATATGTTTCGAAGTCTTATACTCACTAATTAACATCCTTACTAAAAACATTATTACTAAAATAGAGCTCCATATATAAGCAAAGTAACGAGTGTCATTTCAGAGAAAGTATTTCTGTAGTTGGAAGTCCTTGTTGAAAGTAATCTCCCTCATGATTCAGTGACACAGAAACGTAAATATTCAACTGTAATTTATGAAAATCCAGTAAACAACAATAGATAACCACAGTTTTAGTTACTCTGAACTTACAAACTTGTTGGAAGCCATTCACTTTCATCTTATGGAAAGTTATGAAATGTATGAGATCTATGTTTGCCACTGTGGGGAAACGTATTGCAGACTAGTTAGTACAAGATAAAACTCACAAAATCAAGCGAGTTTCGTATAAATTTCGCGTCCTGGAGCGTAATTTGTGATTCAGCTACTGACTTTTAGTGAAGAACTGTATATTTGTAATTAGTATCATGGACTATGTCAAAATTTAATGATGATCATCATCAACTTTGACAATAGAGCTAGGTCATGGCCATAGCTCCGCTTAATATTGTTACTTACTGTGCACACTTAATTCTTTCTAATATTATTAATTGTTTGGAAGAACAGTGTGATTAGTAACTTGTACTGGGTTAATTAATTACTTGCCACACATTGCTAATTGTGCTTAATTACGTCATTGCCAGGTTACTGTACTCAAACGATATTACAGGACATCAGTGCGATATGTAGCTATCCAGGATATTGATGATGACCAGTTACAACAAAGCTTGTCTCAGAAGAGTATACAAGGATGCTATGACGCCCTGCCCAACCGAACCAGTGCTTGCATTCACTCCAGAGTGGTGCATTGTCATACTAATAAGTGAGATCATACTGCCAAGTTCTTTACAAATTTGACTTGACTTTGCAAACATTGTAATAACATCGCATACATCTCTAGTCGCGAAGTTTCATTTCCTTACCTTTTCTCCTTTTGAGCGTCCTACTTTTCTTTGCCAGGCCATATACATACGAAAATATTTGCACAAGCAAGAATAGGTACATGTGGACCAACTCAGGACTATTTATGGTCACAATTAAATGTATTTGTGAAAGTAGAGTAATGATTATACACAACTACATTTACATGTTTATACCGAATTATAATTATTATCGTCTAATAGCATCCCCATACAAAAGGAGAAATCTTAGATTGCTTCGTAGATGGACACAAATTTCTTAATTACAAAAGTAAAAGCAATGAATACAATGTATATGTAGATAAACCGACACACGATGTGTGTAGCGGAAGAAGCCCCTAAAAGTAGATTATGAGATGCGGACGAAGAATCCGCGTCGCACGTAATCTTCCAATGTGGAGCTTTGCATGACAAAAGGTACAGAATATTCAGATCATCAAGTCTTGAAGAAATCGTGTCTAACAAGGAGCTAGTATAGGGTCTCCCACTTAAGGGCACTGGCTGGATTTACTAGAATTATAGGGAGCGAAACCGCAATAGTGGGCTAAGACATCTGTTGTTTTGTCTCCTTGTGTTAATCAGATCAAATCAAATTAATGTAGAGGAAATGTAAATACGTCAGATACCTGTTGGTCTAAATGTATATCTGATGAAGTTTTTTAATTGAATGATCACTAAAAAAAAATCACTGCCAAGCATACTTACCTCAATATTCAGGGCGGTCAGAAATATTCTCAAAAGCTTGTAAGGGTGTTGCAGGGGCAGGTGTGCTTGTTAAGAACGAAATTCGATAGGTTACGCCATTTCCGAATTATTTAACATTGAATTTATCCAGTCTGATCGTTCCACTCTCAAATCCAAGCACTTACACAGCTAAAATGCGGTAATGCACAGACATCTGTGAGTCTGTAAGTTACCACTGGTTAAAATGTTAATTCCCAGTTACACTGTGCCTTTTTTCGGAATTTAAGCTTGGTGACAAAAAGCTACGTTTGTCTGAACTGAGGAAATCAAACGAAGAATACGTTTGGTGACAATGCCTCTGGGAGGCTGCTTGAATTTTCGTGCGTGACAACCTGTTTGGTCAACTTCTATGCTAAGTAACTAGGAAACGGCGCAACGTATCGAATTTTTTTTCTTAACAATTATTTCTGAGCACAATCTCCCGTGCAACAGGCTTACAAGCTTTTCAAACTGTTTCTACCCGCCTAGTAGATCTTGTATTCCAAATTAATATAATAGTATCACACACAGTTTTACGATTGTTTGAAAAGTATTACGTGAGAAAAAAATTAACAAATGTGTTACATATATCGTCTGTCTAAATATTTCCGGGACTGATTTTATTCCTGGATGGATGCAACGTCAGCACAATAACTATCGTAGCAGTTTGAACTAGCAAACAACAAATGGGCACTGGTGCAGCCAGTTTTGAGCAGGCTATGTTGCGTAGTGACGTTCATTGACAGAGTGGCAGCTTTGTTATGTCAGAAATCACAACGGAGCAACATCTCTAAATTAAGTGTTCAAGATATGCTCTATGTACTTTTGAAGGATAGAGAAGTGCATGCAAAGTTGGTCCTGCACACCTTGACCCCTTGACCCGGGGACACCTGCCATGACTTGATTTAACGGCTAAATACTGTAACGTTCCCTGGCAGCACACACACTATTAATAAACTGAAATGACATTTAATTGTACTATGTACACCGCTATGAAGCAATTCCTATGTACTGTAATTGTTTAACAAAAAATATTATTTAATTTTGTATAAAGGACGTTGGTTATTATTGTAATATTTTCTGTAATAATATTCTCGATGTATTTATGATTGTAATATTTCTATACTCATTATGTAATTACGAAATATGTTAATATCTGCGATGAAAAAATGTAAAATATAGCTACAGAGGAAAATAATTTTGTAAGATTACAAAGAGATATTCATAATCAGCAATAGTATAAACAGTGTTGTGACTTGGCGAGACAGCCAAGCCACTACGCGGTAGTCGAGAGGCACGCGTTTAAGCTCACGCAGGCTGGCGTGAGGTCTGGAATAGGTAAAGTAATTGAGACTAGCAAATAAAGTACGTAGCTGCTGGAATGCTTAACTTTAATCCATAATTGGTGAACATCGGTCTGACGGTTCATGCATCACAAGATAAATAGCAAATGATAATGGCGCCTTGCTAGGTCACAGCAAATGACGTAGCTGAAGGCTATGCTAACTATCGTCTCGGCAAATGAGAGCGTAATTTGTCAGTGAACCATCGCTAGCAAAGTCGGCTGTACAACGGGGGCGAGTGCTAGGAAGTCTCTCTAGACCTGCCGTGTGGCGGCGCTCGGTCTGCGATCACTGATAGTGGCGACACGCGGGTCCGACGTATACTAACGGCCCGCGGCCGATTTAAAGGCTACCACCTAGCAAGTGTGGTGTCTGGCGGTGACACCACAAATAGCACTACATAATGTGCATTCTTTGTCCTCTTCCTCGAGAGCTGAGAGAGAGAGGAACCTGTGACGTGGTATTATATGAATGAGTAGACTTCTTTTGTCTCTTTCTATCTTTAGCCGCCATTAGAGGAGAAATTATAAAGGTGTGTAATTTTAATTATTGTTATGGTCTAAATACATTACAATTTATCAAAATTGAGTATTACTAATGTAAATTAGCTTGCCCATGTCATCTATAATATTTTTTTAAAGTAATTTCAGCACTTTCAGCGATTATCGTTGGTGTTGCTGGACTGTGCCGCGACCGAACGAGTTGCAGCGGCGGCACATTTACAAAGTTGTTCCGCTATAAAATTAACCAAACCCGTAAATCGGGAGCAGGTAAAATTAGCAGTGAATTACGAAATATTTTTCCTTTACAGCGATCCTGAGGCTGATTGAATTTATTACTTGTTTTACATTTGTGCATTCATAGGCGGATAATTAACGTTGAAATTGTTAATCTGTTGGTTCTTTCAATTTCTAAAGCAAATAACTTAAACGTATAGTGAAGTGTGTTTTGTCAATGATAATTAAACGTTCAGGTCGGCTTGGCAATATTTAACCATTTTATGCTAACAGAGACAGTCTTGTGTTCCATAGCTAACGCCAGGAAAGAATTGAGTAAATATTTAAAAACCCACTGCATCTAGAAAATATGTGCCAAGGCCGAAATACGTAAAAAATTTAATTTAAATAATTTTCAAAGTCATAAATGTTATTAATCAGTTAGTTTGAATTTATCAGCATAAGAGGGTTGCTAAAGTTCACGTAATTTTAAATGTGCTTAATTCTGTCTAAATGAATTTTTATTACCACACGTAAAAAAAGGGGTTCTACAACAAAGTTCGTACTGAAAGAGTGAATAACAAAAATATTTAAAGCCATTTCTTCCCCATTTCCATCCATTCATTTTACATTATATATATATATATATATATATATATATATATATATATATATATATATATATATATATATATATATATATATATATATATATATATATATATATTGATTAAAATATGGAAAATTTTTTTCCAGAAAAAATTACCACAGGAGAAGGAGATTTCGTGTTATTAATATCCACCTACCATAAAACGACAAAGTACAGAAATTCGCACTACGGGTCACAGTTTCACATAGTTGTATGAGTATTCTGCGTATTTAACTTAAGTGTGTGGAAACTATTTAAAACACCTGAAGCATCAAAATCATATTAGAATATGTCTATTTTTTGTTAATCCAGCCTCGAAAATTTTATGAATGACAGTAGTTTACCGTCTACTTACACAATAACATACAGATCTGCATAACTTGCATTGGTCTATTCACGAATATGTGACTGAAATAATAATAGCAACATATCTTGAAACACTGGTGGAAGACGCACTACACTATGCAGTCCTAAAGTTGTCTACCTTTAACAATCTGCATATATGTTCAGTCTCACTCGACACGCAATTACACAGTTTCCTGAAGCAATGGGCTGTGACTTCGATACCGCTGGGGACAAAGAAAATCACTGTTATGTAGCGGGAGCGTGAGGCGCGCGTGACAGCTTACGAGGTCTGGAAATACAGTAGCGTCGTATTGCTCTACCAACACATACAGTCGCCACATTCTGGCAAATTTGTTATAAGCTGCGACAGCAGCGCGCCAAGCGGCCACTGAGTCATTTAATTTTTCAGTCCAGTTTCTTGTCCTTTTTTCCCCTGCGAGCACGGAGTAGAGTTCCCAACGCACACATTATTCTGATGAGTTTGATGATGGTATAAAAGTAGTCGTGAAAACGAATTTCCTGTTCGTATCAGTCGCTGATAACCACCCCTCCTACCCCTCCCCCCCCCCCCTCCCCAGCCGTGTAGGGAGTGGGGGATGAAACAGCAATAAAGAAAAAATGTAACTGAAATGCTTTTATAAATAAACTTATTAAAGAATGTTGACGGATTCACCGGCAGCTATCTCACTCCGATTCTGGAGATACGCCGCCTCTCTCCTGCCGTCTTCTGGAGACGGCTTCCCGCTGTGTCGGACAGCGCCAGCTGCCGCTCCGGCCTGGGACGCGCAATCACGGCTACGCCCCAGTTTGCCGCCCACTCTTTTCGGCCCCACCCCGTTCCTCGCCCCTTAGCTGGGCCAGAGCAGAAACGCGGGGGGTCTCGACTACGCGCGATCGCACAGTGGAGAGGCGGAAATGAAGAAGCTAGCAACGACCAATTCTGAAGCTACAAACGAACATGGAATTAACAGCAATAGAATATTTGTGGAGTTTGTCTCAGGACCACAGACATCTCTTTATTCGAAAGTACCCTGCAGGCCATCGAACCGAAGGTGGTGAAGGGTACGTAGGGTAAAATTTCAAGCTGTTTCTGGCAGGTGTGTCGGAATGAAAATTGCCATTACACACCGTATGAGCCGAATTCCTTTCATTTTATCCAGATTATCATTACTTGATAAGTATCCAGGAGAAAGTAGTGTTGCTTGAGTTTTACCTACGTTTGATTAAGGTAATTAAAATTACGTAGAGAAATTGAAATAATCCCATTACAAGGAACGATGTTCCGTAATTAAGTCTACCAAAGACCATCTACACGTTCTAATCGAAATGACCTGGAACTAGTCAGTTTAAAGGCTATCTATATATGATTTGTTGATGTATGTCACTATATCCTGCAAATTCGCAGTATGTTAAACAGTAAACTTGTTTTAATTTAACAAAATTATATTAGTTTTTATTACTTACTCATACTACCAGATTTCAGTTATAAATACGTCTACAGGAGACAACAAGTATTCCACGCTTGCTTTACACAACTGTTTGCTACCTACACTATGTGATCGAAAGTATCCGGACACTCCAAAAAACATACGTTTTTCATATTAGGTGCATTGTACTGCCACCTACTGCCAGGTACTCCATATCAGCGACCTCTGTAGTCATTAGACATCGGGAGAGAGGAGAATGGAGCGCTCCGCGGAAATTACGGACTTCTTTCGTGATCAGGTGATTGTGTGTCACTTGTGTCACACGTCTGTAGGTGAGACTTCCACACTCCGAAACATCCCTAGGTCCACTGTTTCCGAAGTGATAGTGAAGAGGAAACGTGAAAGGACACGTACAGCACAAAAGCTTACAGGCTGACCTCGTCTGTTGACTAACAAGACCAACGACAGTTGAAGAGGGTCGTAATGTGTAACAGGTGGACATCTATCCACACCATCACACAGGAATTCCAAACTGCAACAAGATCCACTGCAAGCACTATGACAGTTAGGTGGGAGGTGAGAAAACTTGGATTTCATGGTCGAGCGGCTGTTCATAAGCCACACATTACGCCGGTAAATGCCAAACGACGCCCGGATTGGTGTAAGGAGCGTAAACATTGGACGATTGAACAGTGGAAAAACGTTGTGTGGAGTGACGATTCAAGGTACACAATGTGGAGATCCGATGGCAGGGTGTGGCTACAGAGAGTGCCCGGTGATCGTCATCTGCCAGAGTGTGTAGTGCCAGCAGTGAAATTCGGAGGCGGTGGTGTTATGGTGTGATCGTATTTTTCATGGAGGGGGCTTGCACCCCTTGTTGTTTTGCGTGGCACTATCACAGTACAGGCCTCCACTGATATTTTATGCATATTCTTGCTTCCCACTGTTGAAGAGCAACTCGGGGATGACGATTGCACCTTTCAACACGATCGAGCAACTGTTCATAATGTACGGCCTGTGGCTGAGTGGTTACACGACAATAACATCCTTGTAATGGACTGGCCGGCACAGAGTCCTTGATTTGAATCCTATAGAACACGTCTGGGATGTTTTGTAACGTCGACTTCGTGCCAGGCCTCACCGACCGACATCGATACCTCTCCTCAGTGCCGCACTCCTTGAAGAATGGGCAGCCATTCCCCAAGAAACCTTCCAGCACCGATTGAACGTATGCTTGCGAGAGTGGAAGCGGTCATCATGGCTAAGGGTGGGCCAACACCATACTGAATTCCAGCATTACCGTCAGAGGGCGCCACCAACTCGTAAGTCATTTTCAGCTAGGTTTCCAGATATTTTTGATCGCATTGTGTATCAGACATTTTATTTCACTGCGTAACTGAACAAATCCGAGCCAGCCATAGCTTTAGTGTCCCTCCAACTCGTGACACACATTTTCTCTGATATTTTTTCAGATATTTGCAGTTTCGTTTTTTCAAAACGCAGACGGAGTCATGTCAAATAAATACTGTGAATCACGTCTTTCCTGTGACGCCCAGGGTTTACGGCAAGCATCGGTTTGTTTCCCCTTACGAATAAAATTGGTTTTAAAGCGGAATTTTAGGGGCCCATTCGGCAGAGTGGTTCTAAAATAGTACGATATTAGTTTTATCGACGTGGGTTAACACGGACAGCAGAACACGAAGACTGACCAGTACTGTACTACAGTGGCGACAGCATGGCCGTGCCCCCGCTGGCTGTTGTAGCCATGCAGCACCGCAGCTCAGTCGCTGATGGATTACTGGTTATACCTTGTGTCTTAATACCCCAGATAACACTTGTCTATACACCAAGTCTATACATCAAGTATCGCATCAGACTAATTTAGGACCACTTTACAGAACGGTAACGTGAAATTACTATTTAAAAATCATTGTTCGTAACGGGAAACAAACAACGCTTTACGGTGGGAATGGGCGTCTCATTAAAGACTGGAAGAGAAGTATTTGTTTGGGGTCACTCCAGGTTCACATCACGAAAACGAAATTGCAAATATCTACCGAAATGCCAGAGAAAAAGCGCCTAACGACCCTCAGGATGGATGACCGGTATGTACATATGATATTAAGAAAGTAATTCATATTTTTGGAGGTGACATTATGGACCAAAACCTGAAAAAAGTCTAGTGAACATGGGCTCTGAAACGCAAACCTTAAAATCGATGAAGACTTTCCCTTTTTCGCTGTTATGAACATATCTGTTCTACTGCAGGCTCTTTGCTATCGCAAACGACATACAGACTGCAGCAAACAAATGAGAACACATTAATCTATTGTGGGGATTCTAATGTGATTTGCTTGCCATTACCTACGACCTGCACTTACTTGCCAGACCATAACATAAGATCAAGACTGCCTTTTCCCATCTAGTATACTAGGCTCCCATTATTCTGGTAGAGATGTGTTTCACAGTGAAGTAGAACAAGCGCTCAAAGGTCTTAAATTATGCATTCTAGAGCACTTGTGGACTGGACGTATTTTCTTGTCTTGGTCCGTACGTCCAACTCTCAAAATTTGGAGGACATTTTTTTTTAAGAGCTTGAATATGTTAACCTCATGTGCGCTATACTGGTCGTCCAGCGGTAGCTGTTATGGTTGTACAGACACGAGTGTTTCAGTGGTCGCCATCACATCATGGTGGGCCCTGGCACATATTCTGTCATTTTCACATCAATATATTTTTCGAGGGGAAAAAATTCGAGCTTGTTCCATAACGTCATCGAATATTGTCGAATGTTTATGAATATTTCCGAATGTCTTAGAACACTACTTGGAAACGGCACATATCCCACTGATCTACACTCAGGAAAAATTGTGCTAACCGATGTACACCTCTTCGGAACAATGTATCCGATTATAGAGAGAAGCTACGTAAGCAAAGAATGTTTACATGAGTGAACAGTTAGAGCAACAAAAAAGCACATAGTCCAGCAAACAAATCAGCAAATACAGAATATAATACCAGAGACAGAAAAATATTTAAATACAGGAGTGTAATCGTCCGAACAGAATTCTTACTTTCACCTAATGTTCCTGGTATGATGATGATGATGATGATGATGAGGTCCCATACTTCGAGGAGCGTAGGGGACGATGCGGGAGGCCCGCACCGCCGTACTAGGCAAGGTCCTCGCAGAGATGGTTTGCCATTGCCTTCCTCCTACCGTAATGGTATGATCAAGCAAAAATGCTTCTAAACAACATCACAGACTAGGAAATATTAACTGGAAAAGAAAAACTAAATTCAATATTCAAACCACGAGTAACATTCAATTCGATTACCATACCACTTAGCTTTAAATGCTCAATTTCCGGTAAGATTGGCGTACACTGTAACTATCCATAAGACACAAGGGCAAACATTCGAATGTTTCGGAGGGAATTTAAAAATAAATCGTATTTCTCGCTTGAACAACTAAGCAAAACGTGTTTGCGGTTTCAACAACCACAGATCTTATTCGTCTTCGCAACGAAAAGTGAGGTACGAAATATATCAGACGAATCTATTGTACTTTGAGTAAGTTGGATGAGATATAAATGATATGATTAATTGTACATCTTTTTCCCATTCAGAAAACAAATGAAATGTCATCAAATAAAGCAGATACTTTTCACCTAGACAGTAATTAAGATCGAGTTTTCTCATAGTGCAGCAGATGTGGACATCATTATTATTCCGGATTACACTGAAGGAGCGCTTAAAATTTCTGACTTCTTGAAGAAGTGTCTATAAGATGATTTTCGTTTAACACCAAATATCAGTCTCACTGCTAGGTATTTTTCAAATAACATTTCCTTTTCAATCTGGATTTACGTTGTTGTTCCACTTCAAATAGCTCCGTGCAGAACTGGCATTTGTGGCTAAACAGGCGATTGCTGCTACGTAATCAAATTATATCGTGTCATTTCGTGATTTATGCACATCATATTACATTTACTCGCACATACCATCACTCTTAACTGCCTGAGAACGGCCGTTGATCATAAACCGACCCGAGACTGAGGTGAAGATTCTGTCGCCTGATAGCAAATGTCTTTCTTCCCCCGGCGCACATTTAGGCCTTTCCCCCGCAAAATATGAGTTATGTGTTAGGTGTTTCTCTTGATTGTTGGTAACTGTAGTGGATGTGTTTGTGTGTGTTTAGTGTTGTGTCATGTTTGTGTTGTATGATGATGAGAAAATGGAGAGGGTGAAAACGGGTGCCGGCACAGTCTTCTCCTCTCGATTATCACCTAGGGACTTAACATCCCCATAACAGAGTCTCATCCCCTGACCCCATGAGGCACTCTGAACAGGTCTGCTATTTAATTTAGGACATTGGCGCAAAATATGATGATGAGGAACTTTGAGTATCACCATTCCTCCCCTTGCCGACCAAATAGTCGCTATTAAAATTTCTGCCACCACCGGTATTTGAATCGGCTTCTCTCCTTGTCGAGTGCCACGGGTACGTTAGCGATCTGCTGTGGAGGCGATAATATTCAGAGGAAACATCAACACCCCTACCCAAGAGATAAACATAAAGTCATGTGAACAGTTAACCACTTCGGATGCAAATTATGGCAGTTTGTTTATATAGAGAAAACGACTGCTTCGAAGATCAATTTCCAATACAAATACATTGATCGATTAAAAGTTGTAACAGCATGTAGAACGTGCCAAAAAACAAGATTACACAATAAACATATACAAATAACAACACATAAGCTAATATACATTACACAGACCTAAAGTGAAATGGTTCTGATGGATGTGAAATAGTCAAAAAGTCTTAAAACATATTTTCATTTAAAAGGTAATAACAAATTTGTCACAAAAGATGTAAATGTTCAACTCAATGAGGTGCACAAGAGAATTCTTGGGCTATTGTAGTCAAACATCATCAGATAAAAAAATTATATTACAGCGCTTATTTACACTTATCCCATTACTTCACTTAATTTGTACAGAGATCAGAGATTATACATATTACTTGCGCTTTGCGATATTAGTAACATATACACATCAGTTGGTGTAGTGTTGGCAGAAGAGCCAAATCTGTGTTTCTAGAGGAGGCCGAAATGCACGCGTTTAATTACGCGCTGACTGGCGTGAGGTCTGGAACAGGACAATATCTTGAGAATTGCAAATGAAGTACGTAGTTGATATAATACTTAACTTTAATCCACAATTGTAGAACATCGCTCTTGATGATACATGCTTCACATAATAAATATCAACTGAATACGGCGCCTTGCTAGGTCGTAGCAAATGTAGCTGAAGGCTATGCTAACTATCGTCTCGGCAAATGAGAGCGTATTTGTCAGTGAACCATTGCTATGAACGTCGGCTGTACAACTGGGGCGAGTGCTAGTAAGTCTCTCTAGACCTGCCGTGTGGTGGCGCTCGGTCTGCTATCACTGACAGTGGCGACACGCGGGTCCGACGTATACTAACGGACCGTGGCCGATTTAAAGGCTACCACCTAGCAAGTGTGGTGTCTGACGGTGACACCACAGTTGGTTCTACCAAGAAATTCATTAATAGTGTGGAAGCGGTTGGCCGCCAATAAATCCTTTAGGCTTATCTTATACTGCACCTTATCAGCAGTTCAACTTTTTATGACTGCTGACATGTTATTGTTCCCGAATAGGGAACGCCTTTCTAGGCCAAAGTAAGTGACAATTCTTTACTTCTTTCTGAGGATTAGTATTATGTTTAGTATTGGTTTCATGAGCTAAACCGTTGGTTTGAAAAAGAGGTTTTATCTCAATGACAAATTTCATAAATGGAAACAGCTGTTAATATTCCTGGTTCACTAAACAGATAATTGTTATTACACGTTTCTGGACG
Organism: Schistocerca serialis cubense; assembly: GCF_023864345.2. Lineage (NCBI taxonomy): Eukaryota > Metazoa > Arthropoda > Insecta > Orthoptera > Acrididae > Schistocerca > Schistocerca serialis. The sequence continues at coordinate 240,053,455 of NC_064642.1, read as the reverse complement.
CGGAAAACTTTAGCTTGGTTTGATGAGTTATCCCAAAAAATGATACCATATCACATCATAGAACGAAAGTAGCCATACTACGCTATGTTCTTAATTTTATATCGTGTCTGTCTGACAACGTTCGCATTGCAAATAAAGATTTTTGTAGGTGCTTCAACAGTTCTGTAGTATGCTCCTCCAAGCAGAAATTATCATCAAGCTGTAATCCCAAGAACTTAACACTGTGAACTTGTTCTATCTGCGTGTGTTCATATCTTAGGCATATTGTGACGGAAAATATCTTACAAGTTCGGATCTGTCTACAGTGCCCTTTTTTTACGTTTAGTGACAAATCATTGGCTAGGAATCACTTATTAATATCCACGAGATGTTTATTAACCGATCTTCCTAAGACTATACTTGGTTTGCTATTTATTGCCACGATTGTATCAACTTCGATCTCTGCATGGTACTCCGACCCCTTTGCTTGGACAGCTGAGAATAAACTGGAAGAATTATGGGCGGCCTTTGAAATAGAAAAATCGTTGCGCTATTTAGCACTTCAGGACCACGAGGATAATATCAAGAAAAGCACCTCGTTACAAGGTCGCAGAAGCGTAGGTGATGTGTGCTGTTGCATTGTTCTGCATGAAATAACCGTAGGTTTTTTTTGTTACTTATTAGATAGCAAAAAAGAGTTGAACTGTTCGTGAGAGGTAGCAGTCGGTACTACACAGTAGCTCGGTGCACTGGACTGTCACATCGTCTGGAGTCTTGGTCTGAGGATAGTCTTGTAGATCGAAACCGGTTATCAGACATAAACATTTATTACTAATTGGACAGCTTTTAGTCAAAATAAAAAAAATTCTTCTAGCATGAATGGGACGTTTTAGTCCGAAGTTTTCCTTTTCAGAGGGTACCTACTAATAGAGACTTTGCCTCCTGTGCCGCAGTGCGGTTGTGCCACGTCAGCACATACGTCAGCGCGTAGGGCAGGAGCCGGTGGCTGGTGCTGTAATTGGTCCAACGCGCTGCAGTGGCAGCACTAATGCGGTTGCCGGCCCTCTGCTGCCTACCGTGAGAGCAGAGCAGGGCAGGGCCTGGTAGTTGGGAGCGGCCAGCGGCGGATCAAAGGCGGCAGTCGCCACACAGAGAGCGCGCCGCCGCCGCCCGCTTTACATATAACTAATTAGTCGCACTCCGTCTGCGCGGCCAGTGGACTACCGCCACTCCCTGTTAGGCTGCGCCCTCTGTAGCCGCCACAATGGCTCGCTTGTGTCAGCTGTGACGACAATGCCACGCCTAACATCTCTCTCCAGATTTAATGACTGGTCAGATTCCCAAAAGCCTGTGGTAGCACTGAGGGATCCCTATCAAATACCGCATGCTGCTCTTAACGGAGAGAAATCTCCTGATCTAAAAGTATCTTCGGGTGTACCCCAAGGAAGTATTGTGGAGTCAGCAACAATAACGTACTGGCCGGCCAGAGTGGCCGAGCGGTTCTAGGCGCTACAGTCCGGAACCGCGCGACCGCTATGGGCGCAGGCTCGAATCCTGCCTCGCCCATGGATGTGTGTGATGTCTTTAGGTTAGTTAGGTTTAAGTAGTTCTAAGTTCTAGGGGACTGATGACCTCAGACGTTAAGTCCCATAGTGCTCAGAGCCATTTGAACCATTTTGAATAACGTACTGTATAAGGTCGGAACCTCCATGTGACTGTCCGTGAATGACACTGTTACGTACAAGATAAATGGTGGTAAGACTCTACTGGCCGGGATAGCCCGACATCTACATCTACATGATTACTCTGCAATTCACACTTTAAATGCCTGGCAGAGGGTTCATCGAACCATTTTCATACTACTTCTCTACCATTCGACTCACGAATAGCGCGTGGGAAAAAGGAACACCTAAATCTTTCCGTTCAAGCTCTTATTTCTCTAATTTTATTATGATGGTCATTTCTCCCTACGTAGGTGGATGTCAACAAAATATTTTCGCATTCGGAAGAGAAAGTTGGCGATTGAAATTTCGTAAATAGATCTCGTCTCAAAGAAAACCGCCTTTTTTCAGTGACTGCCACCCCAACTCGCTTATCATATCAGTGATACTCTCAACACTACTGCGTGATAACCGGAACGAGCTGTCCTTCCTTGCACTTTTTCGATGTCCTCCGACAATCCTACCTGGTAAGGATCCCAAACCGCGCAGCAATATTCCAGCAGAGGACGGACAAGTATAATGTAGGCTGTCTCTTTAGTGGGTTTGTCGCATCTTCTAAGTGTCCTGCCAACAAAGCGCAGTCTTTGTTTCACCTTCCCCTCAATATTATCTATGTGGTCTTCCCAATTTAAGTTGCTCGTAATTGTTATTCCTAGGTATTTAGTCGAATTGACAGCCCTTAGATTTGTACGATTTATGGTATACCCAAAATTTATCGTATTTCTTTTAGTACCCATTTCGATGACCTTGCACTTTTCTTTGTTTAGTGCCAATTGCCACTTTTCGCACCATACAGAAATTCTCTCTAGATCATTTTGTAATTGGAATTGATCGTTTGATGATTTTACTAGACGGTAAATTACAGCGTCATCTGCAAAAAATCTAAGGGGGCTGCTCAGATTATCACCTAGATGATTTATGTAAATCAGGAACAGCAGAGGGCCTATGACACTACCTCACGGAACGCCAAATAGCACTTCTGTTCTCCTCGAGGATTTACCGTCTATCACTGCGAACTGTGACCTCTCTGAGAGGAAATCACGAATCCAGTCACACAACTGACACGATACCCCATATGCATGCAATTTGATTAATAGCAGCTTGTGAGGAACGGTATCAAAAGCCTTCTGGATATCTAGGAATATGGAATCGATCTGAGATCCGTTGTCGACAGCACTCATTACTTCATGGGAATAAGGACTAGCTCTGTTGCACAAGAACGATATTTTCTGAATCCGTGTTGGCTATGTATCAATAAGTCATTTTCTTCAAGATGATTCATAATGTTCGAGTACAGTATATTCCCAAATATCCTACTGCAAATTGAAGTCAGTGACATGGGTCTGTAATTCAATGGGTTACTCCTATTTCCTTTCTTGAATACTGGTGTGACCTGTGTTACTTTCCAGTCATTAGGAACAGAGCCTTCGTCAAGTGAGCGGTTGTATATGATTGCTAAGAAAGGAGCTATCGTGCCTGCATACTCTGAAAGGAACCTGACTGGTATACCATCTGGATCGGAAGACTTGCCTTTCTTAAGTGATTTGAGTTGTTTCGCAACACCTAAGATATCTACTTTTATGTCACTCATGCTAACAGCTGTTCTGGTTTCGAATTCTGGAATACTTACTTCGTCTTCTTTCGTGAAGGAATTACGGAAAACTGTATTTAGTAACTCCGCTTTCGTGGCACCATGATCGGTAACATTTCCACCGCTATCGCGCAGTGACGGTATTGACTGTTTTTTGCCACCGATGTACTTCACATACGACCGGAATGTCTTTGGGTTATCTGCCATAGTTTGAGACAATGTTTCATTGTGGAAACTATTAAAAGCATCTCGCATTGACGTCCGCACTAAATTTCGAGCTTCCGTGAAACTTAGCCAGTCTAGGGGATTTTGCGTTCTTCTGTATTTGGGATGCTTTTTTCGTTGCTTCTGGAACAGTGTTCTGACGTGTTTTGTGTACCATGGTGGATCAATCCCGTCTCTTATTAACTTATGCGGTATGAATCTATCTATTGCTGTCGATAGTGTATCTTTGAATTTGAGCCATATCTGGTCTACACTTACATAATTAGTTTGAAAGAAATGGAGACTCTCTCTTAGGAAGGCATCAAGCGAATTTTCAAATGGTTCAAATGGCTCTAAGCGCTATGGGACAACATCTTGGCTGAGCGGTTCTAGGCGCTTCAGTCCGGAACCACGCGGCTGCTACGGTCGCAAGTTCGAATGCTGCCTTAGGCATGGATGTGTGTGATGTCCTTAGATTAGTTAGATTTACGTAGTACCAAGTCTAAGGGACTGATGACCTCAGATGTTAAGTCCCATAGTGCTTAGGACGGTTTCGGACTGAAACGCCTAGAACCGCTCGGCCACAGCGGCCGGCGCGAATTTTTATCTGCTGTTTTAAATAGATATATTTTGCGACTGGGGGATGCTTGGCATCCTGGTGCAAGTCTTTCCGTTTGATGCCTCTTAGGCGACTTGCACTTCTAATGGAATGTGATGACGCCTTGTGTCATTCGGGGAAAATCCACAACAAGGCCGGGAATCTAAACGAGGGCCTCATGGTCTAGAGACAGCCGCGCTAACCATTAGACCACGAGAAGCTGGCGTCCTTGTACACCGAGGTGACAAAAGTCATGGGATACCCCCGAAAATGATGTCGGACACCCTTTTGCCCGGCGTAATGCTGTAACCTGACGTGTCTCGGACTCAAGTCATTAGAAGTCCACTGAACAAATATTGAGCCATACTGCCTCTATAGCCGTCTTTAATTACGAAAGTATAGCCCGTGCAGAATTTTCTGCACTAACTGACTAGGTTCTGTCCCATAAATGTTTGATGGGATTGATATCGGGTGATGTGGGTGGCCTAATCATTCGCTTGGACTGTCCAGAATGTTCTTCTTCGGGAACAATTATAGCCCGATAAATGGCACATTTTCGTCCGTAAAAATTCCGTCGTTGTTTGGGAACTTGAAGTCCATGAATGGCTGCAAATGGTCTAAAAGTAGCCGGAAATAACCATTTCCAGTGAATGATCGATTCAATTGGACCAGAGGAGCCACTCCGTTCCTAGTATGCACAACCTACACCATTATGGAGCCACCACCAGCATGCAAAGTGTTCATGGCTTCGTAGGGTCTGTGCCACACTCGAACTCTGCTATCACCTCCTGCCAACTGAAATTGAGGCTCATCGGAAACCTTTTCACATGAATCACCTGAGTACAAATGACAGCTACGCCAATACAATACCCTTATACATCTTGTGTACGCGATGCTACCACCATTTGTAAATGTGCATATCACTATCCCATGACTTTTGTCACCTCAGTGTATACAGAGAAATCGGAAGGCTAGAAGACTGTGGAAGACCTGCAAAAGATCGACGTCGGGTGCTGGGACTAATAGTTGACCCTTTACACAAAGAAACGTAACGTATTACGGACAAATAGGCGAATGGGTCCGTTGGTATGTGATCACATAATTTCCAGACAATAAATTGAAGCATTCACATCCATAAACTATCTGATGGTATTTGAGCAGGGCGGTTTAAAGTGAAACAACCATATAAAAGTAATCCTAAGAAAGATTCTCGTGTAGCTTACATCGAAACTAATTCGACCGGAACTTCGGTGTTGGTCATCAGTCTGGGATCGGTATCAGGTAGGAATAACAAAGGAAACAGAGGAGACTCAATGACGAACCAGTGCGTTTAATCACGATTTCATTCAGCAAGCGTGAAAATGTCATGGAGCAGGTATTCAGCACCACTGTCAGAAGATACAGGAGAGATGGCGTGCGTCATTGTGCGATATAGTTTTGAATTCGTAGATTTTGTCTTCCTAGAAGAGTCAACCAATATACAGGGTGCAACCGAAAACTGTTTATAACTTCCACAGTGGTGTATGTGAAATCGAGACGAACAAATTGATCTAACACACTTGCGGATTATCAACTCGGGAAACGCCCTCTAATTGGCCCATAAAAGCTATTTAAACAACAGCGCATGCTTGTCGTGAGACATTTTGGCTAAAATCGTTCCCCAATATGAAAACTCCTTGTTATTGTACTTACGAAATGTAAAAATGACGTTTGTGTACATGTTACATGAAAATAGTGTGAATTTTAACGGCATAATATTAACAACTGGATCGTTTTATTTCTCTGGCATTCTTACTATTAAAATGCTGTGAATGTAAGGAATGAGTTTAAATCGAATAGCAAACGCAAATAGTTTTTGCTTAAGGTTTAGAAACGAGTTTTTCATTTAAATACCTCCTCGGACAAGTTTAAATCAATTATGTTAAAGAAATAACCGACTAAACGAGTGAGAGGATGTCGAAAATCTCGCATGACACGCGCGTGCTATAGTTTATATGCCTTTTAGTTTGACATTTCCCAGTCTGATAAATGGCAAGGGTCCCATATGAAATTGTTCATTGCAAGTTCCCCTATTGTAAACTGTTATTGTTTACGTGCGACGTGTAAGTTCCTCCCACATGCATCATCTGTTCAAAAAGCTCCAAGACTGATTTTATTTCTGCTGTGTAAGTGACGTCAGCACAGTTACTATGCACACGACTTGAACTGACAACTGTAAACAAAACATGTGCATCCAACCTGTGAGTTGGGAGCAGGCTGTGATAAGAAGTGGGCTAGCGATCGCAGTGTGTTCAAACTGTTGTGTCACTAATCGCACTGGAGCAACATCTATAAATCAAATGTTCAAGATATTCTCCAGAAAAATTCTGAAAAATAGAAAAGTGTGTGCCAAGTTTGAGGCGCCGCGCACACCTTGACTGCAAGGAAAAGCTATCGCATAGACGCATTATAGGATTTGACAGAAATGCAAAACACTGACAGTTTGTAACGTTCTTTAATAAAAAGAAAGAGAAAGATTACGATTACGTTGAAGGAATGTCTGAATTGTCGAATGGATACAAAACTCGAATTATCGTGTAGCGTGTAGGAACTGCAAGTGGTGTACTTACACTTTGTTATTGTTAGCAAAACGTTACGAATAGATTGGGCAATGCAACTCCCAATACCAATAAAGAAATACAATCACTGCAAAATACATTCTGCTCCTTAAGCACTAATTCCTAATACCCTGTTCAAAACTAATAACTTTGGTCCCTGTTCACATAACAAATAAATTAAATAGTCTTACCTCTAAAGCAGCAACGATGAAATGCGATATATTCTGATATCTCATAAACAAATATAAATATGCTAACTACAGGCTAAGCAGTGTGCAATACTGGCCATAATACTTTCCGAGGTGAATCGGAAAGGTTATGCTGATGTTCTTCTTTGACCAAGATGGTCCCCTTCTGATTCACTTCCTGCCGCACGGGACAACAGTGAATGCCCAACGTTACTCGCAAACCTTGACCACCCTCCGCCAAGCGATCAAATCAAAACGATCAGGCAATTTCACCCGTGGGGTCATTCTGCTCCACGACAACGCAAAGCCTCGTACGTCCAACACAGTCGCGGCACTCCTCCAGAAATTCAAATGGGAGGTTCTCGGCCACTCTCCATACAAGTCGGATTTCTGTCCCTGTGATTACGCCATTTTTGATCCCCTTGAAAAGGCTCGGAGGAGCAAACGATTCACCTCGGACGACGACGTCCAGTTGTATGTGCGGAACTGGTAAACACCGCAGCCCCGGGAATTTTGTGAGACAGCCATTCACCACCTTGTGTCACAGTGGGACAAGTGTCTCAACAGCCAGGGTTTCTGTAATTATGCCTCCGGCTCGTTTGTTTTTGAGCTCCCCTTATACATTGATTTCTTAAATCTACATAGTTGAAAGCAAGTAAACCAGTCATCATCAAATACAAGAGATGTACAGGAAATTAGAGCACAAGACTGGGCATAAATGAAACATGGCAACATTATAAAGTACGAAGAGGGACTAACCTAACAAAAAACGTAATAATAATTTTTCAGACAATAGCATATATGTCAGTAGTAATACTATCTTGCCTAGAGTGTGCAATAATGGAAAAGTGGATTAGCATAGCATCAAAAAATGGCACATTTCATGGTATCAGTAAAGACAAAATAGCACCAGAAATAAATGAACATACGATATATAGAGCCTATATACAAAAAGGACACAAATTCGTATTGTATAAAAAAAATTTCGAGTTACAGTTTGCAGCGGTCAGTCCACTCGAGGGATGTGATCCGCTGGACACATGTCAAAATAATTGGTGTCTCCTTCAATTGTTGTTTTCATGAACATGTGTATGAAAACAGAAAAAAATGCGTGGCCTACGTTTACGGTAGGAGAACGGACCTGCAAGACTCTCCCTGCCGGGCACGTCGCCACCTAATGAAATGCTGAATAATCAAGGAAACGTGAAAATCAGGTACAAATAAAATTTGTATAAGCATGGGAAATACACCAGGTAAAGGGAATCTGTGTTGTGTCATATTATTATGTACACTCATACGCAAATAAGAATAAGCATATATTAAAGTTGGCAATATAAATACGAACATCTGTGAAAAAAATTGGCAATTAGCATAGTTCCTGAAAAATAGCGAAAACATTTTTTTAATACCAAGCCGAACGGCGAAAAAGTATATTAATAGTAGAATGTAATAAGTCTTCACAATGCAAGACGTCGAAGTGAAGAAATAATTTATGTCGTCAAAATTTGTGCATATCAGTAGTGAAAATAAAGCAGCTCGTTACATACAAATTCGTAGAATAAATGCCATAAAAGTTTCTTCTGAAATTGTTGCTGCTGAAAGAAGCATGCGCATAATTTCTTTCATAATCTCTGCAGTATTCTTGGGGCAAAAACTTACATTATTGGTATTTCAGTAATTTCTCATTATTGCTATACGATGGAAATTGAAATTCAGTACGTATTCAGGTGTTGCATAGCTACAAAAGACGTAAAAAAAATGGACAAGTTCAGCGTATCAGTGTCAAAATCGAGTGTAACTTCGCAGTCCGGGAAACCAAAATCGTATAAAAGTAATAAATGCGATGGAAGAATCTGCTATGTGGTATTTACATAGCGCAATATAAGGTCCAGCTCTGTGTTTGGCTTGGCATGATATTGTTGAGGTGAATGTAGGTGTGATTAGTTTTGGAAATCGATGTTTTCAAATAAATCTGCTTGACAGTTTGCTGCTGGCGGTATTCAGCTCAGGTTATTTTCTAGTGGGCTGATTTGCTGTTGATGATTTGGCAATTAATCTCGTAGGATGTGTTCACTGCTGTTAAATCAGATGGGTATTGTGAGTAAAAGGAAGTAGGTTTGAAGTCAGTGGGATTGAAATATGCGGAGCAGTGTTTTGTTTTGTTCGGCGTAGCGCTACATTGCGTTAAAGTAAGCTGTGGCGTGCGCTGTGAGGACAGACGGTATTGTTGACCGCGTCGCTGCTGATTTCAAAAACGACATGACACTTACCTGTCGCAGATATCATACTCCGTCTGTTCGTGGCCTCTATGCTTCCAATAGGCTGTACTACCGATTGAACTTGACCTTGAATAATTTGTAACACTGGAGGAATCATAAGTGTTATCAGAGCTGCTTTCAGCTTGTGTAGGATAACTGTGCGGGTTCGGTATATCGGAGTCTGTAAGATTTTGCTTGTGACAATACAGGGTGAAGTGAATATAAAATATCTCTTCCTCTTGCACAGTCTGTTGTGAAAACAATTTGGAATTGTTTTTGGCATTATCCGGACGGGCTGTCTCGTGCGATAGAACTGACTGATCGTAGATAATAAAATCCTGTTCACATAAAATGACATCTGCGTATATATGCTTCCCACGACGTTGCTTTCGTGGCTTAGGCTTTTCTGTACTGATACTGAAAGTATTAACTCGGAGCGGTTTCACAGATTTTATCTGAAATATCAGAAATGTTGCTTGACAGTGTAAGGTCAAATGTACCAGAAGATAATTTTTTTTATGAAAGCTGCTGTTAACTGCAGTTCTCTAAAACAATCAAAGTGAATATGCTGTTCGTTAGAATTAGAAGTGAGTTATTGAAATAAATTCGAACTGCTGTGACCATCATTCTTATGGGCTGTGACATCAATTTGGGCTGGCTTATCGTCGGTAATGAAACTCTGCGTGCTCAAAATAACATGTTCATCGCTGCTTAAATTCTGACTGTGACTTCCACGAAGTTGCTTGTAAAGGACATCGTCTTCTTGTAGCTGTTAATTTTGCGTTCTGACTGTAGGTTGTCATGATTAAACGGAATGGTGATATACTGCATGGTTTCACAGGAATCTGAAGCAATAGTAGATCGAACAGGACTGTTGTTAGAAAAATTTTGCGTCTCAGAATGGGCTGCTAAGTATGTCAATGCGCTGTGAGGGGTATACGCAGTTTGCTTTTGCGCAGTATTAGTTGCACAATTCAGTTTCACTGTAAGGAAAATCATCTTGTTCTTCAAGAAATTTAGCGTTGTGGCGCAGAAACAATCTAATATTTCTGGATGCGTCACGGAAGGAAACAGACTCTGTTCTTTGTTGAAACTGAATGTGACGTCTGATGTTTGATTGTTTGCATCCTTAATCTAAGGGAAATAAAAGTTATTTATTGAGGGTTGATTTTGCCATATGAAGCTGGTCTGCAAATCGATCGGTGGGGAATAACATATATCAGCGCAAAGGTTGACTGAAGAGAAATGTTTGCACACGATGACGCGGAAAGCTGTGGTGTGAATGGAAGGTTTTCACGATAAAAGGCGGTGTTGTGTGTACCATTTTTGGGTTGATGGAAAACTCCTTCACTGTTAGTGTCATCATGCTTCATGTGGGGCTTGATAACTTAACTATTAACTTTCAGACTGCGTGGGTGGCTCAACAGAGCGGTCACGTGCGTCACTACAGACGGTATTGTCGTCGGTATCAATGGTATATAATGAAATTTCTGAAATGGGAAACTTAACTTTGTTATCAGATTCAGTAGGCACAATTGGTTCATTAATGTTTTCCGAGATTATCGAACAGCTGTTGCTGACGATAGCGTTAGAGAAAAACAGTCTCATGCCGCTTAATGGAGGTCATGGTTAATTCCTCAGTAACATTTTGATACTTTTCACTACATGGATGTCTTATAGCGTTAATGTCATCTCTCAAAGGTTTGGTGCTTTCCGCGCATTGCCTGGCTATGGCTTCAATTCCAACGCAAAGACAGTTTTCATTGGCCTTGATGTCTTTAGCTACCTATTTGAAACGGTTACCAGTCGTTTCGTCACGTATGGTGGAAAATAATTCATTGAACTGAGTAGTGGTGTCAACTTGTATTTCTCGAATGATGGAAAATTGTTCATCATTTTTATTAAATCATTCATTGAACTGAGTGGTGGTGTCAACTTTTATTTCTCGGACGATGTAAAATTGTTCATTGAACATGTGCAATAGATTTGGAAACATAGCATGCATATTGCTTTGAACTGATGCGACGGGTGTCACCTGTCTTGTGCTTTTTTGTGTGGAGACATTATCTACAACCATGGACATCACGTTTGTTTCATTATCCACACAATTACCGTTAATGAAATGTGACGGATTTTTAAGAACAGACTGAGTGCTTTGCACTAATGTGTCCTCTGACGTACTGTTGGCAATTTGATGAATTGTGTGAATCGTAGGTAAATCACCGACCTCATTCGGTAAACTATCAAGTTTTGAATTGTGCACATCAGCCGTGTGCACAACAGTGGCGTCCGCAACACCGGAATCTACCGTCTCTTTACTGGTCAAATTTGTGGGTGAAGTTATAGTGTCAGGAAACTGAACATTATTTTTGGAAACGGAACTCACGTTTTCTGCGGTGCATTGCAACTGTTGCGTCGCCGAGTGGTCACTATCTCTCAACATTGTTGTCAATAACAGGAAAATCGTCTGTTTCGCTATCTCTGATTGTAAGATTACGCGCCGGAACTGTGACACTTCTGCGCGGCATCGTAAATCAAACCAAATACAGAGCAGAAATCGAAAGACAAATTTCAACAATCAACTTAATGAAAAAAACGAGGCGGGGCATAAGAAGCAGCAGTCACTGCAAAATACATCCAGTCCCTCAACCACTGAATCCTAAGGCCCTGTTCAAAACTAATCACTTTGGTCCCTGTACACATAACAAATAAACTAAATTGTCTTACCTCCAAAGCAGCAACGGTGGAACGCGATATATTCTGGGGGAACGCGATATATTCTGGTCTCTCAATATATATATATATATATATATATATATATATATATATATATATATATATATATATATACTCCTGGAAATGGAAAAAAGAACACATTGACACCGGTGTGTCAGACCCACCATACTTGCTCCGGACACTGCGAGAGGGCTGTACAAGCAATGATCACACGCACGGCACAGCGGACACACCAGGAACCGCGGTGTTGGCCGTCGAATGGCGCTAGCTGCGCAGCATTTGTGCACCGCCACCGTCAGTGTCAGCCAGTTTCCCGTGGCATACGGAGCTCCATCGCAGTCTTTAACACTGGTAGCACGCCGCGACAGCGTGGACGTGAACCGTATGTGCAGTTGACGGACTTTGAGCGAGGGCGTATAGTGGGCATGCGGGAGGCCGGGTGGACGTACCGCCGAATTGCTCAACACGTGGGGCGTGATGTCTCCACAGTACATCGATGTTGTCGCCAGTGGTCGGCGGAAGGTGCACGTGCCCGTCGATCTGGGACCGGACCGCAGCGACGCACGGATGCACGCCAAGACCGTAGGATCCTACGCAGTGCCGTAGGGGACCGCACCGCCACTTCCCAGCAAATTAGGGACACTGTTGCTCCTGGGGTATCGGCGAGGACCATTCGCAACCGTCTCCATGAAGCTGGGCTACGGTCCCGCACACCGTTAGGCCGTCTTCCGCTCACTCCCCAACATCGTGCAGCCCGCCTCCAGTGGTGTCGCGACAGGCGTGAATGGAGGGACGAATGGAGACGTGTCGTCTTCAGCGATGAGAGTCGCTTCTGCCTTGGTGCCAATGATTGTCGTATGCGTGTTTGGCGCCGTGCAGGTGAGCGCCACAATCAGGACTGCATACGACCGAGGCACACAGGGCCAACACCCGGCATCATGGTGTGGGGAGCGATCTCCTACACTGGCCGTACACCACTGGTGATCGTCGAGGGGACACTGAATAGTGCACGGTACATCCAAACCGTCATCGAACCCATCGTTCTACCATTCCTAGACCGACAAGGGAACTTGCTGTTCCAACAGGACAATGCACGTCCGCATGTATCCCGTGCCACCCAACGTGCTCCAGAAGGTGTAAGTCAACTATCCTGGCCAGCAAGATCTCCGGATCTGTCCCCCATTGAGCATGTTTGGGACTGGATGAAGCGTCGTCTCACGCGGTCTGCACGTCCAGCACGAACGCTGGTCCAACTGAGGCGCCAAGTGGAAATGGCATGGCAAGCCGTTCCACAGGACTACATCCAGCATCTCTACGATCGTCTCCATGGGAGAATAGCAGCCTGCATTGCTGCGAAAGGTGGATATACACTGTACTAGTGCCGACATTGTGCATGCTCTGTTGCCTGTGTCTATGTGCCTGTGGTTCTGTCAGTGTGATCATGTGATGTATTTGACCCCAGGAATGTGTCAATAAAGTTTCCCCTTCCTGGGACAATGAATTCACGGTGTTCTTATTTCAATTTCCAGGAGTGTATATATCGCTGGCCATAACACTTGAAATTCACATGAAATTCATTTGGCTGATAAACTAGAACATTTAAGGAAATCCAAATTATTTGAAAAGTATATGACCTGGAATGGGAGGCGGTACTGATTATGTTGAATTACTAACCCTCAGTTTTTTAGCAAAATTGTATTGCAAGTTCAGTTTGTCTTTTCAAAAACATCTGACGATTGAAGTTCCATTACTCACAATTGATTCACAAACAATGAGATTTAAACAGCAAGTATTATCTAAAAACAATGACATTTATACAGCAAGTATTATCTAACTTCATTTTTTTTGTGGTCTTCAGTCCTGAGACTGGTTTGACGCAGCTCTTCATGCTACTCTGTCCTGTGCAAGCTTCTTCATCTCGCAGTACCTACTGCAACCTACATCCCTTTGAATCTGCTTAGTGTATTCATCTCTTGGTCGCCCTCTACGATTTTTACCGTCCACGCTGCCCTCCAATACTAAATTGTTGATCCCTTGATGCCCCAGAACATGTCCTACCAACCGATCCCTTCTTCTAGTCAAGTTGTGCCACAAACTTCTCTTCTCCCCAATCCTATTCAGTACCTCCTCATTAGTTATGTGATCTACCCATCTAATCTTCAGCATTCTTCTGTAGCACCACATTTCGAAAGCTTCTATTCTCTTCATGTCCAAACTAGTTATCGTCCATGTTTCACTACGCTCCAAACAAATACTTTCAGAAACGATTTCCTGACACTTAAATCTATACTCGATGTTAACAAATTTCTCTTCTTCAGAAACGCTTTCCTTGCCATTGCCAGTCTACGTTTTATATCCTCTCTACTTCGACCATCATCAGTTATTTTGCTCCCCAAATAGCAAAACTCCCTTACTACTTTAAGTGTCTCATTTCCTAATCTAATTCCCTCAGCATCACCCGACTTAATTAGACTACATTCCATTATCCTCGTTTTGCTTTTGTTGATGTTCATCTTATATCCTCCTTTCGAGACACTATCAATTCCGTTCAACTGCTCTTCTAAGTCCTTTGCTGTTTCTGACAGAAATACAATGTCATCGGCGAACCTCAAAGCGCAGTCCGGAACTGCGCGACTGCTGCGGTCGCAGGTTCGAATCCTGCCTCGGGCATGGATGTGTGTGATGTCCTTAGGTTAGTTAGGTTTAAGTAGTTCTAAGTTCTAGGGGACTGATGACCACAGATGTTAAGTCCCATAGTGCTCAGAACCATTTGAACCATTTGAACCTCAAAGTTTTTATTTCTTTTCCATGGGGTTTAGTACCTACTCCGAATTTTTCTTTTGTTTCCTTCACTGCTTGCTCAATATACAGATTGAATAACATCGGGGATAGGCTACAACCCGGTCTCACTCCCTTCCCAATCACTGCTTCCCTTTCATGTCCCTCGACTCTTATAACTGCCATCTGGTTTCTGTACAAATTGTAAATAGCCTTTCGCTCCCTGTATTTTACCCCTGCCACCTTCAGAATTTGAAAGAGAGTATTCCAGTCAACATTGTCAAAAGCTTTCTCTAAGTCTACAAATGCTAGAAACGTAGGTTTGCCTTTCCTTAATCTATTTTCTAAGATAAGTCGTAGGGTCAGTATTGCCTCATGTGTTCCAATAATCCAACATAAATCCAAATCATCAAATTACACATAGCTCTGTTAACAAATATTAAAAGCATTATAAAAATGAAATATCTAATTAGAAGTTTTATAAAAACCGTTAACGCACAATCTGTAGTTACTCAACAATTACAAATTATCAGCCAACTCATCTATACTAAGGCACTTGCAAAAACAGAAGTCATAGTTATTAAACATCTTTACCTTATTTGCATGAAGACTTCCGCTTCCATGTTCGACAATATTGACATAACTACATTAACCTAACTCTTGGTGGCTTCACGCAGCACACCCCAAAAACTATCTACTGCATTGTCTTTCCCTCACAGACAGCTACCTACAACTGTGCGCCAAGCGTTGTCTTACTCCAACACTAGCAGTATCTTTAGCTATGCCGTCGCATACATCAGCGATCCGCATTACCGAGCCTGTCAGAGACTTTCATCGTTTATAGTATACTAGTTTCATTTTAATTTATTAATATTCTTATCTTAGTCTGGTGACACATACAAGTGCGCCCCTGTACACTCCTTTCATGTTGTTTTCTCGAAAAGATTATCATGGTTAGCGAGACATGGTGTTACCATAGGAACGTACTACAAAACTATTAGTGCATATTTATAGGAAGGACATAACGGACAATCAAACCAATGTGATTCGCGAGAAGAACGATGTCCCGAAAAAGATCTTTCCTGACAGTTCCGCATGGGCGTATGAACCTTTTGTGCGTTGTACTCAACTGGGGAACGACTGTGAAGAGAACCCGAAGCATTAAAACCAATCTTAACCTTTATCTACTTTCTACGTATCCAGTCTCTAAACGTTCTGGACTGACAGAGTATGTCCAGTGGAAAAAATCAAGGAAGTTGAATTAGACAGATTAGGGCTCACGCGGAGGGTTGTCAACGATCGCTATACCCGCACACCATTCTCAACTGGAACGGGAAAGGCAAGACTTTCTTCAGTAGCAACTACCTACTGCCACGCACCGTAATGTGGGATGCGGAATATAGATGTAGCTGTAGAGGTAGAAACTAGTACGCCAGAGAAATGATATTACATGATTTCGCCACGTGGGTGTGCAGCTCGTTCCCTGTCGGTTTGAACCTCTCTCTCCTTTAAGCCCGGAGATAGACGTTTTCCGCCAGGGATGGAGCAGGAGCGCACCGATTGTCCACCGAGAGGACGCCGCCGCGGCCGCCTTAATGAGGTGTCACGCCAGCTGCTCCGAGCACAGGCCAGACAACTGCACGGGAGCCCTGCTTCTGACAGCCGGTACCTCGTTATCTCCTGGCTTACACCGCCTGCAGACAGACAGTTACAACGCTGACTACAAGGGGATGCTTCTTTCGCTTCATGTTGCGGGAACACCATCAGTTAGCTACGGCTCTCTGTATATGGTTGTAAGCAAACTTCCCGCAGCAGTTCTACAGCAGAACACAACAATAGTTGGTTATGTCGATTAGTTGGTTCCTTTATTGGATCAGAGATCAATTACACCAATTTGTTTCGGATGTCATCCAAAAACGAGGTGACAACCAATAAAAAATTTAATCACGTCATGCGTGCAACATTATTATTATAGGGGGTATAGTAGACAAATTATTTACTCGTTGTGTACATTGATTTTTTGTAGATACAAGGTGATTCTTATTAACGTTTAAAAATCTCAGAAGCGATGACGCTGAGACAAGTACACTACTGACCACTAAAATTGCTACACCAAGACGAAATGCTGATGATAAACGGGTATTCATTGGACAAATATATTCTACTGGAACTGACGTGTGATTACATTTTCGCGCAATTTGGGTACATAGATCCTGAGAAATCAGTACCCAGAACAACCACCTCTGGCCATAATAACGGCCTTGATACTCGTGGGCATTGAGTCAGAGTGATGGCGTGTACAAGTACAGCTGCCCATGCAGCTTCAGCACGATACCACAGTTCATCAAGAGTAGTGACTGGCGTATTGAGACGAGCCGGTTGCTCGGCCACCATTGAACAGACGTTTCCGATTGGTGAGAGATCTGGAGAATGTACTGGCCAGGGCAGCAGTCGAATATTTTCTGTATCCAGAAAGGCCCGCACAGGAATTGCAACATGCGTTCGTGCATTATCCTGCTGAAATGTAGGGTTTCGCAGGGATCGAATGAAGGGTAGAGCCACTGATCGTAACACATGAAATGTAGGGTTTCGCAGGGATCGAATGAACGGTAGAGCCACGGATCGTAACACATCTGAAATGTAACGTCCACTGTTCAAAGTGCGTCAATGCGAACAAGAGGTGACCGAGACGTGTAACCAATGACACCCCATACTATCACGCCGGGTGATACGCCAGTATGGTGATGACGAATATACGCTTCCAATGTGCGTTCACCGCGATGTCGCCAAACACGGATGCGACCATCATGATGCTGTAAACAGAACCCGGATTCATCCGAAAAAATGACGTTTTGCCATTCGTGCACCCAGGTTCGTCGTTGACTACACCATCGCAGGCGCTCCTGTCTCTGATGCAGCCTCAAGGGTAACCGCAGCCATGGTCTCCGAGCTGATAGTCCATGCTGCTCCAAACGTCGTCGAACTGTTCGTGCAGATGGTTGTTGTCTTGCAAACGTCCCCATCTGTTTTCTCAGGGATCGAGACGTGGCTGCACGACCCGTTACAGCCATGCGGAAAAGATTCCTGTCATCTTGACTGCTAGTGATACGAGGCCGTTGGGATCCAGCACGGCGTTCCGTATTACCCTCCTGAACCCACCGATTCCATATTCTGCTAACAGTCATTGGATCTCGACCAACGCGAGCAGCAATGTCGCGATGCGATAAACCGGAATCGCGATAGGCTGCAATCCGACCTTTATCAAACTCGGAAACGTGATGGTACACATTTCTCCTGCTTACACGAGGCATCAGAACAACGTTTCACCAGGCAACGCCGGCCAACTGCTGTTTGTGTATGAGAAATCGGTTGGAAACTTTCCTCATGTCACCACGTTGTAGGTGTCGCCACCGGCGCCAACCTTGTGTGAACGCTCTGAATAGCTAATCATTTGCATATCACAGCATCTTCTTCCTGTCGGTTAAATTTCGCGTCTGTAGCACGTCATCTTCGTGGTGTAGCAATGGCCAGTACTGTAATTTAATGTAGGACACATGGGGCAGCAACTGTCGGGAAATAACCTAAATGCTGATGACAAATGTCGAACATATGACGTCACAAGATGACGCACGTGCAGTAGTTAAGCCTTTCGGACTGTCGCACCTGATCATACCAACCCAAACTAAGTATTCACGTCTTTGTGGCTCTGGGCCTATGAGCGCGACTTTAGAGCTTGTGGTTCAGAATTCGAGTCTTGCGTGTGGCAGGCAGTATTTTTTGCCTTGTATTAGACAGCTGCCTTAATTATTTGATTTATCTGTCTCAGGGTCTCCTCTGGTTTACAGCAAAGTACAGTACAACAAAACTTAGCGTATTGCGTCACAAGTAAATGAGTATCAGCTTCCGAACTGCTTTGCTACCAGTAGATTATCTACATTTTCTTTACTAATAAAGTGGGTAAACAAAAAACAAAAAGAAAGGACGAAAGGAAAGGAACACAAACCACAGCGAAGACAACAATTTTATATTTTATATGTTCATAAAAGATCACTTTTACAGAAAGTGTTCGAAAAAAGAGTAACTCAGCGGAGCACTGCTTCCTACTGGCCAGGGTAGGATCGACAAGCTCAACCGCTGCACGTGTGGCGAGGTACGTCGTGTGGTGGCGTCATCCACTTCTGTGGCATTTCATGACATCTTTGAACCCATCTGTGCTACCTTACATTGTTGTCAGAGTTGGGTTTGTCTAAACGAATTAACAATTAATGCCAAAACAATGCTGGTAGACTGTTATGTTCAGATTGCTTCACTGGTCACTGCTTACACTTAACACACACACACACACACACTTATATATATATATATATATATATATATATATATATATATATATATATACATATATATATATATATATATATATATATATATATATATATATATATATATATATCGTGATCGGGCCATATACACTCCTGGAAATTGAAATAAGAACACCGTGAATTCATTGTCCCAGGAAGGGGAAACTTTATTGACACATTCCTGGGGTCAGATACATCACATGATCACACTGACAGAACCACAGGCACATAGACACAGGCAACAGAGCATGCACAATGTCGGCACTAGTACAGTGTATATCCACCTTTCGCAGCAATGCAGGCTGCTATTCTCCCATGGAGACGATCGTAGAGATGCTGGATGTAGTCCTGTGGAACGGCTTGCCATGCCATTTCCACCTGGCGCCTCAGTTGGACCAGCGTTCGTGCTGGACATGCAGACCGCGTGAGACGACGCTTCATCCAGTCCCAAACATGCTCAATGGGGGACAGATCCGGAGATCTTGCTGGCCAGGGTAGTTGACTTACACCTTCTAGAGCACGTTGGGTGGCACTGGATACATGCGGACGTGCATTGTCCTGTTGGAACAGCAAGTTCCCTTGCCGGTCTAGGAATGGTAGAACGATGGGTTCGATGACGGTTTGGATGTACCGTGCACTATTCAGTGTCCCCTCGACGATCACCAGTGGTGTACGGCCAGTGTAGGAGATCGCTCCCCACACCATGATGCCGGGTGTTGGCCCTGTGTGCCTCGGTCGTATGCAGTCCTGATTGTGGCGCTCACCTGCACGGCGCCAAACACGCACACGACCATCATTGGCACCAAGGCAGAAGTGACTCTCATCGCTGAAGACGACACGTCTGTATTCGTCCCTCCATTCACGCCTGTCGCGACACCACTGGAGGCGGGCTGCACGATGTTGGGGCGTGAGCGGAAGACGGCCTAACGGTGTGCGGGACCGTAGCCCAGCTTCATGGAGACGGTTGCGAATGGTCCTCGCCGATACCCCAGGAGCAACAGTGTCCCTAATTTGCTGGGAAGTGGCGGTGCGGTCCCCTACGGCACTGCGTAGGATCCTACGGTCTTGGCGTGCATCCGTGCGTCGTTGCGGTCCGGTCCCAGGTCGATGGGCACGTGCACCTTCCGCCGACCACTGGCGACAACATCGATGTACTGTGGAGACCTCACGCCCCACGTGTTGAGCAATTCGGCGGTACGTCCACCCGGCCTCCTGCATGCCCACTATACGCCCTCGCTTAAAGTCCGTCAACTGCACATACGGTTCACGTCCACGCTGTCGCGGCATGCTACCAGTGTTAAAGACTGCGATGGAGCTCCGTATGCCACGGACGGCGGCGGTGCACAAATGCTGCGCAGCTAGCGCCATTCGACGGCCAACACCGCGGTTCCTGGTGTGTCCGCTGTGCCGTGCGTGTGATCATTGCTTGTACAGCCCTCTCGCAGTGTCCGGAGCAAGTATGGTGGGTCTGACACACCGGTGTCAATGTGTTCTTTTTTCCATTTCCAGGAGTGTATCTCACGAAATTAGAGTCAAACGAAAAAACTACAAAGGAAGAAACTTGTCTACTTTGAAGGGGGAAACCAGATGGTGCTATGGTTGGCGCGCTAGATGGCGCTGCCATAGGTCAAACAGATATCAACTGCGTTTTTTTTAAATAGGGACCCTCATTTTTTATGACATATTCGTGTAGTACGTAAAGAAATATGAATGTTTTAGTTGGACCACTTTTTTCGCTTTGTGCTAGATGGCGCTGTAATAGTCACAAACATATGGCTCACAATTTTACACGAACGGTTGGAAACAGGTAGGTTTTTCAAATTAAAATACAGAAAGTACGTACGTTTGAACATTTTATTTCGGTTGTTCCAATGTGATACATGTACCTTCGTGAACTTATCATTTATGTGAACGCTTGCTGTTACAGCGTGATTACCTGTAAATACCACATTAATGCAATAAATGCTCAAAATGATGTCCGCCAACCTCAATGCATTTGGCAATACGCGTAACGTCATTCCTCTCAACAGCGAGTAGTTCGCTCCGACGCATGTTGTCAGGCGTTGTCGGTGGATCACAATAGCAAATGTCCTTCAACTTTCCCCACAGAAAGAAATCCGGGGACATCAGATCCGGTGAACGTGCGGGTCACTGTATGGTGCTTCGACGACCAATCCAACTGTCATGAAATATGCTATTCAATACCGCTTCAACCGCACGCAAGCTATGTGGCGGACATCCATCATATTGGAAGTACTTCGCCATTCTGTCATGTAGTGAAACATCTTGTAGTAACATCGGTAGAACATTACGTAGGAAATCAGCATACATTGCACCTTTTAGATTGCCGTCGATAAAATGGGGGTCAATTATCCTTCCTCCCATAATAGCGCTGATGTTCCACTTGTCGCAGCCATCGTAGATTTTCCGTTGCCCAATAGCGTATATTATGCTGGTTTACGTTACCGCTGTTGGTGAATGACGCTTCGTTGCTAAATAGAATGCGTGCAAAAAAAATCTGTCATCGTCCCGTAATTTCTCTTGTGCCTGCTGGCAGAACAGTACACGACGTTCAAAGTCGCCGCCATGCAATTCCTGGTGCATAGAAATATGGTACAGGTGCAATCGATGTTGATGTAGCATTCTCAACATCGACGTTTTTGAGATTCCCGATTCTCGCGCAATTTGTCTGCTACTGATGTGCGAATTAGCCACGACAGCAGATAAAACACCTTCTTGGCCATCATCATTTGTTGCAGGTTGTGGCTGACATTTCACATGTGGCTGAACGCTTCCTGTTTCCTTAAATAACGAAAGTATCCGGTGATCGGTCCGTACACTTGGCTGATGTCGTCCAGGATACCGAGCAGCATACATAGCACACGCCCGTTGGGCATTTTGATCACAATAACCATACAGCAACACGATATCGACCTTTTCCGCAATTGGTAAACGGTCCATTTTAACACGGGTAATGTATCATGAAGCAAATACCATCCGCACTGGCGGAATGTTACGTGATACCACGTACTTATACGTTTGTGACTATTACAGCGCCATCTATCACAAAGTGAAAAAAGAGGTCCAACTAAAACATTCATATACGTACTATACGAATATGTAATAAAAATGGGGGTTCCTATTAAAAAAAACGCAGTTGATATCCGTTTGACCTATGGCCGCTCCATCTAGCGGGTTTCCCCCATCAAGCTAGACGAGTTTCGTTCTTTGTAGTTTTTTCGTTGATGCTTATTTCGTGAGATATTTGTCCCGGTCACTATCAATGGACCACCCTGTGTGAAGACCCTCTCTGCCTACCAGTTTCAGGAATGTGATCTCGCAGATTGAAATATATACGTACATTTAATAATATGTAGAACTGAGCAGCTCGAAGGTTGGCGCTATTTTAACTTATTTTAGTGTAAACTTAAAACAGAATTTCTGATGCATATTATATTTCTTTGAATGTATATTAACGTGGTAGAGTCCTCTAATATTTACACAAACCTGTCTGCCATCTAATTAACTAAAACAAAAATTTCATTTCACGAAATTTGAAACAATTACAAACTGATTTGTAAAGCGTCTGATCTTAATGAATTTTCGTGCTGATTCCTAAACTGCTCTTAGATTTTTGTGAATCTGTAATACTATCGAAGTTATGGAGAATTTGATATAATGATTTATATTTTAGTAACATCATATCAACAGACGATTATGCGTTACAGATGTGTAAGTAAAATAAGATCTTCTTTCCTTCATCATCTGTTGTATAAATATTACTTTTCGGAACAACTGTTTAATTGAATTTTTTTGCTCCACAACTCTTTCCTTTGTTAATACGTGATACAGTTTTGGAGTTGGCTAATTGCGTAATGTTGTGCTGTTCTCAGAAATTTTTGTTGACGGGAAGAAAAATATGGAATTCGCTTGATATAAATCTTTACTGGGCTTGTACGGTTTGCTGGTATGTGTCGCGATCGACTGTGCTTCGGTAACGATAATTGACTGTGAAACTGTACCACATATGATAAGTGGGTTTTTAATCGATATTATTAAATTGCACGTTTTTTATTCTACTTTTGGTGAAGTATTTTGCTTACAAGCTTTGGTTGTGTTCTGCTAGCATGCACTACAATCCTCTATGTTTTCCAGTCCATTGGAGGTGATTGTATATGTTCCAATGTGTGTGAATTCCTAAGGGACCAAACTGCTGAGGTCATCGGTCTCTAGACTTACACACTACTTAAACTAACTTATACTAAGAACAACATAAACACCCATGCCCGAAGGAGGACTCGAACCTCCGGCGGGAGGGGCCGCACAGTCTGTGACATGGCACCTCAAACTGCGCGGCCACTCCGCTTGCCCGATGATTGAATAATTGATGCATATTATGATCTTCTAGCTGATCTGAAAAATGTTGTCTACAAGGACTTCGTTCAGAGCACAGATTTCACACAGTAGTACACCTGAAATACCATCCTGCTGCCCCCTCAGATGGCTAGCTCAGTCCATGTCACACTGTTCTATCACCCGTGTCTAATGACCTAATTGTTGGCGGTCATTACTCTAATCTTCCTATTCATGTTGTTCTACCCGCGCGGAATCACAAACACGGTGGTGCCGCGATCCAACCGTAATGTCACAGCATCAGAGCGCTCTTTTAGACTTACTGTAGCAAGTGCATCAGTGAACATGGTGAAACCCGCAGCTATCCATTTATACTGAGATCGCGTTATTACGTTTTAACTGTCTGTTTATCACGTTCCACGCTGCAAATAACATTAACATTCTGAATGGAACTCATTCGTTTCAGGGGACAAGAAAAAGACATTGCAAGTAAAGTGTATAGTTTACAGTCAAAAAAGATTCAGAATCCGTTCGATCAAAAAGTAGGTCGCCCTCGTTTCGTTCACTTCATTACATCCTCCACACCTCCATTTCCTACGCGACATAGTGTTAAGCTAAAGGCATACTCTTCAAAGTCACTGTACAGAGCAAGGCGGAGGCTACTTCGTATATTATAGGTTAACGGGATATACTATCGTGGCAGCAGAATAACCACGCAGTCAGTTGTCCTGTTTCTCTTTAGTCTAATTCCTACCATTTTTAAAGGCTAGAAAACTCACTAGCGTACAATTAAATAGGCGAGCTGATTTTTTTAAAAGCATGTCTAAAGGAATCTTGCCTTACGTCGCAACAGCGGTGGATAATTTGTGTGAATCACCGTTAATATAAAACACAATCCCTTATGTTTCAGCGTTTGAGATTGTCAGCTCTTCATGATGGTTCAAATGGCTCTGATCACTACGGGACTTAACATCTATGGTCATCAGTCCCCTAGAACTTAGAACTACTTAAACCTAACTAACCTAAGGACAGCACACAACACCCAGTCATCACGAGCTCTTCATGAGACGTGATGCTTCTTGCCTCATTATTACCTTTAGTACTACCTCCTTTCCCCACAAATGTACACTATAGTTAACGATTTCGGGTCCTATCATTGGTTAGATGCTCTTGAATGCACATACACTGACCGAAAAAAAAAAATGCAACACAAAGAAGGAGTTGTCGACACAAACGAAAGTTGGTACGGGTTTTCCCAATCTGAAAGGTCATGTCTATTCAAACTTCACGCCAGCCGCATAAGAGTGGTGTTAGTATAGTCACTATGAGGATGCAATCACTTTTGCTTTAAATAAACGCTGTAACGCTCGTGAGCGTTAGTTACCTTAGAGAATGTTGAAATGTGTGTGAAATTCCTAAGGGACCAAACTGCTGAGTTCATCGGTCTCTGGACTAACACACTACTTAAACTAACTTATACAACACATACACCCATGCCCGAGGGAGGACTCTAACCTCCGGCGGGAGCAGCCGCGCAGTCCGTGACGTGGCGCCTCAAACCACGCGGCCAATCCGCGCTGCCCTTACCTGGACATGCTGAGAAGGGCGACGTGCTGAGAAGGGCGACGTGCTGAGAAGGGCGACGTGGTGAGAAGGGCGACAAAAACAATATCGTAAAATGTAAACTTCCACGGCTGGAATTGTCACTATTAATAAAGTATTTCGGGCTATTACGCCGTGATCGAAGGGACTTCACTTTAATACCTGATGTTTCGTCCTCATCTGTGGAGGATATTTTCACGGGGTATCGTAGCTTTTTTGAATGGCCAATTCACACCCTGGCTCGCTACTGACTACAGCAAAATTCTGCTTCCGCGTGCTTCTGCGCAGTGGCGTGACGTCACAAGTTTTGAGTACGCAAGCGTAACTGGCCGTTGTTGATTGCCGTCGTCGACTGTTACCACCATCCTGTGGTGGAGGACTCGGACACATCTTCCTCAGCACCAGAATCCAAATTTCATTCAATTTCACCCCCTCCTCCTTCCTCTTAATATTCCTGGGGTGTTTCACAATATCTACGGCGTCTCTGCAGAGGCTTTCCTGGTATCCGTTTGTGGCTGCCAGTACCTGAGTCCGGCCAAAATGAATGTGGTGATCCCCTGGCTGTGAAGCATGTTCCGCAAGAACTGATCTGTCAATCTGCCCTCTTCTGCAATTGCACTTCTGCTCTTCGAATCGTTTTTTGACAGTTATTTTTGTACTAGCCACGTACACCAACCTACAACTACACGGAATCCTATAAATTCCAGATTTTTTCCAGCGGTTGGCGAGCTTCCTTGACCGATTTTAGGTGATCTTGTATCTTCCGTTTGACTGTGTAAGTTACCGCGATATTCCACTTTCTCAAGATTCTTCCTATGCCGTCAGTCACGTCCTTAATGAATGGCAAGGAAACCTTCGATTTAACCGGCGCTTGAGCATCACTGTGATTTCTACGCGGGGGTCTTAACGCTCTTTTCACCTCGGCGAACAAATAACAATTCTTGAGAAATGCGGTGGTGAGATGTTTTAATTCTGCGTCAAATAGCTCTGGTTGACAGATTCTGCTTTCTCTATCCGCCAATGTGTTTATGACGCCTCGCTCCGCAGAATAGGGATAAAAATTCGGGTTTTGTTGTGGAATCCCTTCGACTACGGCATAACAGCCTGGAATATTTTATTAATTGTTATAATTCTGGCCATGAAAGTTTACTTTTTTCATTAAGACGCCTCTACGGGGAGGAGATGTCAAGAAATGTGCGACGCATGGAAGGCCCCCAAAGAAGAGAGTGCACCCCCTGCGTTCCTTCACATTTCTGTCTCGTTGCAGAGCGGTCGGTGTTATTCCGAAGTTTTTGAGGGTTAAGCGACTATGCAATTCCGCCAAGGCACAGCGGATGTTCAAACGGAGGGAAAAGGCTTTACTAAGAGCGCAGATTCAACAGACCCGCCGGGACCTGGCAAGCACACACTGTGAGTTAATGTCTCTCCATATTACTGTCAGCAATAAATTGTGTAGTGTGACTGAGATAGAACTGACAGCCTGTTGCACGATTGTATTAGAAAGCGTATGGTCTAGGGGTCGGTCCCGGGTTCGATCCGCGCCACTGCCTAAATTTTGGTAAATAATCAGCATTGGCGGTCGAAGACTTCCGGCATAAGAAGTCAGCCTCATTCTACCAACGGCCTTGTCAAAGAGGGCGGAGGAGCGGATAGAGGTTCAGGGCACTCTCTTGTCCTAGGGGTGGGAAATTGCCCCTAAAGGCGGAAGAATCAGCAATGATCAACGACATGAGGATGCAGAAGGCAATGGAAACCACTGCATTAAAGACACGTAACGTGTATCCACAGGACATGTGGCCTGTATTTGAAGATGTGTCATGATGATCTCTCCATTGGCAAAAGATTCCGGAATAGTCCCCCATTCGGATCTCCGGGAGGGGACTGCCAAGGGGGAGGTTACCATGAGAAAAAGACTGAATAATCAACGAAAGGATAACGTTCTATGAGTCGGGGCGCGGAATGTCAGAAGCTTGAACGTGGTAGGGAAACTAGAAAATCTGAAAAGGGAAATGCAAAGGCTCAATCTAGATATAGTAGGGGTCAGTGAAGAGAAGTGGAAGGAAGACAAGGATTTCTGGTCAGATGAGTATCGGGTAGTATCAACAGCAGCAGAAAATGGTATAACAGGTGTAGGATTCGTTATGAGTAGGAAGGTAGGGCAGAGGGTGTGTTACTGTGAACAGTTCAGTGACCGGGTTGTTCTAATCAGAATCGACAGCAGACCAACACCGACAACGATAGTTCAGGTATACATGCCGACGTCGCAAGCTGAAGATGAACAGGTAGAGAAAGTGTATGAGGATATCGAAAGGGTAATGCAGTATGTAAAGGGGGACGAATATCTAATAGTCATGGGCGACTGGAATGCAGTTGTAGGGGAAGGAGTAGAAGAAAAGGTTACAGGAGAATATGGGCTTGGGACAAGGTATGAAAGAGGAGAAAGACTAATTGAGTTCTGTAACAAGTTTCAGCTAGTAATAGCGAATACCCTGTTCAAGAATCACAAGAGGAGGAGTTATACTTGGAAAAGGCCGGGAGATACGGGAAGATTTCAATTAGATTACATCATGGTCAGACAGAGATTCCGAAATCAGATACTGGATTGTAAGGCGTACCCAGGAGCAGATATACACTCAGATCACAATATAGTAGTGATGAAGAGTAGGCTGAAGTTCAAGACATTAGTCAGGAAGAATCAATACGCAAAGAAGTGGGATACGGAAGTACTAAGGAATGACGAGATACGTTTGAAGTTCTCTAACGCTATAGATACAGCAATAAGGAATAGCGCAGTAGGCAGTACAGTTGAAGAGGAATGGACATCTCTAAAAAGGGCCATCACAGAAGTTACGAAGGAAAACATAGGTACAAAGAAGGTAGCTGCGAAGAAACCATGGGTAACAGAAGAAATACTTCAGTTGATTGATGAAAGGAGGAAGTACAAACAGGTTCCGGGAAAATCAGGAATACAGAAATACAAGTCGCTGAGGAATGAAATAAATAGGAAGTGGAGGGAAGCTAAGACGAAATGGCTGCAGGAAAAATGTGAAGACACCGAAAAAGATATGATTGTCGGAAGGACAGACTCAGCATACAGGAAAGTCAAAACAACCATTGGTGACGTTAAAAGCAACGGTGGTAACATTAAGAGTGCAACGGGAATTCAACTGTTAAATGCAGAGGAGAGAGCAGATAGGTGGAAAGAATACATTGAAAGCCTCTATGAGGGTGAAGATTTGTCTGATGTGATAGAAGAAGAAACAGGAGTCGATTTAGAAGAGATAGGGGATCCAGTATTACAATCGGAATTTAAAAGAGCTTTGGAGGACTTATGGTCAAATAAGGCAGAAGGGATAGATAACATTCCATCAGAATTTCTAAAATCATTGGGAGAAGTGGCAACAAAACAACTATTCACGTTGGTGTGTAGAATATATGAGTCTGGCGATATACCATCTGACTTTCGGAAAAGCATCATCCACACAATTCCGAGGACGGCAAAAGCTGACAAGTGCGAGAATTATCGCACAATCAGCTTAACAGCTCATACATCGAAGCTGCTTACAAGAATAATATACAGAAGAATGGAAAAGAAAATTGAGAATGCGCTAGGTGAAGATCAGTTTGGCTTTAGGAAAAGTAAAGGGACGAGAGAGGCAATTCTGACGTTACGGCTAATAATGGAAGCAAGGCTAAAGAAAAATCAAGACACTTTCATAGGATTTGTCGACCTGGAAAAAGCGTTCGACAATATAAAATGGTGCAAGCTGTTCGAGATTCTGAAAAAAGTAGGGGTAAGCTATAGGGATAGACGGGTCATATACAATATGTACAACAACCAAGAGGGAATAATAGGAGTGGACGATCAAGAAGGAAGTGCTCGTACTAAGAAGAGTGTAAGACAAGGCTGTAGCCTTTCGCCCCTACTCTTCAATCTGTACATCGAGGAAGCAATGATGGAAATAAAAGAACGGTTCAGGAGTGGAATTAAAATACAAGGTGAAAGGATATCAATGATACGATTCGCTGATGACATTGCTATCCTGAGTGAAAGTGAAGAAGAATTAAATGATCTGCTGAACGGAATGAACAGTCTAATGAGTACACAGTATGGTTTGAGAGTAAATCAGAGAAAGACGAAGGTAATGAGAAGTAGTAGAAATGAGAACAGCGAGGAACTTAACATCAGGATTGATGGTCACGAAGTCAATGAAGTTAAGGAATTCTGCTACCTAGGCAGTAAAATAACCAATGACGGACGGAGCAAGGAGGACATGAAAAGCAGACTCGCTATGGCAAAAAAGGCATTTCTGGCCAAGAGAAGTCTACTAATATCAAATACCGGCCTTAATTTGAGGAAGAAATTTCTGAGGATGTACGTCTGGAGTACAGCATTGTATGGTAGTGAAACATGGACTGTGGGAAAACCGGAACAGAAGAGAAACGAAGCATTTGAGATGTGGTGCTATAGACGAATGTTGAAAATTAGGTGGACTGATAAGGTAAGGAATGAGGAGGTTCTACGCAGAATCGGAGAGGAAAGGAATATGTGGAAAACACTGATAAGGAGAAGGGACAGGATGATAGGACATCTGCTAAGACATGAGGGAATGACTTCCATGGTACTAGAGGGAGCTGTAGAGGGCAAAACTGTAGAGGAAGACAGAGATTGGAATACGTCAAGCAAATAATTGAGGGCGTAGGTTGCAAGTGCTACTCTGAGATGAAGAGGTTAGCACAGGAAAGGAATTCGTGGCGGGCCGCATCAAACCAGTCAGTAGACTGATGAAAAAAAAAAAAAAAAATATGCTGACAACGTCTAATAGACAGAAAAAGAAATGTGATAACTTGCAACCTAATAAGAGGATCCACCATTTAGACGCTTCCTGCACCGTTATCAATTTATCCGGACGTTCGTTACCTGACGACGAGAGATCTGTGCTTTGCTATTAGCCTGCGAGTTGTGCCCACGGCAGAAATAATAGCCAGTTAGAAGCAGGCATCCGTAGTGTGGACAAGGTTACGGCTGAAGAAATCTGTGTAGAAGCTGTAAGAGTATTGTCTCACGCAGAGCCTCCAAACAGGAATTTAACTATGGGTGAGAGGAATGCCTTAAAGCGCCTGAATGAGGACGGTTGAGTTATCATTCTCACCGCTGACAAGGGAAATGCAGCGGTTGTTTTGAATGTGGCCGACTATTATAGTAAGATTAACGACTTATTAGATCCGCAAACATATAGGAACTAAGTAAAGACCCCACTGACAAAGTTCTTAGAAGTGTTACGCTGTTGATAAAGGAGTCATCTGTCGAACAGAGGGTTGAGAAAAGTCTGTTCAATTCAATTGCGCCAGCACCAAGACTTTACGGATTGCCGAAGGTGCACAAAGAATATGTTCCTCTAAGGCCTATAGTGAGTGCTATTGGTTCGTCCACCCATTCGATTACCAAGTTCTTGACGACATTATTACGACCGTATGAGAGCCGATCGGACTGGTATATCAAGAATTCAGCACATTTTATCAGTAAATTAAATGGCATTGTGGTACAGCCGGAGGACATATTAGTTCTGATGTGGTGCTGTTGTTCACAATGGTTCCACTCAATGAAGTGTTGCAATAGCTGAATCGTATTTTTCCTTCCGATGTTGCAGAACTGTTTAAATTTTGCCTCACAGCCACGTGTTTCAAATGGAACGAAGATTTCTATGAACAGAAGTGGATCGTTTTCACAAACATCTGAACGGGATCAATCCGAAGATTCAGTTTACTAAGGAGGAGGAGGCAGGTGGAAGATTAAATTTTCTTGGTGTGCTAGTTTTCAAGAAAGAAGATAGCAGTTTGGGCCACACAGTTTACCGAAAACCAACGCACCCAGGCCGTTACATCCACCGGGATTAGAACCACCACCCACAACAAATGCGAAGCGTCATAAGAACGTTGATGAACTGAGCAAGGAAAGTCTGTGAACCAGAGCTGTTTGACGCAGAATTTAAACATGTCACCACTAGATTGCTCAAGAACGGTTATTCGTTCTGTGAGGTGAAAAGAGCGTTAAGACCACCACGTGGAAATCATAGTAATGCTTAAGCGCCGGTGAAATCGAAAGTTTTCCTGCCAATCATTAAGGTCGTGACTGAACGGATAGGAAAAATCTTGAGAAAGCGGAATATCACGATAATTTACACTCCAACACGGAAGATACAAGATCATATGAAATCGGCCAAAGATGCTCGCCAACCGCTGGAAGAAAGCTGGAATTTATGGGATTCCGAGTAGATGTGGGGAGGTGTACGTAGGTACTGCCAAAAAAAAACTGTCAAATAACGATTCGAAGAGCACAAGGGCAATTGCAGAAGAGGGCAGATTGACAGATCAGCTGTTGCGAAACATGCTTTACAGCCAGGAGACCACCACACGCATTTCGGCCTGACTTAAATACTGGCAGCCACAAACGGATACCACGAAAGGCTCTTCAGAGAAGCCATAGAGATAGTGAAACACTCAAGGAATTTTAATAGGAAGAAGGAGGGCGTGAATTTGAATGAAATTTGGATTCCGGTGCTGAAGAATATGCCCACAGGATGAAGGTAACAGTGGATGACGGCAATCGACAACGGCCAGTTGCTCTTGCGTACTCAGAACATGTGACGTCACGCCACTGGGCAGAAACTCGCGGAAGCGGAATTATGCTGTAGTCAATAGCGAGCCAGGGCGTGAATCGGACATTCGACAAAGCTACGACCCCCCCTGAAAATGTCCTCAGCAAATGGGTACGAAACGTCAGGTTTTAAAGTGAAATCCCTTCAACCACGACATAATAGCCCGGAATGTTTTATTAACTGTAAAGACACCATTATCAGCACCTCACTGAATTTGAAGCAGGTCGTGTAATAGGGCTACGAGAAGCTGGATGTTCCTTCTGCGATAATGCAGAAAGACTTTGCAGGAATGTAGCCACTGTACGTGACTACTGGCTGTGGTGGTCATGGGAATCTACGGTCGCAAGAAGACGGGGATCCAGATGGCCGCGTGGCACTGACGAGAGAGAAGACCATCGTGTTCGGTGTATGGCTCTGGAGCATCGTACTGCGTCTGCAGCAGCAATTTTAGCAGCAGGTGGCACCACTAGTAGACAACGAACTGTGAAAAATCGGTTACTTCAAGGACAATTCCAAGACAGACACTCTGTAACGTGCATTGCACTGACCCCAAGCCACCATCATTTGCGACTTTAGTGCGTGAAGCGAGAGCTCATTGGAGGGCAAGGTAGAGGTCTGTTGTGTTTCCTGATGAAACATGGTTCTGCCTCGGTGCCAGTGACTACCATGTGTTAGACGGTGGCAGGCTGAGGGCCTGCAGCAAAACTGTCTGCGTGCTATATTTGGAATTATGGTCTGGGGTGCAATTTCATATGAGAGCAGGAGCACTCACATAGTCATTCCACGAGCCCCGACCGCAACTTTGTTCATCAATCTGGTGATTCATCTGTTGTGCTGCCATTCATGAACAGCACTCCATGGGGTGTTTTCTAACAAGATAACGCTGGCGCATATACCGGTGTTGTAACCCAACAAATTCTGAAAAATGTCGACGTATTGCCTTGCCTGCTCGACCACCAGATCTGTCTCCAGTCGAGCACATATGGGACATCATCAGACACCAATTCCAGCGTCATCCACAAACAGCATTAACCACCCCTGTATTGACAGAGCAGGTGCACCAGGTACGTACAACACAATTCATGCAAGTTTCGATGCTTGTATTCAATTTTCTGGTGACCCCTGTATTGACAGAGCAGGTGCACCAGGTACGTACAACACAATTCATGCAAGTTTCGATGCTTGTATTCAATTTTCTGGTGATTACACCAGTTATTATTATACCAGCATTTCACATCTGCAATGGCTTATCTCGTGCTTACATTAACCTGTGATCTTGCAATATTGATCACGTTACCTAGACAAATGTATTCCCAAAATGTCAGTGATCTACATTTTTTTGTGGGGTTTTGTTCCCGTCAGTGAATTTTTGCGTGACTAGAACACCAAGATAACACACGTTGCTCTTACCTTTATTTGTTTCGTGTCGACTTCTGAAAATGGACTTTGTTCCGAAATATGTTCATTGTGCTTAAGAAAAGTGTGTAGCGCAGCTACTGATGTCTCACTACGGTGTCATTTAAACTGTAGATAAAGATGTTGTGCTGTTGTCGATGTGGGGAGCTTCTGTGTGTCGCTGATGACATTTATCTCAAATAGCTCCATATCTGGGTAAGTGGCTTCGTGGAATGTGAGAGGGTGTAGGGGTACGAAGGTCTCGTCTTAGACGTCGATGCTGGATGCTACAGGAGTGTCATAACGCAGCAGTGTGGAAATGTGAATGGCATAACGCAACATAGCTTCGGCGAGATGACGCGATTTCAAGTAACTACAACTTGTATGAGGGACTGTAGACCTCGATCAAGAGGAAGGAGCAGCCACTGCGTCAAATTTGTAGGGCTATCTCCTAAATGTGGCTGAAAATAGGTCTTCAAATTTTCCTTTTGAAGATAGCTGTAATAATTAACGTGAATCCTGGGAGGTTTAAGTCAGTTTTAAGTTTGGTGCTTGTGTCTGAATGCACTTCAAGGCTGGATGACGACCGAGTACAACGCATCAGATTTTGCTTGGTTCTTGATAACTACCTCTGTCAAAGAGATTTACTGAACATCTTTTTCATCGAACTACCTCTTCTTCGGTCGCGATAAACTATGTGAAATTCAGTCCACTACGTAAAAAAGATATTTAGGCCCTGCAAATTAGATGCAACTGAAAACTATAATGTAATTGGATTCTCCCTAGTGGGAATAGTCCGCGTAATGGACATGCAAGTGCAATCCGTACAAGGTGAAAAACCTATACGAATTTATCGAAAAACGAGCGAAAGAGAGGATATGCCACCGTCTGTAAGACACGAGAGTAATAATTCAGCATAAAGTGAGGAGCGTCCTTGATAATAATTCAAAGAAATGTACTGCACGTGTTAGTGTATGCACTGCTCGGCAACTTGCCTTTTGAAGCTGAAAATTACAGGTGATTAATAGTTTTAGTAATACTGCTACTGCTGAAAGACATCTGGAGAGAAAAATAGGGTAAATGGCGTCATATACAGTACGTCAAAAACCGCTTGCGGCAGTCTTGTGAAGGCTTGGAATAGGTGGTAACTTGGGACGACAGAAGAAAATCTCGGGAAAATCACTCACCTCTGTACGTCTAGTTTAGCTGTCCTGTATTTAGCTGATAACATTGTACAAAAAAACTCTGTCATATAACATGAATTCGCTGAGTATATGAAATCACGAGAAGAATGTGGAAGTCCACTCACAATGTATATATTAACATGTAACAACCTATGTAATTCACAAAATATCAACGCAAGAGGGAAGAAAACAACTGTATTCCCTATCCATACTGTACTCCCTGATCTTTAGCTTCACAAAGAAAGGCAACTATCAAATAACTATGACTCACACTACTTGAAGAAAACACACAATAGAAAACCTAGGAAATAACTAACTTGCTTCCAGCTGAGAGGGGCTACATACGCATTATACAGGAATGGATGATGGGTGAGTAGATATCATTTTTGTTTTTTCCTTTATTGGATTTCGATTCCCCCCTAACGGGGCGGGCTGGCAGCAGCTTAGTACGCTGCTCTGCAGCCTACAAAATTTTTAAAACATAAGAAGGAAAGAAACACACAAAAAGCAGGCGATAAAAGAGTGACGTAAATTGTAAAGCAGCGGAAAATTGTGGAAAGTTAAAACATAAAACAAATGGTAGGCGATCATAATAAAATACACAGGAAGCAGACAGGGAAAATAGTAGACAGGCAATTAAAAAACACGGTAACAGTCTGATTTCTGTTCGCAAGAGATGTAAAAATCACACCCTGCGACAGTATGATGTCCGTTCGCAACACTGCGAAAAGACGCACAACACTTAACAGTCACTGGAAACACTGAACTAAAAAGTAAAAAGTCGGCACGAAGATGACACACCACAGGCAAGGGCAGATGGAGGGGAGGGAGGGGGGTGGAACTAGACAGATGAGGGGGAAAAAGGGGGGGAGGAGAGAAAAAAACAAAAGATAGGGGGTGAGTAGATATCCTCGCCCACATTCTTAACAACAATTTCCTCTTTCTTCAAATGGTTCAAATGGCTCTGAGCACTATGGGAATTAACATCCATGGTCATCAGTCCCCTAGAACTTAGAACTACTTAAACCTAACTAACTTAAGGACAGCAAACAACACCCAGCCATCACGAGGCAGAGAAAATCCCAGACCCCGCCGGGAATCGAACCCGGGAACCCGGGCGTGGGAAGCGAGAACGCTACCGCACGACCACGAGATGCGGGCTTTCCTCTTTCTTCTAATGAGTTCAGTGGCATCTATACGGAAATCGAACTCTTTAAAAAATTACGAAGATACTGATAATCTCGGAAAACCTACATTCCGCCGGACTAGCACAACCGATTCAAGCCCAAAATGTAAACACGACAGCGAAAATACAAAATTCGATCTTCGTCTCTCACAAGACGTGTCAGATGTAAAGACAGTGAGAAGGTTTCAGTCCCATACGTTTTCTGCAAACCAGGCGGCGCTGTTGGCTCTCCCTGGTGGTGAAGCTGTCGTCTGCAGTCACGTGGCCAGCCGCCTGCCAGTCTCAGAAGTCAGTGCTTTCTCGTGGTATCTCGCAGCGTACACAAAGCACAGTCAGCTGTGGCTCCTAGGCAACAACGGCGCGGTAAGTGTAGTTGTGTAAGTAGTGGCAGCAGTGTGGAACCACATGAGTCACTAGGCTGAGAGAACAGTCACAAGAAAGTGTTTTTGTTTTTCGATTTTCCCGTCCGTTGCTTTATCTTGCATTACTGTCTTGCGGTTTGAATGCCAGACAAAATATTTTGAAAGTAAACAAAATCAGTTTTTTCTAATGCTTTCTTTGATTACTTGACTTCTCGGACGGGGACCCACAAATGTTTCCGGCTACGGTCTGTTCTTCCCGCTGGTGTTGCGACATTTGGGAAGATATGGGAGCCGGCATAAAAAGGAAAAACTCAATAACAGAAAGTAGTAACAATACTAAATTCGCTGATAAATAATAAATGGCCAGGACCGTACATTTATTCTAAGAAACGACGAAATAATAATATATAAGGTTATGGGGTCTAGTGTAGCAGGGGATACAACCCGTCGGCTTTGGACAATGACGTCACAAGTCGCCAGAGAGCAGTTTACCATTTTCGCTTTTGCTGTTATGTTTGTTTCGTTTTTTTACTGATTGCTTAATAAAGTGGATCTGTTTATTCTATCTCGTGAGATTTTTTTTAAAAAGCCGAAAAACACTTATCAGCTACTGAAGGGACCTACAACACTAAGAAGAATCGCTTCTCGTTTGGCGACTTGTGACGTCATTGTCCAAAGCCGACGGGTTGTATCCCCTGCTACACTAGTCCCACGTTATGTCGTAAGGTGAGAATTTTTGTGTGATTTTTGGAATGGTGTGGTATTTTATATCGTTATTTATTTAGCTTGTCTCTGCATTAAACCCCCATTTTCCTGATATTCATTTTATTAGTGGAGTGAGACACGTGTGTGTGTGTGTGTGTGTGTGTGTGTGTGTGTGTGTGTGTGTGTGTGTGTGTTATATAACATGGGTGCTTTTGGCTTTTCGAGTTAGTTGTATAGGTCAACAGAAATGTCCAATTCCACTTTTTGGAGTCATAGGTGTTTGTTTTTTTGGTGTGGGGGCTTCGTTTGAGCTATGTAGGTAAAGGGAAATTTCCGATTCCGCATTCCAGAATATCAGAGATTGGTTTTGTGTTACCATGGGCTTTGTTTGAGCTATATAATTCGAGAGACGTGTAAGAGTCCTGTTGGTTTTGTCGCTGTAGCGTTATGTCGTTCGTAAGTTGAGTTTTTTGGATAATATTTGTTTTAGGATGGTGCAGTGTTTTGTATTATTTAGTTAACTTATACCCGCCCTAAACACCTATTCCCCGCTGTTGTCCTGTTAGTTTCATTTTATTATTGGAGTGAGACGTTCCTGTGTTTATATTTTTGTTCATATTGTTGCAATCTGTATGTAGTGACGACATAGTCATTTTGTAACGCTGAAAGAACGATTTTCCACCATATTGATGACGTTATGAGTCAGAGGAGACGGGTGGAATCGGACGTTTCCCTAACGCCTATTACAATAGGGACTAACTACCCAGCTAAAGATTACACCTTTTTTCCCATGTAGTCTGCTCATACAGTTACAAAGGGAATGAAAATATAGGTAATTAAAATTTAACGGTGTGAAGCTCATGTTCTTCCAAATGTAACTGACACTGGCGACTCCTTGGTGTGTCTGAAATAATAGCTTTAAAGAATATTGCCACGTATTGTAGCGCATAAGGTTTCGCGAGTAACCTGGGCGAAAAAACTAAATGCTCTAGTGAATCCAAAAATAAATACAGTTGACGCAGTCGTGAAGCGTCATGTTAACTAGTAGCAGTTTTGTTTCCTTAAAGTCCGTTCCAATCGTGTTTGCCTTCCACAACATGAATCATGCAATTCAGGACAAGTATTGTTTCACACGAGTTTAATAAGAAACAATGACTGCTGAAAATTGTTCCAACCGTAGCTTGTAAATGGAAAAGTGCGTCTGGTCTGGGGTTTTACAAGAGCTGTGTTATTGTGCTCCTGTTCCTTGTTCATTCCTATTAGAATATCTCAGGTAAGATATGTACTGCAGTAGTATCTAGGTTTCTTAGCAAGAGTGACTACATTTTTGGCATCT
This sequence comes from Schistocerca serialis cubense, assembly GCF_023864345.2. Lineage (NCBI taxonomy): Eukaryota > Metazoa > Arthropoda > Insecta > Orthoptera > Acrididae > Schistocerca > Schistocerca serialis. The sequence continues at coordinate 240,015,662 of NC_064642.1, read as the reverse complement.
TTACATGTGCCCCATCGGTAGCAGCGTTGTTTTCCATGGTTAGTTAAAACAGTAAATACTGTGTTGAAGAGTCTTGCTCACCCATGATGATATGACTGGGTTTGTTTATTCATCGAGAGATCAGTTGACATAGTAATACATTGAAAATAAATTGCTCAAAATACTGTCTCGTACATAATGCCAAGCATAGGGTAGGTGGCTTTGCTGAACAAACCATATAGAAATTTGTCTTAAATGATATTGTAAGATCCAAATCAAAAATTTTACGAGGGTAGAAATATCCTACAATGACCTCTTCACCCCTCCCGTGTCTGAGGAAAGCTGACTCGAAATATGTAAACGTGCAGCTACGCCCCATGCATACCGTGTGACTCTTGTTAAAGTTGTATGATAAAGAATATTATCTAATTTTCACGAGTTCTTTTAGAAACTCGCTAGTTACTCGTAACCGTTTTAATAAGTACCTTATTTAATATTTTTTGTGGGATCTGAAATTTAAAAACCTCTCTCACACTGGTCTGATTTAGCTTCACTGATCAGGATAGTAAAAAACATGCGTATATTAAGGGAATTTTCATTCACAAAGCAGGCTTATCACATTCACACAGTTCAATACTGTTCTATCCTGATTAAATTGAGCTTAACTTAAATACCATAAGGCAGTGAAGCAATTTCGAAGTCTCGGTGGGACGAAAATTGTCAGTCGATCTCTTGAAAACATTTGTAATAATTATTAACTTCCGGTGATCACATGGGAAAGACCGGAGATCTGCTGGTAAGAACGTGTTTGCCCATTTATTGAAAGTAATAAACAGGGTATCTTTAGCATACAAAACGGCAGGTTCGTCCAGTGTAAATCAGACGTTCCCCACTGATCCCGTGCAACGCAGCGTAGTAAGCAGACACTGTCAATAATAATCGGATAAATAATACCCGAACACACTTACTTTAGTTTAGTTCATGTATTAAATTCCTTCTCATACAGAATCTCATCAAGATGACGACTAGCTCAACAATACATACATATACATCTTCGTTCTTTCACGGCTAATCGGCAAGATCTCAATCATTCTTTTCATAAGAGAAAACATAGATAGCAGAGAAGCTATTCCAAGGAGGAAATGCACGCTCCAAGGAATAATAGGGCTTGAAACTACTTTGCATTGATAATCATCGTATATTAAAGTTTAGGAATCGGTAAGATAAGAAGAGATATTTCGAGATATGTACTGATTTATATAATTTATAAAATTTCTGAAAATATCGTGGAGAGACCGCTGCAAGAGACATTACACTTACTCGCTACAAAAATTCGCAGATCAGTAGATCAATAGTGAGGTCACACAAGATATCAACAAACGTAACACGAAAGTACATATGCAAGCGTTCAGAGTGACGCGTCTGATACAGCGTAACTAACATCAACCTGACCACTGCATTTCATTTGAAACATCGACTTTGCATATCACTAATAACGGCCCTATGGCAGCCTATAACAATAAATGCAGGAAGTTTCATTTAAAGTGAAGTACCTCTGCGCTTTAAGTGATTTGGAAGAAATTATTGGCTTTTCGGAAACCAATAGTGCTACAACCGGAGAGTTAAAATGCATGGTTGTCTGAAACTTCGTGTAGCTACACAGAACGCTACTGATCTTCGGAAGAATTAACTCTCAAGAAGAATGTGGAATGTTTACCTTTAGCAGCAGCCAAGGCGATAGTGATTTCACTGAAGTCACGAAGCAAAATGTAAATCTCACCCTTTCCTTGTATTTACGATGTTCATATTTTTTTAGTGTGTGAGGATTTGTGAAGCACCAGATACTTACCTGATTATTTTCTTTTTTTAGCACGTTCTAGCAGCCATGGAATACTTCCCTTTGCAGTACAATGCGCCAACTGTGGTAAGATATCTGCAATTTTACTCGATTCATTATTTGTTGTTTACAAAAAATTGAGTCTCATATTGTCTGAGACCGGGGACATGAGTAGGAGCCAAAGAAAGAGCGATCGGTTTATTCTGTAACGAGACCCACGCTAAAGAGAGCGAAGCGCTTACGTCCCCCACCATGTGATAGTGCCGTCACCGGCGGGAAGCGAATAACTATTTCAGATGAGTTCAATAACTAGATGAGTTCAATAATTCTTATCTATGCGTTTAAATGCAAGCAGTCTCTCGAGAGCACACGAAAAAGTTAAGACCTTTATTGGGTACTTTTTCATTGACATTGATATCCTATGGGGCGTGCACGAAGCCGAACATTTACGAAGTGTGGTAGATAAGGCGACTAGTATAATCTTACATATTCGTAGCAGAGCCCGTATTTCTTGTTCTTCGAAGTGTGACGTACCGGTACATTACATAGACGATGCCTCTGATTCTGTTTAAATGTCACAGTTTGACATCTTAAGAGTGCTTTGTGTCCAAAAGAAGTTCTGTTGTTGATGGTAGCTTTGATGGTGCTGTTAGACTTGCGTAGAAGTAGTTGAAATGGGTTTGTGCTTTGACCTGTGACTTCACCGTTCGAACTAATTTCATTAATTTTCACCTGCAGTGCTGTGACATTCGTCTGTAACGTAGCGCGAAGTCTGCTATAGGTTGGAAGGTAATAATCTGATTGTGGTACGGCGAAGCCAAAGAATGTGTCAAAATAATCTTCGTACGTTGCACGTTTATGTCATATTTGCGTCCGCAAATATAGCACCCATTTAATCATTGTGGTATGATAATTGAAAGTTCTTGATATGTTAAGGCGTTGCGAGAAACCCGCCCAAAAGCACTGTTACCGTTGAGGCCTCTTAAGTCAGTTTGTTTTGATACTTTCTTGTTACTAGTGTCGTCATCCACTGGTCGTTTCGCAAGGTTCATAACTCCTGAGCAGATGACCTTAAATCAGTGACAATTCCGTGGAGCGTTATTTATAAATCTCTTGCCAACTTCTGGCTGCTATTCATTGTTACAGTATTTATGTACATAGGAAGAGAAGCGGAAAAAACATTTCTGCATCGTAGTTAATTCACTGCTTTCTAAAATGCAAACTTCGCTGTTGCTTCAACCATGAACAATAGTGTACTGACAATCAGTATCATTTGCCATAACTTCAATGAACCAAGCAAGGATGTGGAAACAAACCTATTCAGAAAGAAAAAATTAAAGACGTGTTGCCTGAGTGTTATTTACATATTTCAGCCATGTACCACAGATTTGTCCTGGGGTGACAATTTAAAATACCTACGACCACAGTGTCACTATCTCCAGGTTTTTTTTCACTTGTTACAGAGTTTGACGCTCACCTACGAGAGTTATATTGCTCACAGTTGTGACAGCTTAGTTAGTCTCCTCGTTTTAATTCGTTGTTTTCACAACGGTTCGTCAGTTCTTATCGTCTTAAACTGTCTGTAGTTCCCGAAAGTTAACGCGACGTCGTAAAGACAGCAAAGTAATTCTATATGAACGCCGGCCCTGCCTCCTGGTTTGGCAGAACATCGCCACAGACGCCAGTGGCAATGGACGCTGTTGAAAGGACTCTTAAATCATCGCCTAGCGGCTATAACTTTCCCTGAGTGAAGTGACGACGGTCACTCCGAAATGATGGTCAAGCTTGTGGAACAGCGCCGCCGGTAGAACTGTGGAGGTTTTTGAACCATGTCAGCAGAGTGCGCTAGTCTACATCTACAGCATACTCCGCGAGACACCTAACGTTGTGTGGCGGAGGGTACTTTTGTGCCCTCCAAGCTTGTTCCACTCACGAGTAGCGCTTGAGAAGGATTGTCGGTAGGCCTCTGTACTGGCTCTAGCTTCTCAAATTCTCTCCTCATGGTTATTACGCGAGAAGTATATAGGGGAAGCAATCTGTTGTCAGACTATTACCGGAAAGTACTCTCTCGAAATTTCAATAATAGATCTCTGTGATGCGCAACCCCTCTTGTAAGGTCTGTAAACAGAGTTTATTGAGCATCTCCGTAACGCTTTCTAAACGATACCGTGACGAAACGCACCACACCTCGTTGGTTCTTCTCTCTCTATCAGTCTTACGTAATAGGGATCCCACATAGATGAACAGTATTCAAGAATGGGTCCAACAAGCGCCTTATAAGCCACTTCTTCGTGGATGAGTTACATTTCCTTAAAATTCTTCCTATGAATCGGTGAATTTGCTTTTCCCACTATTTGTTTTATGTGGTTATTCCACATCACGTCGTACCGGATAGTTACTAGATATTTTACAGCAGATACGGTTTCCAGCGGTTTATCATCAATAGCGTAGCTATGCAGTAGTGTATTTCTTTTCCTATGTATGCGCAGTATGTTACATTCATTTACGTTCAGTGTCAACTGCCAGAGTATGCATCATTCCTCAATCTCTGGAGGTCATTCTGTAGATTGTTACTAACTTCCGACTTTGCTACTTTGTTATAGAAAACAGCATCATCTGCGAACAGCCTTAGAGATCATTCGACGCTTTCTGCTTGATCATACATATATTCTAAAAAGTTTTAGTTGGGGGACTCCAGAAATTCTTTAAATCTGTCGATTTCGTTCCGTTAAGAGCAGTGTGTTCAGTTCTGCCTACAAGGAAGTCTTTAATCCAGCAACAAGTCTGCACCGATACTCGATAAGCTATTTTTTTCACTGATAGGTAGTGTGGGACGGTGTCAAATGCTTTCCTTAAGTCAAGGAACACAGCATCTGTTTGAGCGCCATTGTGAACGGGACTATGGATGTCATGGACGAACAGAGCGAGCTGAGTTTTACCGGATCTCTGTTTTCCGAATCCATGTTGATTTTTATGGAGGAGACTTTCCTCCTCCAAGAAAGTCATAATTCTTTAACATAAAACATATTTCGTAATTACAAATCAGATTGACGTCAACGATACAGGTCTCTAATTCTTTGCACCTGTGCTACGGCCCTTCTTAAAAACGGGAATGACCTGCCCTTTTTCCGGTCGCTAGGTACCCTTCGTTGAGCAAGCGATTTAGGTTAAATTACTGCTAGAAGGGGAGCAAGTTCTTTCGCATAATCTTCGTAGAATCGCATAGATATCTCATCTGGCCGTGATGCCTTTCCACTGTTAAGCGAGTTCAGTTGGTTTTTCTATATCGCTATCAGTTCTCAATTACTGCCATACTGACGTTCTTGCGACGATTGAAAGGAGGAACCGTGTTACGATCTTCAGTGATAAAACTATTCTGGAAGACCGAATTCGGTATTCCTGCCGTCTCTCTCTCATCTTCCGTTTCGGTGCTTTATGGTCACTGACGTGAGTGAGTGAATAGATGATTTTGACCCACTTACTGATTTTACATAAGACCGAAGTCTTAGCGTTTTTATTCAGATCGGTTGACAAAGTTTTACTTTCAAAGTCGTTGAACGGTTCTCTCATTGCTCTCATTACTCTCATATTCGCTTCGTTCTTTTGTTGGTCAGCTAAGTTTTTACTTATCTTGAATCTGAGGTGAATTTCTCTTTGTTTACGTAGCAGTTTTCTAACGGGGCTACTATACAATGGTGGGTCTTTCCCATCCCTTAAGACCTGACATAACATAAATGTCTAGGGCACATTGCACGATTCCTTTGCATTTTTTTCGATTTGTTTTCCACATCTTCGTCCTTATCACCGAATATTTGATGCTGATTGCTCAGATACTCGGAAATTTGTAACCTGTCACTTTTTAAAAGCAAAAATCGTCCTATCTTAACATGGTCACCCGTTACCATGCTGTCACACTCTTGTGATCACTGGTATCTTCCTCTACGTTAACTGAGTTGATGAGTTCAGGTCTGTCTGTTGCCAGGAGAGCTAAGACGTCACCCTCGCTAGTTCGTCCTCTATCTGCTCTAAGTAATTTCCGGACAAGACATTGAGAACAATTTCGCATGAATTCCTGTCTTGGCACCAGTTTTCATAGCATGACACTCGCAATGTATGCCTGTCAAGTTGAAGTCCCCCCTCTTTCCCGCCGCCGCCCCCCCCCCCCAATTACGTCATGATCAGGAAAATTACTAACGATATTCTGCACATTGTCTGTAGCGCTCTACCACTAGAGCTCCTGACCCAGGCGGTCTATAAAAGCTTCCGATAACCATTTTTGATCGATTTTTGATACTTCATCCAGATAATTCTCAATCGGAATCTGTGATAAACTCGGTAGATTTTATCGAATTCTTTAGTGCAATAAACACGCCGCCACTGTTGGCGTCTAATCTATCCTTACGATAAATCTGAACTAAGGATTTCGTTGTCATTAATGTCCGGTTTCAACCAACTTTCTGTTCCTAATACTATCTGTTCTTTATAACCTTCCGTAAGCGATACTAGTTCTCGCATCTTTCTTTGGATGCTTTTGCAGTTTACTAAAATCATATTAACCTCTTCTGTATCTGATCTGCGACGACGAACGTTTTCTGAGGACATTGTGGCTAACTTACCAGGCAAATCGTCTTTGATCCCAAGGGAGGGGTTTTCTGACCTTTAAATATTTTGTCACTAGGGCCAGAGTTTGGAAGACGATTGATGACCGTGCGCTAAATATACTGTGTAACCGTTATCCGTGGCGATAAGTGTCTAGCCTAGAGACAGTGCCGTTACTTACGTGCTCATTGGCACAATGTTGGCAGCCCATAGAGAGTGGCCGGGAGGGAACACGAGGTGAGGTTTCAGCAGTTTAATTGCCCACCAAGAGAGCAATAGGCCAACTTCTTTCGTGCCAGTAATAACTGTGCAAAGTACGGAGCGAATAAAACAGTAAAATATCAAAAATGCCATCGTAATCTCAGAGGCTCCCAAGATAATCACTAGAATAATTTTGTGGCAAATGAAACAGCTGCAGTAAGCACTAGAATTGAACAGTAACTGTGTCAGATGTTGCTCTCGCGCCACGTCCGTTGGCTTCGCTGTCGTACAACACTGTAATCTCAGATCTCGCAAAAAATTAGAGAACGATTTACCACACCAATTTCTAAAATAGTTGAAAAAATGTGAATTCTGCTTTCAGCTGTTTAAAGCAACTTTCCACTTTAATCTGTTAAGAACATCTTGTTTCAGTTTTTCGCTAAAAAGAAGTCGCTACTTCTCTTGGTCCCATCCTTCATTACCGAAATCTATCCTCTCATTAGTTGCACTAAACAGAACGCCAGCCTCTATATCACACAAGGAAAGCGCCCTGTCTGACATTTCCATTGTTGTTGACTTCTGTCAACTGTGTCGCTAGATCAGGAAAGCACGTTTGTACCCCCAGAAACCACCTTTGTGTGTGGCGGAAGATTCTTCTCGTACTACCGTCGTCTCCATCTTCGTTGTTTAATTTGTGCTTGATGCGTGGGAAGCTGCAAAGCTTCATATGAGATCTAATTGCTCTGATTTTCTAGTTGTGATCATTTCGTGGGATAGATGTGGGAGGAGTTAATGTGTTGCCTGACTCATCTGCGAACGTACACCCTCGTAATTTCAACAGTAAACCTGTCCGTAATGAGCAGCGTCTCTCTTGTAGGGTCTGCAATTGCACTTCGTTGAGCATGTCTGTAACAACCTGGCATTGTCTTCAACTACTGGTTTGGTTACTACACTTCATATCGGCGTGACCGGTTACTCCTCGGTACTTTACGATTAGTATTTTCAGTGATATATCGCCAGTAGTGTAATTGAACAATAAAGGACCTCTCCGCTTCTTTATGCACTATACTTCATGTAGATTTACGTTCAGGGTCAATTACCAGTCCTTGCACTTACTGCTGGTTCTGTGGAAGTCTTCCATTGTTCCCTACAGTCTTCCGGCGTTCCAAAATTCCTTGTACCACATCATCCACGAATAGCTTTAAAGCTCCAATGTTATACAATAGCTTATTTATGACACTGGTGGGCACAACTTGGCTCCCTTCGTCCCTTCCTCTCCCCCTCCCTGGTTTATCTCGCTACTGTGAAGAAAATCAGACGTCAATCCTATTGTTGAACTCAATTGTTAAATTGCCGTCGCCCCAATGGAAGTGGTGTACCGATGTGCTCTCATTACCTTTGAGCCGATTTAACGAGCCAGTACGGTGGACGTATAGCTTAGCGTAGGTTCCGAAGCACAGTGCAGCTTCTCATGTTATACATAGGCAAATCATTAACAGAAGTAAACGTAGTGATGTGTTAGAATTTCCACACAACGGACGAAGCTCTTGCATTTCTAGACTGACACTCTCGCTACCATCAATCTATACTGTCTTTTGCTATTAAGAGATAAGATTTTGAAAGTGCAATTTTGTAAACTAATCTAAAAATCCTAAGAAATTTTGGACGTATGAAAAGTTAGTAAGCAGATCTAAATAATCTCAATTCCGACACAGAAAAGGAACATCAGAGACAGGGCCAAATACGATTCAGTCATCCGAAACTGTTTCACAGCGGAAGATCGAAATACGTTTCCTTTCAATCACTGCATAAATGCAGAATAAATATACTGATAGTTAAGTGATCGCGGAGTGAAAGACAAAATAAAATCGCCTAACAGTGATAAATTATTTGTAACGGATGAGATATCTGTTAAATTCCACGAATATTATGTGAATGAACTCCCTCTTTGCTTTTAGTAGTATTTGTTGTAAGCTGCTGGACCAAGACATGGTTGCATGCGGTTGGAAAAAAGGACAGATCTATCTCGTTTTCGAGATGGGTTGTCAGACATACAGACACACACAATTATTGGTCTTTATCGCTGCTGTTACTTCTCTGTAGAATCAAACATATTTTCTGCTCGTGCATATGAGTTTTTTCTGGAAAGAGAAACTACTGTGTAGTAATAAAAATGGTTTCTGCCAACAGATCTTGCGAAACTCAGCTTGCTCTGTTTGTTCATCTTATCAAGAGCGCTACAAAGACGCCAACTTCGATGCCGTGTTCCTTTTCCACATCGCTGTTAGTGACGAAACTCCGATTTTACCGGATATGTCTGTTACTGGATACGGGACTTCACTGTAGAGAACACAAGTCCTCCTTTACGAAACGAAAGCGACAGATTTCCGTAATACTCAAAGGGAGTATAAAAGAGCCGTTATTATTTACAATTTATATTAATGACTAGCTGCAGTGCCCGGCATTGCCAGGATATGTAACATCTGTCACAGTAATTGGTCCTGTGTCTAGTTGACACAGCGAATGCAAGCCAAATGGGAAACTGCATTCGCTTTAAATCGAAGGGCATATTTGAATCACCGAGTGTCATCGGAATGCGACGAACGAATATCTCCATCTACATTAAAGGATTAGCTGGCCCCATCTGTTGTTACATATGCGATAACTATATCATTGTGATTTTGGAGAATGCGACCATTGTTTCAGCTCAGTTTTACAGTTTCAAGTAGGTTTGTGTTTGAGAACGAACCAATCGAAAGACTTGCAACAAGAGTTCGGGAAATCTTGGGTTCTGTTCGATTTTCTGATAGGCTCGCGATCTAGAGACTTTTGTTATTACTATATCCATGACCTGCCTTATTGACGGTATTTTGATTTTAATAGTAAAAATGACTATGAAACACGGACTAAAATATCTTAGAGTGTATGTCATACCTCACAACGGCAACTAATCAATAAATAAGAGTTTGCAATCACGTTTCTGTCAAATTCTCGAGCTTATACTCGTCCCGCGATCCAGTGACGTTTCATGGATATTGCCGCCATAATTTAATCTCACTGTAGGAATTAGTCGATTTATTACGATATATATATCGTTTGTTAGGCAAGTAATGTGTCATTAATTTCTTCTTTGTTTCTCCTGAATGTAGAAATTTGAAGTAAATTGGCCAAGAACAATGGAGTAAATCGGTCAAGTACGTTCCGAGATGTCTGGGAGCGTTTCCCTTTTATATATTAGTCATACTCGTATGTTTAAAGTCAGAATACGAAATCTTATGTAGACAGTGAACTTCCTCTTGTCTTAAAGATAAAATGCGCTAAATTTCATTAAGATCAGAATAAAACTGTATGACTAACAGTCGGACACGTTTTTCACATAAAGGTTGAACAGTAGCAAAACCGACAAACTGCACGGACTGATTCCCGACTGGAAATGGAGTCAAAAATGCCTATGAAGTTTATCCGGAAATGCATCGTTGCCGCGGAAGATGCGCTGACGAACTAAAATTCGTCTGACCATGTGCCGTGTGTTCCAGGTGTGTTGCAGGATGTGTGATGGATGCAGCGCACTGTAAAGTAACATAACAGTCCGGCATTGATGTCGGGAATACGGCGAGATGGTATTTGTGTAGTGCCAAGCAGATGGAAACGGTCGAGAGGCAGCACTGCCATACCAAAACAAGTACCCTCACACACTTACCGTATCACAACATTTAAAGCCCGTTTTCGACGTTCGTGTCATTATTGGTCGTTTAGGACAGACTAACGTGCAGGGAGGCGGCGGACTGTGCGCACACCAGGTATGGAGGACCAATTTCTGCCTGTCGACCGTTTCCATCTGCTTGATCGCACAAAATCGCCATCTCTGCTTGTTCCCGACGTGAATATCGGACCATTCTGCTGCTTACAGTACACTGCGTCAGTGATACAGCCTGCAACACACAAGAAACACATAGCACGTGGTCAGAGGAACTTCTAGTAGTCAGTGCCGTACACCGTGGCAGCGATGCATTTCCGGATAAGTGTTCATAGGACCTTTTTTCCTCCATTTGCAATCGGGAATCCATCCCTGCAGTTTGCTGGTTGGGTTGATGTTCACCCTGTATATGGATTTAGTTCATAATGCAGTAAGCTTTCAGGCTGTTAACAGACGATGTTGTTGTCGGCAGGCGATGTTGTTGTCGGCAGGCGATGTTGTTGTCGGCAGGCGATGTTGTCGTCGGCAGAAAGGTAGCAACTGTAGAAGAATGTCGTAAATTCGTGGAAGACGTGCAGAGGACGGATTATTGGTACAGGGCTGGTAGTTGGCCTGTCAACGTAAATAAAAGTAACGGACTGCTCATAAATTGGCCAATACATCCGTTACTGTGTGACTACACATTGGCCAATAAGATATCGTAAAAATAATAATCTGTCTAGGGCTGACGGGCCGGAGCAACCTAAAGTGCAATGAGCAAGTAAAACAGGCTGAGACTCATTGATAGAATGCAGTTCACCTGCGAAAGACATGGCGTAAGAAACACTGTTAAACCCAATTCCTGAGTGTTACTCGTCAGTCTGTGATCAGTACCAGAGAAATGGAGGATATAAGATCCAACGGAAAGCAACACATTGTCACAGGATCGTTCAGTCGGAGAGAGCGTTAAGCAGATACTCAACAAACTCCAGGGCAGTCGTTACAAGAAAGGCTTTGTACGGTGTATTAAAGAGAAGATTGTTTAAATTCAGAGTGTATGTGTTGGAAGAAGTCTAGCAACTTATTACTTCATGTGTCCCGCTAAATGAGCACGACGAGAAAATCATAGAAATTAGTATTCGTTCGGAGGCTTAAAGACAAACGTTCATCCCTATACTACTCATAAATGAAATAAGGAAGGAGGGTACGATACTAGTGTGAAAAGTAACCTCCAGGAGACAGCCTAAGATGGTTTGTGGAGTACAGATGTAGATGAAAAACAATAACAGCAGCAGCCAGATTTTTTATCCATTATGGTCAGTTCTAACTATGAACATAGGTAGGTGGTGACATATCGACACGTAACATCGCATATTGCTTTTCAGAAGACTAGTTCGTTTGTGGCCTAGAGTAACGCACTGTCACAGTGCCTCAGCACTCCATATTCATGCCAAAAAAATTGTACAGCATGTTCATAAAAGGACTGCTTACTATTAAAGTCATTGGAACGTCGTAGAATTTTACATATTATCTTGTAGTGTCCTATGTCGTCTTCCATAATATCTTTCCCATGTTTCCCCAGTTGCTTTATGGCAGACAACGAATATACTGGGTCTAAAACTTTGCTTCCACCGTTTTTTCTCGAAGTTCGGGGCTGTATTGGGAAACACTTACAAAAAATTGATTCATAGTATTTCCCATCGCTGGCCACTACATTCTCCCATCTTTCGGAGAGCATACGAAGCCCGTGGTGGATGAACTGGGTGTCATTTGTGGGGATCCATGAATCGATTCAATTTTGCACTTCTTCATATGATCGTAAGTGCTGGTCAGCCAGACTGTATACCACTGATCGAAAAAGGTGGTAGTCAGAGATAGCAACATATGGGGAATACAGTGGGAGGGATAGGACTTCCCAGTTCAACGTTTCCATGTATATTTTGACGGGTTTCGCGACATGGGGTCTAGCACTGACCTGCTGAAAATTACCTTTACGTGTCTATCGCTGTGTTGTGGCCGTTCGTGTTTCAGTGCTGGGCTCTAACGCATGAATTGCTTTCGATAATGTCCTGTGACTCTTCGTCTGATTCAGTAGCTACGAAAACGTCTTCCACCGTTGCCAGCCTTAGACAGCAAAATCACCTTCTTAATGCTTTGAAATCATTCTGTGCACGTTCTTCCACTAATAGTTCCCTCACCATTGGTCTTATCCAGCATTTTAAGAGACACAGCCACATATTTCTTAATGTTAAAGCAGAAAATTAAAACTTTCCGCAAATAGCGAGAAATGGGTACGTAAGTTGATGTACTTAATCGAGAATAATCTTACGAAGCAATCACAAATAGACTACTATTTTTATGGCATTATGTCTACAGATGCCTAAAACTATCGCATTACGCCTATGACCGACCACCAGAACCCCACTTGCCGCTACTGCCGTCTATTGTAAAATGGCGGAAGCAAAGTTGTAGACCTAATAATTGATGGATTAATGTAAGCTTTAGGCCATCCTTCACTTCGAGTTATTCAAAACCTTACGAATGACGATGTTGGATCTTTTAAAACAGTAACACAGGTTGCCAACATAACTTAAAATAATTTTATTATACGCAGACACAGAAGAAACATCACTGTGATTAAGCGCAATTTTCTGAAATTTTTCAGCTCCCGCCAAGTGCATCCTCCCGGGTGGAGCACTCAGCTCTACTCAACGGTCATGGAGAAATGGATAAAATCGAGGTAAAAACTTCATCAGCATGGAAATTTTTCTGGAACATATATTATTATTAAATAGGCTTCACATACACACAGGCTCGTATATTCACGAAAAATTATTACGGCACACTTTGATCTTTGGTACTAAAGACAACGATGTAGCCAATGTACACTCAGCTGCCTTCATAGACACTTTCCCTCATACCACGTGTGCCACAGTTCTTTTTTTCGTGATTTATCCGAACTGCTTAATGCCGGGATGGCTGATTTGGAAATATCGAGACCAGTTTCTTTCTCTATCACTTCGCTGTCCGAGCTTGTAGCGCCTCCGATAACCTGGCGTCGACGTGACTAGAAATCCGTCCTTCTTTCGTCATCTGGGAGCGACATCAAACACAGAACCCACGACCAAACTGTGAAATAATCAGTTTATTGAACAATTTCTACGGTTACCCGTTTCTTTTTTTTAAAGCTGTAACAGCAGCTGTGTTGGTAGAACAATTTTTGAACCGGATTCAGAATGTCTTAGAATCAAACATTACTCTTATTTTACTGTTCTCACAAAAACACGTACCTTCATATTTATACCATCATCAATGGGCTACTTTTCATTTGAATCTGAAAAACGCCTTTGATAACATATTTGATACAGAAAAAGACCTAAAACATATATTGCAGTCTGTTGCATTCTGTAATAACTGCTTGTGCGTTTTAGACCGCTCATTATCTGGATGGATAAGTTGCCATCTGCAACATCTTGGCGTTCCGTGAAGACAGTAAAGAAAATAATAGTTCTCTTTGTAATTTATCTGAGTGAAAACATTTCGTAAATATTCTGAATCTTGAACATGGCCGGAGGCAGCAAATGTAATGTACTCTCAGTGTAGCAAAAGGTGAAAAACAGCCAAATCACATGCAGGAGTAAGAGTTTTATTGAAAACCTTTGACGGAGATTTCGACGTCTTTAAAGATGTCTTATTCATAAGTATCAATGATTAACAGCTAAAATGATTAACATCATTGATTGCATACATGTTAAAATATAGGTTCGAGGCAAAGTAACGACAAATCACTGACTTCAAAAGAATTTTTGCACTTTTTGGTTATTTAATGTTATGGAGGTTCGTTAAACGTGTACCCAAAGGCTCAAATGGTCAGATTCACCTCTGTTATAACAATAAAACCACAAAATATCGTGCTGACTCTCACTAGTAAGTGTTTCACAAAATCAAATAAACTAACGTCGTGACGATGTCTCTTGATTTGAAACAAATTAGGATGCGAGAGGGCAATACACATATCCGCGGAATAAGTGCGGAAAAGAATAGCACTGACGTAGGAACAAAACAACTTAATTATTAAAATATCGATATAGAAGGGTCTTATTATACGATGATAATATAAAAGATAAACGTACAGTGTTTAATTTAGTTACCGACCAAAAATTAATACGAACTACTGAATTAAGTCAAATATAACATAACTTGCAGTAAATAATTTGTAAGTGTAAAAAGGGGGAAAGGGACAAGGAGGTGGTAGGTGAAATGTCGGTAAACTGTGGAAAATACTGGGGATGGGAGGGAAAAGGAGAAATTTAATGAACTGCAATGTTTCATCATAAATTCGCAGGAAAAAATCCAGAGCATATACCGAAGCCATTATAATTACAATGAAATGTATCCATAAACATTGGGTGCTACATAATGTGCTCTCTATAGAGAAAACTGATGTATTTCATACAGAAAGGTGAACGTCTAAACCAAAAAAATCTGTACAAACATCTCTTTGTAACTGGTAATAATACTAGGAAAATGTGTAAAGAGGAAATGACATAATTACAGCGTACATAACTACACTCCTTTTTTCACTTACAAATGTGCTTAGTTATTTTATATTTGAAGTATGCTTTATTTCTATAATTTTTTTTAGGCGGTAACAAAACAAAAGCCGTACGTTTGTTTTGTATACTACCATACGAGTACAAAGTCTATTTTCCATATAAGTATTTTAATAACTTAGCCGTTTTCTAGTTACTTTACTGCTATTCTCTCCCGCAATTTTGCACACTTACTGCGTGGATAAATATACTGTCATCTTGTTTTATAAATTTAGCTTAACTCGAGACATTGGCACGACGACAGTTCACTAGTTGCATTTGGGAAAATTTCCTGAGTCAGCACTATATTTTGTTGTTCTTTTATTATGGAGGTGAATTTGACCGTCATTTGTGCTTTATGCCTACATTTTTAACTCCCACAAAATCATGTAACCAGTAAGTGCAAAAACTTCTCGCAATTCAGTGATTTGTTGTTTGACATGTGTACTATGTTAACAATTTTAGGCATTAATCATTAATCCTTGTGAAGACGTTTTTAAAGACGTCGAAACCTAGGTCAATGGGTTTTCAATAAACCTTGTAGTACTGCAACTGATTACCCTTTTTTTCACGTTTCGCTGCATGTCGTATTTAATTTCGGCGTCCATATCGTGTACATTCTTCGTGTCAAGAACCAGTAGAAACTGGACAGGAGATCAGTGATAGCATTCAAGCTTCTTGAACACGAAACCTGAAACAAAATATTTATTAGCGTGCTGTATATGTGACTAGAGCTGCTGCTAATCGAACTTTCTGAAAACTTAACCGACGCGTCATTTGCACTGTTACAGGTTTACGCGATGATTTTACAGTGAAAAAAAATTTCTTTGCGTAATGTTCTTGCAAATGACGCGCTATTCGACCAGTTGATGAAGATCCTACAAAGCGTGACAGAGAGAAATGGTGGTGAAATGTTGTAATAGCTTGTCTGGTAAACACAAAATATAAGTTTTCGCATTTCAGCACAAAAATAAAGCCACTCATGATTACACTGATGTGCTGAAGCTTATTTGGACGATAAAAATAGCTTCAGAGAAATTTCAACACAAGTTACGAACATTTAGTGCGCTAGTAAACCGACGTTACACTTTCGTGCATAGTAGCTGCCAAATAGCCGTATTATTTGTTATCGACAAAAGGTGGTGTTGCCACTTCTTGAACAGGCGTCCAGAAGCTTTGAGGGTATTTATATTTGGAGTTAGGTCTTTCCACCTATATGGTCTGTGTATCGCAATATTTGAATAGGTATAGTGACACTTCACCAAGTAGACAAATTTGCCATGAGGCCACCGTTGCTTTATGTAAGAGATTTGTGTACACAAGTGTTACACTAGTAGTAGCTACTGAACACTAAATCAAAGGAACCAGATAAGCAAAAGATTTGCCTTTTGACGCCTTGATTCCACTCTCACGTTCTGTATCTACCGTGACTTGTGGTATTTAGAACCAAAAGACAGGCATGGTAACCGTGCGTAATCTAGCAAGTCAACTACACGCTAAAGCTAAATGCCAAGTGTCTCAGAGCTATCCCGTCGGAAGCAGGCTACAAGGTCCGCTCTAGAACGAAGTGGTGGGTGATGCGAAGAAGGTAGGGGCAGGAGGAGGTAGCGTGGCGTCTAAAACCTCGATTCCAGGCGCAGCGAGTATTCCTCGAGCGTATCCTTCTCGGTAAACATTGAGACAGTTCCTGCGCTGCTTGACAATATTTGTCGACGTCTGTAGCGTAGAGACTATCTGTTGTGGATAAATTTACTTAGTACGTGAGGTTCTTCGTGAAAACAGATACGGAGTTTTTAGTTGTTAGCATTTCACTAAGTCTTCACCATAATATATTCTGACGAACTTTTAACACCAACGCTTGTTAAAGTACTTTGAGACAGGTTATCAAATGAAATTTACGACTGCTTTAAGGATTTTTTCGTAGAGAGGATGTTGGGTGTTACCTTGGATCGAGAGTCACAAACAAGAAGTTGCAAGATGTCACGTGGAATGTTTTTAAGTTTCATTGTGGGCCTCGTCGCATCAAAAATAGCGAGGGACGGCGTCTATGCATCCATATATTCGGCGGCATTAACCAACTTGAGAAAAGAAGGGAACACCGTCTACTTTCTCCACAGGAGGGGGAATGAAGTTAATTCCACGTTCATTCAAAGGATTCACACAGACAACGCTTAGAATCTAAAATTACTACACTCATTCTGTTATATTTAAAACTAATAGTTGTTAGAATATTTCAAAATGCAAAAGGGCCGTGATCAAACATAAGGCGAACCTATAGAGAAATAACTCCTCTAATGCCAAGCAACATACAGCAGGCTTCCTTGTTCCAAGTGGGTTATTTTAGAAAGGAAACTCGTCAGATATGTAGAAATAACCCACAAAAAGTATGGGAAAAAGTTAGATCTCGGTCTGATTCATTTTAATTGATTTGAGAACACCATTTAGAAATGTGAACGACGTAGGATACTGTTTAATGCCACATGCAGCCACTCACAAAGAGGAAACAGTTAATTATGAAACAATACCACCGCGACTCATTAAAAATTTGAAGAGCTAAATTGGATGATTAATATGGATGAGGAAATACGGTGGATTGAATTTGAGCCAGGAGCCACACGAAACGCAGATAAGCACCACGTGGAAACAAGCAACAATAAAATGTTGGTTAGGAATTCAAATGCAAGGGACAGGCAAAATAATGTTAAGTGATAGAAATGGAATGGTTGTTTGACGGGCAACAACGCAGGCAAGGCACGTTTCACGCTGGACTGTGCGTGTTCATTACGGACTAGGCATCAGTGCAGGTTGTTTACGAGTACTGCACACTTCGTATTTGCATTCAGAGGTAGACGTTGGCGCGAAATGAAATGAAAGACCTAACAGAGTTCCATAGAGGGCAGATTGTTGGGGCCCGATTAGCTGGAGCAAGACAGCCAACTTATTCAATGTTTAAAGCGCAACTGTTTCAAAAGTCATGACTACCTACACAAAATATGGAAAGACATCATCGTGTAAACATTATAACAAGCGCAAATCAAAGGTAAATGACAGATCGGCGTACACTAACACGAATTGTCAAAAACACAAAAGTACGGCGGCTGAAGTGACTGCAGAATTCAATACCCATCGTCGAGACCTCTTATCTATCGATACTGTCCTCCGAGAACTCCTTAAGTGAATATTCATGGACGAGCTACTATACCGAAATAGTGACGGCAACCAACGTAAGGAAGCGTAAAACATGGTGTCCGGAGCATAAATCCTGGACGGCTGATAAGTGGAAACACGTCATACGGTCCGACGAGTCAACGTTTTCGTTATTTCCAACATCGGGTCGGGTTTTCGTAAAGGGAACGCTAAAAGAATCCAACAATCCTGATTCCTTGATTCCAACGGTTAAACGCGGAGGTGGAAGTGTGATGGTGTGGGCAGCCATACAATGGTATTCTGCTGGTCTCATCATTGCTCTCAAAGGTCATGTTGCAGCCAACAATTATATGAATATTTTTAGGTGATCAGGTGCACCTCATGATTCAAATGTTGTTTCCCGAGAATAAATGTTGTTTCCCGAGAATGCCATATTTCAGGACGATAATGCACCCATTCACACAGCCAGAACAGTACAGTGGTGGTATGAGGAGCATTAGACTGAGAACTGCAGCGTCTTCGCTGGCCAGCACAGTCTCGGACTTGAACATCATCGAAACCTTGTCAGCGATATTGGAGCGCAGACTCCGGAGCAGATTTCCGCCTCCCTCGTACCACAGCAGGTAGAAAAGGTTCTGATCGAAGAGTAGCATAACTGCCCACAGCAGATTATACAATCATTATATTACAGTACTCCAAGAAGAATCGCAGCTGTATTATGGCCAAATAGAGATCGAACCCCTTATTTATACACCATTCCCAAGTACATTTGTTCCCATTATTTTTCCTATCCCTTGAATCCAGATCGCGAATGTTTCATGATCATCCAGACTAATACATTAGAAGGAAAGCCACAGCACAAATTTGATTCATATTGCAAGGCATCACAAATGCCCACCTAACCACACGCACATGTTAACAATCACAAAGACCCGTCTCATAATTCAACGAATTAAACAGCGCGGAACGAAGAATATAACAGTGTCTGAACAACCTTACCCCGGAAAAGACCAGAAATTATTCACGGTAACTATCTAAACTTCCATGCTAACGCACTGAATTCACAGCGCTGCTGTATCTTGAGAGATATCGTCCGACTTGGAACGCAAAGGGGTGAAACTCATATAAGGACTTCCAATAACACGGTCTTCTTTTGCTGCCAGGCAGATTGGAGAGCTGCAAGTTTATCAATCGTCCGTAATCTTGTTTCCTTATAGTGTAGATATACCTCTGAAGAAAGCATTGCGATCTGCGTATATTGCCAACGTTAATCTGAAATTGTCACATGATCTCGGGACGACGTTAGTTGCTTAGGGCCAGTTCACACGGACCGTCACGTCATGTCCAGTGATGCCAATTCACGTCCTCCGCAACGAGCAAACCCTCAAGCTCATGGTTCTTGCTTCAATTTTTAGTAATAAAGAGCAAAAAATACTGAGAAAGCTGTTAGTTCGGTATTCGTAGCTATTGGTAGCAAAGGTATTCCAACTTCAGAGATTACACGTATGGAACGTTTATTATCTTTCTACTTGAAGATTTCGTTTCCTGAAAGACTTGCCACGAAGTCTGATTTTGTCGCATGAAAATATTGCTTAATGCATTCGTTAAAAGGTAGAAGAGTAAAACGCTTGGAATGATTTCCTCGTTTTGAGAAGGGAAAGTTCTGACATTCCTGTCATGGGAAGGTCCTTAAAGTGAGGTTCGCGATTTTACTGCTACGATGGTATAGTTTAGAAAAGCCGTTTTGCTTTTTATTCCCCACAGTTTTCTTGTAACTATCGACGACATTGAAAAACGTCACAAAATTTAATAAGATTGTTTAGTAGAAAATTTAATTTACTTTAACAATAAAATAACAACAGTAATAAGTAATACATTACAGGCTGGGAATTTCAAATTACGAATAATGGTTAAACTTTGGGGAAGGCCATTTCGCGGTTTTACAAGCTAAGTCGGCACGTACCTATACTTGCCTGAGAAAGAGGAGGAACGCCAAATTAATATGACTGTGTCATGTTACTTTATAAGAACAGTAACCCAGTGTCATTCCATTAATTTTGATATGTTATAGTAAGAAGCAGCACAGTCATGTGGAAATCATTTCTGTAGTAGTTGTCTGGTTGGACTTGGAGCATGTGTGTGCACATACTCCAGCCGTTTTATGCTCTTTCGGAAAAAAGTTTCTAAATATTGTGACACGCCACTGATGCCGTATTGTCCATCTCCAGGTGAAGCGGTCTCCGCTCGCAGTACAGCTTGGAGAAAAGGAAGTCGAGGTGGAGGTTTACTACTGTGGCGTCAACTTCACGGACAACTACTTACGTTTGGGCATCATTAGGAACAGCGATTTCCCAGTCATTATGGGCAGCGAGTGTTCTGGGATCATAATGAGAGTGGGTGCTGGCGTCACAGACATAAAGGTAGGCCAAACTGAGGAACACCTTTCTGTCTCGTGTTAGTAACGGGGAAAAATGCAAGGATTTTTGTTCCAGATAGGACAAGGAGTCCTGGTTTTAAAAATGCAGGGCGGTTTGTTTCGTCGTGCGGTCAACGTGCCGAGGAAAAACTGCTTCGTGCTTCCGGATAACATCAGCTTGAGAAGCGCAGTTGCCTTGGGTCTTAACTCGTTGATGGCACACCTGTGTCTGTTCGAACTAGGTGGTCTCAGAGAGGGGCAAACTGTGTTCATGCAGTCCATAGCAGGTATGTTCACATTCTAATTCCGCTGCCACGATATGTGCCAGTAAAAACAGAATAATTTCTGTGGTAAGACATCAGTGAAAATTGGTTAACGAATATACCTCGTGATGTTGTTTGTGATAAAATGTCTAGTTTTCAGGGCCCTGTTCCACACAACAGTTGCAGGAATCTCACTTCACAAACAATAGTAATAGTTTTTATTTATTCAGATTTGCCTCTACACAAAGGTTTTCTCCAACATTAATACTCGGAAAATGTTAAATCTGTCACTTCGTCTCCTCAGGAAATCCCTACAGGTGTTTCGATCTTGTATATCTTCTTTCTCTGATCCAGTCTTTTCATTGTTAATAGTATATTTTGGAGCCAGGTTGTCATAGGATGTCTTCTCTTGTTTCCTACCAGTTCCCATTTCAGGATCATTTTCGGAATTCTGGCTTCCTCCATTCTTCTCAAATGCCCGTATTATAACTTCATTTTATCCATCACGTCATGTATTCATTCTCTTACATTCACTCTCTTCATTGTTTCGTCGTTTCTTATTTCTCTTTTCTCGTGATTCTTGCTGGTCTCTCCCAGAAATCCATCTTTACTGCTTGCAGTTTCGTTTTTTCATGTAAGTAGTCAAATTCGCCACTCCATAGATAACGATGTTCTCTATCAATTTATATATGAATCTTTTTTCAGTTTGTTATCGCCGGCTGGTGTGGCCGAGCGGTTCTAGGCGCTACAGTCGGGAACCGCGCGACTGCTACGGTCGCAGGTTCGAATCCTGCGTCGGGCATAGATGTGTGTGATGTCCTTAGGTTAGTTAGGTTTAAGTAGTTCCAAGCTCTAGGGGACTGGTGACCTCAGAAGTGAAATCCCATAGTGCTCAGGGCCATTTGAAGTTTGTTTTCTTATATTTCTGCTCCGTAAGATTGAGTTGAGCATCCCAAGGACCTTCCGTCCACTGCTAATTCTTCTATTCATTTCTACATTTGATTTTTCACTCCATTTCTAAAATGGATCATAAATATTGACCACCTTAATTTCCTTTCCCTCTACGTATGTCATCTGGATCATTATTGAGGTATTCTGTTTTCTCGTGATGTTCATAATAATAATAATTATAATTTCCTTCACTTTCTCAGACGTTAAATCCGGTTAAAAATGGAGTGACGCGGATCTTGATCAAGCGTCACTTCCTTTTAACTGTACGGTATATGTTACATTGCATTTAGGAACTTTCGGGTAATTGAACATGTATCAATAATTACTGATTTCTGTAGTTGTATATATATGTTTGGATGTAACTGTATTGCATTGATGTACTGGTTGATATTGTGTGGTATGACTCCTGTAGGTAATGTGTAATTGGTATAATGTCAACTTTATTCTGATGACACATGTCCTTGACTTCCTCAGCCAGTTGGATGTATTTTTCAATTTTTTCTCCTGTTTTCTTTTGTATATTTGTTGTATTGGGTATGGATATTTCGATTAGTTGTGTTAATTTCTTCTTTTTATTGGTGAGTATGATGTCAGGTTTGTTATGTGGCGTTGTTTTATCTGTTATAATGGTTCTGTTCCAGTATAATTTGTATTCATCATTCTCCAGTACATTTTGTGGTGTATACTTGTATGTAGGAACGTGTTGTTTTAAAAGTTTATGTTGTAAGGCAAGCTGTTGATGTATTATTTTTGCGACATTGTCATGTCTTCTGGGGTATTCTGTATTTGCTAGTATTGTACATCCGCTTGTGATGTGATCTACTGTTTCTATTTGTTGTTTACAAAGTCTGCATTTATCCGTTGTGGTATTGGGATCTTTAATAATATGCTTGCTGTAATACCTGGTGTTTATTGTTATATCCTGTATTGCAATCATGAATCCTTCTGTCTCACTGTATATATTGCCTTTTCTTAGCCATGTGTTGGATGCGTCTTGATCGATGTGTGGCTGTGTTAGATGATACGGGTGCTTGCCATGAAGTGTTTTCTTTTTCCAATTTACTTTCTTCGTATCTGTTGATGTTATGTGATCTAAAGGGTTGTAGAAGTGGTTATGAAATTGCAGTGGTGTAGCCGATGTATTGATATGAGTGAGTGTTTTGTGTATTTTGCTAGTTTCTGCTCGTTCTATAGAGAATTTTCTTAAATTGTCTACCTGTCCATAATGTAGGTTTTTTATGTCGATAAATCCCCTTCCTCCTTCCTTTCTGCTTAATGTGAATCTTTCTGTTGCCGAATGTATGTGATGTATTCTATATTTGTGGCATTGTGATCGTGTAAGTGTATCGAGTGCTTCTAGGTCTGTGTTACTCCATTTCACTACTCCAAATGAGTGGGTCAATATTCGTGTAGCATAAGTATTTATAGCTTTTGTCTTGTTTCTTGCTGTCAATTCTGTTTTCAGTATTTTTGTTAGTCTTTGTCTATATTTTTCTTTTAGTTCTTCTTTAATATTTGTATTATCTATTCCAATTTTTTGTCTGTATCCTAGATATTTATAGGCATCCGTTTTTTCCATCGCTTCTATGCAGTCGCTGTGGTTATGCAATATGTAATCTTGTTGTTTAGTGTGTTTTCCCTTGACTATGCTATTTTTCTTAAATTTGTCTGTTCCAAAAGCCATACTTATATCATTGCTGAATCCTTCTGTTATCTTTAGTAATTGGTTGAGTTGTTGATTTGTTGCTGCCAGTAGCTTTAGATCATCCATGTATAGCAAATGTGTGATTTTGCGTGGGTATGTTCCAGTAATATTGTATCCATAATTTGTATTATTTAGCATGTTGGATAGTGGGTTCAGACCAAGACAGAACCAGAAAGGACTTAATGAGTCTCCTTGGTATATTCCACGCTTAATCTGTATTGGCTGTGATGTGATGTTATCTGAATTTGTTTGAATATTAAGTGTGGTTTTCCAGTTTTTCATTACTATGTTTAGAAACTGTATCAATTTAGGATCTACTTCGTATATTTCCAATATCTGTAGTAACCATGAGTGGGGTACACTATCAAAGGCTTTTTGGTAATCAATGTATGCGTAGTGTAGCGACCTTTGTTTAGTTTTAGCTTGATATGTCACCTCTGTATCTATTATCAGTTGCTCTTTACATCCTCGTGCTCCTTTGCAGCAGCCTTTTTGTTCATTTATAATTTTGTTCTGTGTTGTATGTGTCATTAATTTCTGTGTAATGACTGAAGTTAATATTTTGTAGATTGTTGGTAGGCATGGTATGGGGTGATATTTTGCTGGGTTTGCTGTGTCTGCTTGATCTTTAGGTTTCAGATAGGTTATTCCATGTGCAAGTGTGTCAGGGAATGTGTATGGGTCTGCAATGTAACTGTTAAATAATTTAGTTAGATGTGAATGTGTTGAGGTGAACTTCTTTAACCAGAAATTTGCTATTTTATCTTTTCCAGGGGCTTTCCAATTGTGTGTAGAATTAATTGCTCGGGTGACTTCATGTTGCAAAATTATCACTTCAGGCATTTGTGGTATCATCTTGTATGTGTCTGTTTCTGCTTGTATCCACCGTGCATGCCTGTTATGTTGTACCGGGTTTGACCATATGTTGCTCCAGAAGTGTTCCATGTCTGTTATGTTTGGTGAATTGTCTATTTTAATGTGTGTGTTATCTATTGTCTGGTAAAATTTTCATTTAATTTGTGTTGAATGTTTGGTTTTGTTTCCTTCTATTTTCACTTTTTTGTATCTTCTAAGTCGTTTGGCCAATGCTTGTAATTTCTGCTTCTTTTCATCTAATTGCTCTATTGCTTCTTGTTGTGAGATTTTACCTAACCTTTTTCGTTTTTTGTTTGATATTTCATTTCTTAAAAATTGTGTTAGCTGTCCGATGTCTTTTCTCAGTTTTTCTATTCTGATCTGTAGCCTGTGTTGCCATGCTGGTCTTGTGGGTTTCTTCTGTGTGTTGGTTTGTTCTGATCTCTGCCTAGTGTGTATATTTAGTGTAGTGAGGGCTCCTATATAAACCAGTAGTTGTAACTCTTCCATAGTTGTATTTTCATTTATTTTGTTGTGTATGATTGTGTTGATAGTTTTTATTGTTGTTTCGACTTGTGGGTTATTTGGCAGTCTATGCAAGAATGGTCTGATGTCTGTATTTGTGTCTTTGTATTCTATATATGTCAGCTGAAATTTCTCTTCTATATCTAACACGTGTGTCTCTTCGTGTTCTATTTGTGCTTGTTCTGGTCGCTGTCTTAAGATTTCGTTTTCCTCTGATTGTTTGATGCGTGTTCTTCTTTGTTTGTTTGCTCTGGGATGTTTGAGTCCATTACTGTATTTTCTTCTTCTTCTTCTGATTGCACGTTATTTTGTTCTAGTATTTGTTGTACTTGTTGTTTGATGTTTTCTAATTCTGACTGGGGTATCCTGTTATTTTTTATTATTACACGGATCTGATCAGCTAGTCGTTGTTCTGTTAAAAATTTTATTTCCAGGTATCTGGTAATAAATTTTGTGTATACTTGTGATCTGTATCCAGTTGTGTTGGTTCCTAGGTTTGTTGCTTGGTAATAACAGAACATGAGGTGTCGATTAACTTCATCTGACCATCTCATCCTCTGTCTTTGTTTTCCTTCTAGGGTGGTTGCAGGAAGCATATCCTGCAAAACACCTCTATTTGGATTTAAATCATTTTCCAATTGGCTAGCAGTGTCGTTACCATTGTGGGCGGGCATAGGGTTCAAGCGTCGTCCCCAATCATGACGGCGCTTGTCCGAGGCTTCTTTAGTTCTGTCCTGAACCAAGAAATCACACTAAAAGTGGGGTTAGCCCTATTAGTGGTTTGTTCTTTTCGTCGCCTTTTACCACTGGCAGAACATACCGGAGGCCTATTCTTTTCCCGGGCCTCCACGGCATTTATTATTATTATTATTATTATTATTATTATTATTATTATTATAATTATAGGCCTCCGGTATGTTCTGCCAGTGGTAAAAGGCGACGAAAAGAACAAACCACTAATAGGACTAACCCCCCTTTTAGTGTGATTAGTTGGTTCAGGACAGAACTAAAGAAGCCTCGGACAAGTGCCGTCATGGTCGGGGACAACGTTTGAACCCTATGCCCGCCCACAATGGTAACGACACTGCTAGCCAATTGGAAAATGATTTAAATCCAAATAGAGGTGTTTTGCAGGATATGCTTCCTGCAACTACCCTAGAAGGAAAACAGAGGATGAGATCGTCAGATGAAGTTAATCGACATCTCATGTCCTGTTATTACCAAGCAACAAACCTAGGAACCAACACAGCTGGATACAGATCACAAGTATACACAACATTTATTATCAGACACCCAGAATTAAAATTTTTAACAGAACGACGACTAGCTGATCAGATCCGTGTAATAATCAAAAATAACAGGATACCCCAGTCAGAACTAGAAAACATCAAACAAATACAACAAATACTGGAACAAAATAACGTGCAATCAGAAGAAGAAGAAAATACAGTAATAGACTCAAACATCCCAGAGCAAACAAACAAAGAAGAACACGCATCAATTAAACAATCAGAGGAAAACAAAATCTTAAGACAGCCACCAGAACAAGTACAAATAGAACACAAAGTGACACACATGTTAGATATAGAAGAAAAATTTCAGCTGACGTATATAGAATACAAAGACACAAATACATACATTAGACCATTCTTGCAAAGACCGCCAAATAACCCACAAGTCGAAACAACAATAAAAACCATCAACAGAATCATACACAACAAAATAAATGAAAACACAACTATGGAAGAGTTACAACTACTGGTTTATATAGGAGCACTCACTACACTAAATATACACACTAGGCAGAGATCAGAACCAACCAACACACAGAAGAAACCCACAAAACCAGCATGGCAACACAGGCTACAGATCAGAATAGAAAAACAGAGAAAAAACATCGGACAGCTAACACAATTTATAGGAAATGAAATGAACACTTCTGGAGCAACATATGGTCAAACCCGGTACAACATAACAGGCATGCACAGTGGATACAAGCAGAAACAGATACATGCAAGATGATACCACAAATGCCTGAAGTGATAATTTTGCAACATGAAGTCAACCGAGCAATTAATTCTATGCACAATTGGAAAGCCCCTGGAAAAGATAAAATAGCAAATTTCTGGCTAAAGAAGTTCACCTCAACACATTCACATGTAACTAAATTACTGAAGTTACATTGCAGACCCATACACATTACCTGATACACTTACACATGGAATAACTTATCTGAAACCTAAAGATCAAGCAGACACAGCAAACCCAGCTAAATATCACCCCATAACATGCCTACCAACAATATACAAAATATTCACTTCAGTCATTACACAGAAATTAATGACACACACAACACAGAACAAAATTATGAATGAAGAACAAAAACGCTGCTGCAAAGGAGCACGAGGATGTAAAGAGCAACTGATAATAGATGCAGAGGTGACATATCAAGCTAAAACTAAACAGAGGTCGCTACACTACGCATACATTGTTTACCAAAAAGCTTTTGATAGTGTACCCCACTCATTGTTGCTACAAATATTGGAAATATATAAAGTAGATTCTAAATTGATACAGTTCCTAAACATAGTAATGAAAAATTGGAAAACCACACTTAATACCCAAACAAATTCTAATATTGCATCACAGCCAATACAGATAAAGTGTGTAATATACCAAGGAGAAATATTAAGTCCTTTCTGGTTCTGCCTTGGTCTGAACCCACTATCCAACATGCTAAATAATACAAATTATGGATACAATATTACTGGAACATACCCACGCAAAATCACACATTTGCTATACATGGATGATCTAAAACTACTGGCAGCAACAAATCAACAACTCAACCAATTACTAAAGATAACAGAAGGATTCAGCAATGATATAAGTATGGCTTTTGGAACAGACAAATTTAAGAAAAATAGCATAGTCAAGGGAAAACACACTAAACAACAAGATTACATATTGCATAACCACAGCGACTGCATAGAAGCGATGGAAAAAACGGATGCCTATAAATATCTAGGATACAGACAAAAAATTGGAATTATGTTGTAAGGCAAGCTGTTGATGTATTATTTTTGCGACATTGTCATGTCTTCTGGGGTATTCTGTATTTGCTAGTATTGTACAAATACTAAAGAAGAACTAAAAGAAAAATATAGACAAAGACTAACAAAAATACTGAAAACAGAATTGACAGCAAGAAACAAGACAAAAGCTATAAATACTTATGCTACACGAATATTGACCCACTCATTTGGAGTAGTGAAATGGAGTAACACAGACCTAGAAGCACTCGATACACTTACACGATCACAATGCCACAAATATAGAATACATCACATACATTCGGCAACAGAAAGATTCACATTAAGCAGAAAGGAAGGAGGAAGGGGATTTATCGACATAAAAAACCTACATTATGGACAGGTAGACAATTTAAGAAAATTCTCTATAGAACGAGCAGAAACTAGCAAAATACACAAAACACTCACTCATATCAATACATCGGCTACACCACTGCAATTTCATAACCACTTCTACAACCCTTTAGATCACATAACATCAACAGATACGAAGAAAGTAAATTGGAAAAAGAAAACACTTCATGGCAAGCACCCGTATCATCTAACACAGCCACACATCGATCAAGACGCATCCAACACATGGCTAAGAAAAGGCAATATATACAGTGAGACAGAAGGATTCATGATTGCAATACAGGATATAACAATAAACACCAGGTATTACAGCAAGCATATTATTAAAGATCCCAATACCACAACGGATAAATGCAGACTTTGTAAACAACAAATAGAAACAGTAGATCACATCACAAGCGGATGTACAATACTAGCAAATACAGAATACCCCAGAAGACATGACAATGTCGCAAAAATAATACATCAACAGCTTGCCTTACAACATAAACTTTTAAAACAACACGTTCCTACATACAAGTATACACCACAAAATGTACTGGAGAATGATGAATACAAATTATACTGGAACAGAACCATTATAACAGATAAAACAACGCCACATAACAAACCTGACATCATACTCACCAATAAAAAGAAGAAATTAACACAACTAATCGAAATATCCATACCCAATACAACAAATATACAAAAGAAAACAGGAGAAAAAATTGAAAAATACATCCAACTGGCTGAGGAAGTGAAAGACATGTGTCATCAGGATAAAGTTGACATTATACCAATTACACATCAATTACAGGAGTCATACCACACAATATCCACCAGTACATCAATGCAATACAGCTGCATCCAAACTTATATACACAACTACAGAAATCCATAATTATTGATACATGTTCAATTACCCGAAAGTTCCTAAATGCAATATAACATATACCGTACAGTTAAAAGGAAGTGACGCTTGATCAAGGTCCGCATCACTTTCCATTTTTGACCATACATAACGTCTGAGGAAAGAAAGGAAGAAAGAATAATAATAGTTGTTTGCGTAACATTGTTAGTACTGAATCACAGGGCTGTCGCTCGACCTGGCGAAATAAAAGAACACAAGGATGGGTAAGATACAAGCTACTGAGATTCAGATCAGTGACAGAAACTCACAGAACTTAAGAATGGACATCACATATCTTGTAACGAAAAAGGTTGCTGCTTGGAAAAACGCGTTAAGAGTACATGCATCAGCAGAATTACTTCAATTTTGAACTCAAAATTAAATGCAAGAAACACGTGTAGCAACATGTACACTCACACAGTTGCAGTGCTAGCTTAAACTTATCACTTGATTAACGGGACAAAAACATGTATCAAAGAAACACATAGAACAACACTGGGAATTTATACGATGTATGGCATCCATTACTCTAATATTCCTTAGTCATAGACATTTTAATATGGACGTTAAAATTTTAGTGCCTTTTGGATATATAAGTAAAAAGTTTCACTACTTTGTTACATAGAAATTTGCGCACTTCTGCGACCGAGGTCGCTAACGCACGTTTGTGCGTGGTGCTCGACCTTGCTGTAAGCCTGTTCGAACCCTGGTGGTGGAAAAAAATCCTCACTGTCAGTATTTGGTCGGCAAGGGGAGGGACACGTGGTGTAAAGTTCCTGATCACCAGACTTCACGCCATTGTCTCATGAAGCATGGGCATGTGACACGGTTGATGGTGACTTGTCCGTAGGATGTGAACGTTAAGTTAGGCTGCCCTCTTCGTGCTATTCGCGTAGAGTAGGCTATGTGCCAGCATAGTGTTTCACCTCCTCCCTTCCACCACCACCACCACCACCACCACCACCACCACCACCACCACCACCGCGCGACCACTTCGTATTACAAAAAGTTTCAATGGAATATGTTCAAATAAAAAACACAGAAGTTTGTTGAATGGATACAACGTAGAGAAATAATTTAATTAGTTCCGCGACTGGATTATCGCGACCAATCCAGCTACCACGAAAGGTTGCTTGCAGATGTGCCATCACTTGTCCGCTGAATCGCACGGGGAGTCCGTCGTGCTGGAATCGAAAGCGGCGACGAATAGGCATGGGAACATCGTTCAGCATGTCCGGCAGAACCTCTCGCACGACAGGAAATACCACCGACCACCAGGTCGTTCCGGGAGAATGTAAGTCACAATTAAACATTCTCCGACAATGACAACCCTCTTGTTACGGGTAAATTTGCGTTGTGAGGCGTGCGTACGTGTAGATGCGGCCTCACATCCGCCCACAAATGCAGCCTGTGGACGTTCTTCACACCCTCGGGTGAGAACGCAGCCTCATTGGTGAAGAGAACACTCGCTTTGAAGTTTCGGTGCGCACGGATTCTTGCAGAAACCACCGCCCAGATCCCATGCGTTTGCTGTAGTCCCTCGACTGCAATGCCTGGAGGCGTTGTAAATGGAAACGAATGCTGTCCTTGCTCGTGCACAATATGCCAGACGGAGGGTTGGTGGATATTAGTAGGGCGAGATAGCTCGTGTACTTGTTGATGGCGTACTCTGCATCCTTTCGAGATCGCTTTCTTCCGTCGCAACTGTTCGTGTTGTTCGTTGGCGACCAGCATCCGGCTTCTGTACATGGACGAGCTGGTTTCGTATAAGCGGCGATGCGGGCTGGCGAATAATGGGAGGCACGGCTTCTTTCTATAGGGATATTTCGCACGGTTTCTCGTCCATAGCAGTTGGCCCCACTGTAAGTCAAGTACCGGGTGATCAAAAAGTCAGTATAAATTTGAAAACTGAATAAATCACGGAATAATGTAGATAGAGAGGTACAAATTGACACACAGGCTTGGAATGATATGGGGTTTTATTAGAACCGAAAATGTCAGACAGATGGCGCATCATCTGATCAGAATAGCAATAATTAGCATAACAAAGTAAGACAAAGCAAAGATGATGTTCTTTACAGGAAATGCTGAATATGTCCACCATCATTCCTCAACAATAGCTGTAGCCGAGGAATAATGTTGAGAACAGCACTGTAAAGCAGTCCGGTGTTATGGTGAGGCATTGGCGTCGGATGTTGTCTTTCAGCATCCCTAGAGATGTCGGTCGATCACGATACACTTGCGTCATCAGGTAACCCCAAAGCCAATAATCGCACGGACTGAGGTCTGGGGACGTGGGAGGCCAAGCATGACTAAAGTGGCGGCTGAGCACACGATCATCACAAAACGACGCGCGCAAGAGATCTTTCACGCGTCTAGCAATTTGGGGTGTAGCGCCATCCTGCATAAACATCGTACGTTACATCAGGTGCTTATCAGCCAGCCGTGCAAAACCAGAATCACGCATTTCCTCGAAGAAAAATGGCCTGATAACGGTAGATGTGGTAAATTCAACCCATACCGTGACTTTCTCGTCGTGCAATGGAGTTTCCACGCCAAATTCTGCAATTGTGGGCGTTGACAGGCTCTCGGGGCGTGAAATGAGCTTCGTCGGTCCACAACACGTTACTCAACCAATCGACATCTTCCGCCATCTTTTGAAACGACTACACCGCAAATGCCCTCCGCTTCACTAAATCGCCAGGTAACAGATCATGATGCTGATGGATTTTGTACGGATAGCATCGGAGGGTACCCCTAAGTGCCAACCAAACAGTAGTGTATGGAACGCCGGCGCGACTGCACGAGCGCTGACTTCCCCGTGCATAGACGAACCCGCTACAGTCTCCATTTCTTCCTGAAATGTCCCAGCAGCATTACGCCTTGTCCTCGGTCGGCCACTACGGGGTCCATCGCCTAAACAACCCGTAGCTTCGAACTTCGAAATCACTCTCCCCACAGCTGCATTTGTCAACGGACCTTTACCCGTTCGAATCCCCTTCCTATGGCGATAGGATCGTAACGCTCAATTAGCACATTCACCATTCTGATAATACAGCTTCACTAAAAGCGCCTTTTCAGATAACGTCAACATCTGATTTTCTCTCTCTCTCTCTCTCTCTCTCTCTCTCTCTCTCTCTCTCTCTCTCTCATTATAGCTCCTTTTATACACGATTGTCATGCGTAGTCACTGACGTTTTGCAGTCCAGCGCCATCTGTCTGACATTTTTGAACTTCGTTTTTTTTTTGCGATCTAATAGAATCCCATGTCATTCCAAGCATGTGTGAAAATTTTTACCTCTATCTACATTATTCCGTGGTTTACTACGTTTTCAAATTTATACTGACTTTTTGATCACCCGGTACATGTCAGCCATTTCGCGGTAAGTATAGCCAGCCATGTTACTCCCAATGCTTCCGCGGCGTGAATGGCGATGGTCTCCGTGTGCTTCGCCCTTGCACAGCAACGACCCCCGGTTCCTGTGTGGTTACCGATCCTTGTTCATGCCCAATGTCCCATGTCAGTTACACATACGTACCTTAATCACTTTCTTGGTCTGCAATGATTGCTATGTAAGCTGTTTGGTTTTAAATTTATTTAGCGGTAAAAGTAACTCCTTTACTAAACAGCGACATATTTTGAGCAGCAGAATGCGGAACAAATACTACTACCTCTAAAGTCTCTAAAATATGTGCTACATCACATCTGTAAGTGCCCGGTTATCAGCAGTGCAAATCATAACAACGTGGTTGCGTCACATTCTGCTGCACAAAATCAGCAGTGCTTTTCACTAAAGCCAACAACGTAGGTGTCGTCTTGCAGGTGGTGGTGGTTCACCAGCTAAATACGTAGTGGACAAATTTTCGAGGATGGCGTAGAATTACATATTTATAGCTATTAAACTGTTTGCATCGTAAAAGTAACTAGTTAGGTAACAGAAGTCAAAACTGTAGTTTCAAGATACCACAGACGTTACTGCGGACCGCCAACTTCATTTCATGCATGGTGTTTCCCTGATGTCGATGGCATCTTCCAGTAGGGAATCTGCCCTTCTCGCAAGGCCAGAATCCTGATTAACTGCCTTGAACAGCATGATACTGAACCCACGTGGACGTCTTGGGTACCAAATTCTCCAGATTTTTACTTGAAGAAATCCATCTGCGACCTGTTTCGCACCCACAAACTACTAGCCTGTAATTCGTGGTAATAGTGCTACCTGTGAGTAGTCACCTGGTGTAATGGTGACACATACTTCCAGAAATCTACCAAGGAACTATAGAGTCCATAATATTCAAAATTGCTGCCTTTCCACGTTTCAAAGATGGAGAAATACTCACTTAAGCAGTTCGTTACAAGGTTTTCGATCCTCAGGGTATGTAATTCTTCCGCTGCCATGTCGAGGACGATAAATTATTTATACACACAGCCGAAGAGAAAACTAGTGCAGCTGAACATACGACGTCGATTTTGATCCGGTGGTGGCACATGCCGTGTGGGGATAGATGTACTGATAATGATTTCGAGTCGACCGCCAATAGATACTGTAGCGACATAACTATCAGAGCGGCATCTGTGTCTGCCTTTCAATAAGGAATCATCACAGGCAGAAGGCTCATTGTGGTACGAATGTGTGAAGCAAGCTGAAAACTATGCCACTCGTGCTTCTCACAGGGGCCAAATCGTGGTATTCCAAGGGGCGGGAAGATACTCTAGGAGAATTGCCACACAAGTTGACGTGCTGCGGCAGTTTTTCAACGACATTGGCACGAACGGTGACGTCAACATTCTCACACCTGGTGACGGCTCGACTGATGCCGTCGGAGGATCACTTGGAAGGCGGAATAGCGCGCCGTGGTCTTCAGCGATGAAAACGTCCACCAGGATAGTCCTAACCCACACAGCATTAAAATCAACGTGTTCTTTAAGACGTGCTGCAACTTCCCTCGCCAGCACGATCTCCCAACTTGTCTCCATTCGAGCACGTGTGGGATGTGATAGGACGAGAAGTGACTGGTGCAATTTGTCAAACTGCTACTCTCACAGAACTACGTGAACGGGTCGAGCGGGGATGGCATAATACATCCGAGGACAGTCTTCATCATCTGTACGGTCGACTGTATGCTGGAGTCCGCGCCTGCATTGCCGCCTCTGGACGCTACACCACGTTTTAATATGGGTGTTTCAGTATGGGTCTGTTCTCAGTATTCAGAACTGCTTGCACTATTGCTCTACAAATGTAATCACACCATCTGTTCCATATGCACGGTTGCATATATTGAGTGAATTGAAAACTTGTAAAAGAGATTACTAATTTTTTCCAGCAGTGTATTTTCGTGAGCAGTATAGACTGCAAGAATGAAATTTAAAACTGGTTCAATCCAAATGGGAAGTTCTTTCTAGAATGTAAAAACTGTGAGTACGCTAATAGTACGTGGCTCTTAATTGTGTACAATGTTAAAAAAATCTGTGACGACGGATACGCCCACTTATCACGATATCAAATTTTATGAAGAATACTCTATTGATGTACCTGAACGCAATGATTTGATTAGCTTCTGTTCGTTTAAATCGTCAGATGTACAGTATGAAAGTAAGCACAAATTTAAGAGTTTACATCTAATTCGGATAGCTTGTTTCTTTGTGTCAAACCGCTTATTGTTCGCTAAATGTGTGGTGGTGGTGGTGGTGGTGGTGGTGGTGGTGGTGGTGGTGGTGGTGGTGGTGGTGGTGGTGTGTTGGGGCTTATGGGCGCTCAACATAGAGGTCATCAGCGCCCTGACACACATTAAAAGGAACGAATGTGGACAGACCTAAGAAAACTAAAGCACACACTCAAACAAATCAGGAAAAGAAGGAAAATGCTACCTAAGAAAGTAAAACCTACGGAAAGGGGAAACATAGCAACAAGAATGTCACAGGAAATTATTGGCTGGCCACTTACATAAAATATGGGCGAGCTTGTCACACAGTGAGCAAATTAAAATCCTCTCCATAAAATCTTTGTAAAAACATTTGACAGGGCACAAAACTTTAAAACTTTAACCACATTCGTCCGAGTGTTGCCTAAAAGAGATGGCAGGTCCGCTGGCAAGTCAGCCGCGACCCGCTGGTCAGAAAATAAAACGCAGTCCAATAAAACGTGGCGCACAGTGACCTGGACGCCGCAAGCACCACAAATTGGAGGGTCCTCTCGCCGGAGTAGGAAGCCGTGCGTCATAGGGCTGTGGCCTATTCGAAGCCGAGAGAGGAGAACATTGTCCCGTCGATGAGGCTGAAAGGAAGTACACCACACACGCGTTGTGGGCTTGACTATACGGAGCTTATTGTCAGTCACTTCCAGCCACTCATCCTCCCACCTACGCATGACCCGTGAGCTCAACAGCGAGGTGAGTGCGTGCAAGGGGATAGCACACTGAGATACTTGTGGAGCGAGACACGTTTCCTTGGTTGTGAGATCTGCCCTTTCATTCCCAGCAATCCCAACATGCCCCGGAACCCAGCAGAAAGCTACAACCTTCCCCAGTCGCTGTAGTCGTAGGAGGGCATCCTGGATGGTCTGGACAATTTTGTCTGCCGGATACAAAAGTTGCAATGAATGAAGGGCACTGAGTGAATCGGAACAGACAAGAAATTTAGGAGAGGAAGAATGTCTCATGTGATCCAGTGCCCGCAAGATCGCAAACAATTCTGCATCAAAGACAGTAAAAGTCTGAGGCAGTCGGACCTTGAAGACACGATATGGAAAAACAACTAAGCAACCAACAGAATCCCCTTGTTTCGACCCATCCGTAAAAACAGCTACATAGTCGTGGTGCTCAGATAAAATGGCAGAAAATGCTGCATTAAAAACGGTGGCAGGAGTGCAATCTCTCTTGTACTGCCATAAATCTAAAATCACTCCGGGCCTCTTCAGTAACCAGGGTGGCAGGCGGTTAAAACCTTGGATTTGGGGTTGTACAGACTCCACACCGAGGGACTCTAGTACACGTTGCACACGGTTCCCAAACGGCAACGTAGCCCGGGGACGGCGGGAAAAAAGGCGGTCCAGAGGTGGATGGGCAACAAGATGGTGAGCAGGCGATCTGGGAGCTGCAAGAAACTTACAAGCCTGGCGCACCAGCAAGAGCTGCCGCCGGATGGTAAGTGGCGGTTCGCCAGACTCAGCACAGAGGCTGGGTACGGGACTGGTCCGATAAGCACCCGTGGCCAGTCGGATCCCAGCATGGTGAACAGCGTCAAGGATCCGCAAATAAGATGGCCTCGCTGACCCATATACTGTGCACCCATAGTCCAGCCGTGAACGCACAAAAGCTCCATAAAACTGTAGGAGACGCGCCCTGTCCGCGCCCCAAAACCTGTGGCTGAGGCACTTGAGGATGTTCAGTACCTTCAGGGTTCTGGCTTTCAAGTCACGTAGGTGTGGCAGCCATAACAACCTGGAGTCAAAAATTAGGCCCAGAAACCGCACTGTGTCTCTAATATGTAGGACAGTATCCCCCATATGCAAGGCAGGCAAAGTAAAAAGATGACGAGAACGATTAAAATGAACACACACACTTTTCGGCAGAAAACCGAAAACCCGTTTTCGCAGACCACTCCTCTAACCGCCGCACTGTTAGCTGCAACTGACGGCTCACGGTTGCAACACTGGAGGAGGAACAGAAAACAGCAAAGTCGTCCACAAATAAGGAGCACTGTACTGGACTCTTCACTGTAGACGTTATACTGTTGATGGCTATGGAATGAAGAGAATAGTGATAGGCTGAAATGTGTTTTCTTGTGAAACACAGCTAGCTCTTTATTCACATGAAATATTGAGTGCTACTGACAAGGGATTTCAGATCGATTCCGTATTTCTGGATTTCCGGAAGGCTTTTGACACTATACCACACAAGCGGCTTGAAGTGAAATTTGCCTGCGTGTGGAATATCGTCTCAGTTATGTGACTGAATCTGTGACCTGTCAGAGGATGCAGCTCGTAGTAACTGAAGGAAAGTCATCGAGTAAAACAGAAGTGATTTCTGCCGTTCGCCAAGGTAGTGTTACGGGCCCTTTTTTGTTCCTTATCCATATAAAGGATTTGGGGGACAATCTGAGCAGCCGTCTGCGGTTGTTTTCAGATGACGCTGTCGTTTATCGACTAATAAAGTCTTCAGAAGATCAAATTGTAGAACGATTTAGAGAAGATATCTAAATGATGCGAAAAATTGGCAGTTAACCCTAAATAACGAAAAGTGAGGTCATCCATATCAGTGCTAAAAGGAATTCACTAAACTTCAGTTACACGATAAATCAGTCAAATCTAAAGGCCGTAAAATCAACTAAATACATAGATATTACAATTACGAACAACTTAAATTAGAAGGAACACACAGAAAATGTTGTGGGGAAGGCTAACCCAAGACTGCGTTTTAATGACAGGACACTTAGAAAATGAAAGTGATCTACTAAGGAGACTGCCTACACTACGCTTGTCCGTCCTCTTTCGGGATACTGCTGCGCGGTGTGAGATCCTTTCCAGATAGGACTGACGGAGTACATCGAAAAAGTCAAAGAGGGCAGCACGTTTTGTATTATCGCGAAATACGAGAGTTTCACTGAAATGATACAGGAACTGGGCTGGATATCATTGAAAGAAAGAAGTTTTTCGTTGCGACGGAATGCTTCACGAATTTCTAATCACCAACTTTCTCCACCGAATGCGAAAATCTTTTGTTGACACCGACCTACATAGGAAGAAACGATCGCCACGATAAAATAAGGGAAATGAGTTTGTACGGACAGATACAGGGGTTCGTTCTTTCCGCGCGCTATACGAGATTGGAATAATAGTAAGTTGTGAAGATGGTTCGATGAACCCTCTGCTAGGCACTTAAATATGATTTGCAGGGTATCAATGTAGATAGCGCGAACTGCAGTATCTGTAACCGTCATTTGCATTAAAACTTCACAATCGTGTCGTAGGGGGAAGAGAGTTGTAGGTGGGAAATCATGACTACCAGCCGCACATGGGGCTTCCGGTATTGCAGTGGCGGACTGGGACTCGAACCTTCATGCTCAAACTCTCTATATCGGTTACGTTAACGCTCTCTTCCATCCGGACACACTTCCTGTCTGACCGAAATTCTTAACATATTGCTGCGTCCGTCGCACGTTACACCTCCTACTCGCAAATTTTTGATTCCCAAAGAGAGTCGAATGGTATTTGTGCATCCGCACCGAAACATAAGTCTTAGAACAGGTGGCTAGATTATATCAATGTAACAGTGTTTTGTCTTTTCCTTTGGACGTTTTTACATTACTTCAGCATGTCTCCCATAGACTCCACCGACTCTAAAAAGAAAACTATTCCATATTTCTTACCGGAGTTTATACCAAATATTGTACTGAGTTAGACACAAAATATATTTGTAAATGGTGCAGCTAATAATCAATAATCTATATTCGAAAGTGTACAGTTTTGTTTTACAACTTACTCAGCTAATGGTGAATCGTTAGTTATCTCTTTCCTGCCGTTAGTGTGGGTCATCCTTCGTATTTTGAAATTTGTGCTGTTTCTTGAAATTACTGTTTTTTATACCCCTGGTATCCTAACATACGTATACCTGTTCGTCTGGTTCGTTTGTTTTTGTTTAGATTGTTGTCTGGTATTTCTATAGAATGTTCATTGCAGGTGGCGTCGGCACATCTGTTATCCAGTTAGCCCGGACTGTTCCCAATGTCACAGTCTTAGGGACAGCTTCAGAGTCCAAACACAAAAGAGCATTAGCGCTCGGAGTGAATCGAATTTTCCACCACAAGGAAAAATATTTAGACAAGATCTTGAAAGAATATCCTGATGGCGCCGATATTATCATAAACAGTAACGGCGGAAGAGACATCGAAAAGTGTTTGAAATTCCTAAAACCTTGTGGAAGATTAATAAACATAGGTAAGTAAACTACCGGAGTAGCTGAAATCCCCACTTCAGAATTAGAAATCAGATAATTCTAAATTCAGATAATTAATTACATCTCTTGTTAAAATTTTTACAAACTTGGTAAATGAATTTGACACCATTGATTTTGTAGTTTTCATTCCGAACACCTATTTCATTTAGCTTTCTATGTTAGTTATCCCTGTGCAAGCTCTTCGCCCCCGCATTACGACTACAACCAGAATTGGTTTGTCTGATTACTGTAGACAATCACTCATCTCCCTCTATTTCTACATTATCCCTATACTTAGCTTCATTGCGGAAATAATTGCTCATTGATGCCTACAGGATTTGACCCATCAGCTACTCCCTGTTACTGACAAAACTGTAACAACGTTTATTTTTCCAAAATTCGGCACATTTACTGATCCGATCCACCCATCTATATCTCAACTTTTTGTAGTTGATTCCCAAAGCTATTAACTTCTTTTATGTACTTTCTAATAAGACTTCCAAATACTTCAAATTAAGACTCTTCAATGTGTATTTTTTACAAAATAAATAAACCGATAGTGAATAAACCGATAGTGAATAAACCGATAGTGAATAAACCGATAGTGAATAAACCGATAGTGAATAAACCGATAGTGAATAAACCGATAGTGAATAAACCGATAGTGAATAAACCGATAGTGAATAAACCGATAGTGAATAAACCGATAGTGAATAAACCGATAGTGAATAAACCGATAGTGAATAAACCGATAGTGAATAAACCGATAGTGAATAAACCGATAGTGAATAAACCGATAGTGAATAAACCGATAGTGAATAAACCGATAGTGAATAAACCGATAGTGAATAAACCGATAGTGAATAAACCGATAGTGAATAAACCGATAGTGAATAAACCGATAGTGAATAAACCGATAGTGAATAAACCGATAGTGAATAAACCGATAGTGAATAAACCGATAAACCTTTCCTTGCTGTCACAGGTTTACATATTATGAGGGGGATTCAGTAAGTAATAACAATTATTTTTTCTGATAGAAATTTCTTCATGATTCAAATACACCATATTACTCCCCACCCTTTTGGCTACCAGATCCTGTTTTGGAATATAATCTCTGATAAATGCGAAAGTCTTACACCTTATTACTGGGAGGGCTTGTGCGACCGTATGGACTGGTCTGGTCTGGTCTGGTCTGGTCGACGTCGGAGCTAACGTTTTGCTACTTCAATAACCTCATGCTGCTTCCCGCGGAGTGCATCCTTCATTGGGCCAAACTGATGAAAAGAGTAAGATCGGAGCTGTAGGTGTTTGAGGGACAGTCCAATGAAGTTTTGAGAGCTGCTCCCAGCTGCACAGACTTGTCAGGCCTTAGGTTTCCATGAAGTTCGTACGCATTTTTGTAGCGACGAATACGCTGAAGTTGAGCGGCTCTGAACTGTTCGTTCGGGGGAAGGCAGTTTTGTTGTCTGTTCGAAGTAACGGACCCATGCTTCATTGCCTGTGACGATGTTTGACAAAAAAATTGTCATGATCAGCCTCGTAAAGTGCCAGCAGTTCCTCGCCTTACGACCTACCGTGCTTTTGTTCACTGCCAAGTCTTCGTAGATATTCTACAAGAGCGTACGAATGACTGCGTTGCTGTGGTTTACGCCAAACGAAATTCAATGACAGGTCTTGGTTTCGAACGCACCTCTGTTACAGACCCCATTTCGAAGGCTACGAAAGGTGCCGTCACTTCCCAGAACTTCATGAAGCTATAGGGGCTGAAGCGGGAACGTTTCACAATGTCCTACAAATTCCGCATTTTTCAGTCGAAATTGGCCGAGGAAAAAACTGTGTTGCATTACTTATTGAACGCCCCCTCGTACAACACTGATGCAAGGCAGATTGTCAAACCTCCCCTAAAACTTTCAGCGTGTAATTTCCTAATTTGTTTCCGTCAGAAATGTTGGCTGTGTTGGTAGCTCTGCACAAGGCCACACGTACGGAGACAGAGCCCTCGTGAAAGATAAGTAATTTAGGTTGTAATTAATTGTAGTTGAACACTTTTAACTAATTAAATACGCTCTTTAGTGTACTCTTCAAGATGAAATACATTCATTAGTGTGCTCTCCAAGCTTGCCACTAAAGGTTTTTCTTTTATTTACGTATTCTTACACTTATCGCAAAAAGTTCGTTTGGGTTACATTCGGCTGTTCAGGCCTAATTTTTGATGGTGCATATTTAGCATTGTACCCCAAATTTAAGTGCAGTAATAGTTTAATTACATATTAGTTTCCAAAACATATTTAGTGTCATTTTGCATCTGTATTTAATATATTATCGTTATCGCTTAGTAAATCTCTTAATTTCCAAACTACCATGGATACTAAGTGTGTGAGCTGCAGTAGGAAAGGTAGTTCCGGGGTTTTGTGCAGCTGTTGTGACAGGTGGTTTCATTGGGGGAATTGTAGCGGCGTGGGAATTGGGGGAGGAAACGAGACTCTTCCATTCTTTTGCAGGGTTTGCTTAAGAGATAGGATTATAGCTGAACAGGAGGAGAAAATTAGAGCCCTTCAGGCTGATTTGGACAGAGCGAGGGAGGAATTGAAGAGGTTAAGAGGGGAGGAGGACAGGTGGGAACAGAGGCCACAGAAAGAGGACAGTATCTGTCAGTTTCCCAATTGGCACAACCAATAGATTTGCCTTGCTACCACAGTTAAGTAGGGAAGTGGCTCCAGTAGAAGTAGTTAAGATGCAACAGAATCTCACTAGGAAACCAACTGTTCAAAAAAAAGTAGAAAGTAAGAGGAAAGTTCGGTTTGCTAGGTAGCAGCCATGGAAGAGGTGTGGGCCAGATTTTGCAGGAAAAATTAGGTACCACGTCACAAACATTTTAATGCCAAGTGAAAGTCTTAGCCAGGTGGTAG
Source organism: Schistocerca serialis cubense (assembly GCF_023864345.2). Lineage (NCBI taxonomy): Eukaryota > Metazoa > Arthropoda > Insecta > Orthoptera > Acrididae > Schistocerca > Schistocerca serialis. Next base: position 239,973,736 of record NC_064642.1, on the reverse strand, counting down.
AGGATACAGATTCCTTGTGCAAGGGATTCACAAAACAGGATCAGGTGATGGTAGTGGATGTAGTGGGAAACAGTATTGATAGGGATCAGGGCGGCTACAGTACTGAGTGCGACCTGGTGAAAATAGCCTCGGCAACGACCCATACAAATGTTGGGCTGGTGCCTGCTTTCGTGCAGCATGATCAGTCCCACTTTAACCGCTCTGTCAGGAGAGTAAATATGGAGTTGGATCGCTTGCGTAGGGCGGCCACTCTGTCAGACATTGTATTGGTTCCTGTCGAGGCTATTGACAGGGGGATTCCACAAGGCATGGCCTACATTTCAATAGGAAAGAGAAGGTTAAACTGGCAGGGTTGTTAGCGAAATCCTTAACGGGGGACACTAGTACTCATGGATGTACCTCTTTTTTAGACTAATATCAGTGTCCAATGAGATGTTCAGGCAGGCAGGTGCTAATGAGATCCAAAACTCGCAAAATTCTCACAACAGGAAAGTAAATAATAATGTTACCATATGTAACCAAAATATTGGTGGATTAAAGAAAAAGGTAGATTCTCTCAAAAGTAAAAACTATCATTTTTCACCAAAATATTCCAGGATTGAAGAACAAAGTAGATGAGCTCCTGATTTGTTTAGATGGCATTGAATCTGATAATGTAATAGATATACTATGCCTGTCTGAGCATCACATTGTCTGATATGGAAAAGATAAATATCAGTGCTAATAAACTAGCTGCACATATGAGTAGAGAGAATAAGGTGGGAGGAGGAGTTGCCATATATGTCAAAAGTTATCACTGTGCAGAACGCTTAGATACAAAAAAGGTTTTGTCTAGAGCAACATACAGAAGCATGTGCCTGTCAACTTAAACTGAAGAAGGGCTCTTTTATAATTGCAACAGTATATAGGTCCCCCCTCAGGAAACTTTCATTTACTCGTATTCCTGGAAAACTTGGATGCCTCGTTGTGCTATCTGTCAGATAGGGGAAAGCAAATTATTATTTGTGGGGACTTCAATGTTGATTCACTGAAAGAGTGTAATAGGAAAAATGACCTGGAAGTCTTGCTCTGTTCTTTCAATTTGACATCTGTCATTAATTTTCCTACTGGAGTAGTAAAGGACAGCAGCACATTGATAGATAACACTTTCATAGCCCAAGATAGGTTTAAAAACATAAATTCTTGTCCTGTTGAGAATGGGCTTTCTGATCATGATGCTCAGCTAGTTACAGTATATGACATATCTCCATTCAGTAATTCAAAATCACCCTCCAAAGTTGTGCGTTCAATTAATGACTCAACAATTAGAAATTTCAGAGAAAATCTTCAGCAGTTAGACTGGGATGAGGTGTACAAGGAACCCGATGCTAATTTAAAATATAACTTATTTCATGATACACTTGTAAGAGAATTTGAAAACTGTTTCCCCAAGAAAGTAGTTAAATCTAATTATAAGAAACCATGCAAAAAACCTTGGCTTACTAAAGGAATAAAAATATCTTGTAACCACAAAAGGGAACTGTATCTAACAACAAGAAATAGTAATGACCCAGAAACAGCCAAATATTATAAAAACTACTGTGCTACGTTAAGAAAAAGTCTAGAAGCATGTGCATCATGTCTGAGATTAATACCTCTGGTAACAAGATCAAAACAATTTGGAATATTATTATAAGGGAGATAGGGCAACGAAGAGTACAGGATGACGGTATCACCATCAAAGCGAATGGAAACTTGATAAACAAGCCAGAAGTCGAAATCATTTTGAATAATCAATTTTTAAATGTTGTAGAAAAAATAGGATCTAAATGTTCATTAGAAGAAGCAAGGCAATTAATGGAAGAGGCCTTATCCACACCATTTGATACAATCGAAATTCCACTCACCTCTCCTTCTGAAATTAGGAAGATAATAAACACTCTCAAGAATAAAAGCTCACATGGAATTGATGGTATTTTAGCAGGATAAGAAAAGCTTGTTCCCAAGAAATAAGTGGGATTCTTAGCCACATATGTAATAGCTCTCTGAAGCAGGGTGTTTTCCCAGATAGACTGAAGTATGGTTTTCAATGAAATTTACTTGGTCTGTGTCATCTGACGGCAAAACAAGACTACACAGATTACAATGTTGGCTTCGAATATAATAACTGTATCAGAACTGTTACTATAATTACACAGCAAATGAACATAAAAATTAACGCGTATTTCTGATAAAACTATTTAAGAATTCACAAGGTAGTACTTACTGAAATCTACTGGTATAAGGCTCTGAAAAAAACTGACAACACGGTGCCTTACATGGACTTTGATGGTAATTAATTGGCCTACCTGTGCGCACGGAAGGCTTGTCTGCTTTAAAAGTTGTTGCTATTAGGAATAATGACACGACTCTCAAAAATCTAATTTCGTTTCACGTACTTGCGATGTGCAATGCAAGACGGTATCTTACCAGTTCATAAATGTTTCTCAATACGCAACTCGCGACGTGCAGTGCGAGTGTGCAAACAGTCGCGAAAGTGAAAATGAAAACAGGAACTAATCTTAACTGATATAGCGGAACAGACTCAGTATAACGACGCTTCATTAAGCCATGACAACAGTCCAGTATTTCATGAAGTTCCCACGCCTAGACAAGTTCGCAAAAATATTTATTAAGAACTGCTGTTCTTGACACTTCTTTAAACTAAAAGACAATACCATATGTTGGACTACAAAATTTGTACTGCAAACTTCAGCCATAAGCAATGTTTCTACAATAAGAAGCTACACAGTCATCAATACAAAAAAATTGGATTACCTTAAAAGTTGGCTTTTACCATTATTCCTTTAATATATAATCCCATTTGCTCAATATCTTTCCTTAAAACGTATTATTACCAAATCTTTTTTTTTAAACAATGCTGTCTGTTCTACAGGGCAGACCAGCTTCCGTCCTTTTAAACAAAGTACATTGCCGGACTGTCACACACACACACACACACACACACACACACACACACACACACACACACACACACACACACACACACACACACACTCTCTCTCTCTCTCTCTCTCTCTCTCTCTCTCTCTCTCTCTCTCTCCCTCCCCCGCCGCTACTCTCTCACTGAGGAAGGTGGGTACAGCGTTAACGTCTGGATCTGTTACTTATCCGGGTGTGCAGACTGTTGTTCGACCTGTTCACGATCGTTTGTCACCGCTTCTGGCCAGTGTACTATGGAAGCAAGCAGAATCCATGTTTTGTGTGTAGTGAAGAACACTTGTTTCGATGTATGTGAAGTAAATTTTTCTCGTTACATTTTCTCTGTTTCTAATGGAAAGCAATTCTGAGTAATAATCCCACAGTCATATAGTTGTGTATAATACCACATATCTAATATTTTATGTTTTGCCCTTTTTTTCAAAACTTCATATAATTAGTTAACAATGTTACAGTGTATCCCATTACGTTGCACGCTGATAAGAAGTAGCTATTTGCTTCTAAAATTTTTCTTACAAATACAACTAAGAACAGAATATAAACCAGAGGTCTTAAATTAAGATATTCAATTATAGATTGTCACAACATGATTTGTAAAAGGACCAAAACAACGAAGAATAAGAGGGCTGACACTGTACTACTGCTTTCTGGAACTAGCGATAGCTGCTGTTAAGTATTTGAACTATGGCACTCTTTCCAGGTAAAACGGCGATTAAGCAATCAGCACTTCACGGAGAAAACACAGCAAATTTAATTTGAGCAATTTACATTTCAATATATTGCAGGTATGTTAAGAGTATGGAAAGAACAAAAACAGACGGTCACATGTGTCAAAAATAAAGTTGTGGCGAAGTTTCTGTGATGAACAGGAACAGTCTTTAGTATACTACCTGAAGTGTTCTGAGATCTCGACATTGCAGAAGTAAGGCTTTGACATTCCAAATGCTTCAGCATAATAAGCTAGCAGTCGCAAGAATCTGGGAAGAGAAAACACGGCTGGCTTAGATTAGCTCTAGGCTTTCAGAGGACGCCATCCCAGCCTTAGCCAGAAGCTTGCAGTTTATCAGGGGCCACATCCATCAATAAAACGAATGTGGAAATATTCTTGAGTAATCTGAAAAATATTTTGAACCGCAATTCAGCGTTTAGTGATGGAACAAAACTTCCAATTTGGATGAGGGTGGTGGTACCTCAGCAGTACAGACACCAAAAGAAGTATTTGCTGCTAAAGGAATTAAGCAGTTGAACAAGGTTACCGATCGGGAAAAAGGTACACTTGCGACCACAGTATGCGTAATAGGTGTTTCTGGTATTGCTCTTCCTCCAGCGATGATATTCCCCAGAGTCAATTTCAAGGGTCAGATACTTACATGCGCTCCTCCTGGGACACAAGTACTTGAAGCTGCATAACGCGGACAATCAGTGAGTTATTACCACGTGTTATGGAGCATTTTGTGAAGCGCACACAGTCATCAAAGGAAAATCTTTCACTTCTCTTTCTAGACTACCATCAGAGCCACGTTGTTACTGAGACAATGAATATTGTCAAGGAAAATGGTGTAACAGTGCTAAGAATTCCACCACACTGCAGCAATCGAATGCAACCTGTATACGATAGTGTGTTCAGTTCATTTCAGGCTCATTACAGTTCTGGAGCTGATGCATGGCTAATACATCATCCCTGAAAGCAACTGTCTGAGGTTGCTGGGTGTATTGGCGAAGCCTTCACTTTGTCAATGACACCACCCAACATCCTGACACGTTTCAAGAAAACGAGCATTATTTCATATGACTGATGTTTCCACAGATAATTTTTTATGTTTATCTCTGTGACAGTGTTTTAATCAAAGAAATCGCCTTCAGTAGCTTCTGATAATGTACTAACATTTTCTCAAGTCTCATCAAATCAAAGTTTAGTTATTCTTCCTGCGACAGATGGTGATGCGAACAGAGCAGTCCCTACTCTAGGAGCTATTGAGGGTCAAAGGGAGTCTCTTCTAATATACTACCAGAGGAAGATCCATTATTGCAGAGTAGGCCTGTTATTGGTTCCGATATTTTTCAGAAGTTGTCCTAAGGCCGACGGAAGAATAAGCAACAGAAGAAATAGGAGGGGGGGAATGCGTTACATCGCAACAGATAATCCAATCAAAGAGGTATCTGAAGAACGTTTAAGATTGTGGAGGATGAAAGAGGAAAGTAAATTTAAAACTCGCAAGAGATGTCCGTTTTCAAGACTGTCTGATTTCACTGGGACAGTTGAAGGTAAAATTTACGATCATTCGAACGGTGGATAATCAAGTCAACTTAGGACAAAGAAGAAGAAAACTGCCCAGCTGTTAAAGATGATTAAATTTCAGTAGAGTGTCCTGGCAAGAACCCAGCTCACTACATTGAAAGATGATGGGGCCTATCAAGTAACATTTCTCCGTAGGGGGCCAAAAATGCCAATGCGTTTGTATATCCATACGTAGCTGATTCATCACATGTCAGAAAAAAGTGCAGTAATGTTCTTACCAAAACCTGCTCGTTTGGGAAAAACAAAGACAGCAGGATTGCCTCAAATTTAACATCAATTAAAAATAATAAACATCAGTGAATATTGTAAGAACCCTTGCAATTATTTTCATAGATTCCATATAATAAATTTGTCTAACATTTAAATGTAGCCTGTGTTCTGAATGTGTTAAAGAAGTTAGGCCAACATGAATGAACTTTCGGATGCTTATTACACTGTACCCCAGTATGTCTTTAACTATGCTTCACACTGGGGTACGCTGTAACAGTCAGCAGTCATTCCTAATAGTATCAATAAATACACCAATTTCATAGCCAAATTGAGTCTGCGAGTTTCTAATGATTAAGGTTCCCTAAACAAAGACTCTGAAACGAACAGCACTTTTACATCAATTTTTAAATTTCAAAAAATTACTCTCCTGTTAAACTGTGTCCCACCTTCCCTCACTCTGACCAACATCTCTGGTCTCTCACAGATCATATCGATATTACAGTGGTTGAGAACATTCATTAAATTCGCAACTTCATTCATATTTATGGCCAAAACTAACTGAAAATCGTAAAGGCAAATAGAGCGACTCTGTCTCAGGGACAGCCCCCATTAAACCTTGTCATTTGTGCAATTTTCTCATGTCGTTGATACCTTGGAGGTTAACCTACAGACCAGAATCACGAAACCGAAAATACCTGTGACAACATGAGAGAAATGGTAGATGACTGTTTGTGAAAGCACCGGTTTTACTGCAAAGGTGCCACTTACGTCTTAGGCGCCTTTGTCTCACATTTACGTGACGATGAAAATTACCACTCTGCTTGTTCAGAGAAGAGACAATTTACTGCATTAATAACCAACCTTACACAGTCAAACAACTGCTAAGAGCTGTATACGCCAGCAGACTGTCTGAGAGCGATATACACCAACACTTCACGAATTCTTGAAATGTTAACTGATCGATATAAGCTTAATGTAATTCATGTGCTTTTATCAATATTATTGGAGCGGAAGTAATTATTACGTTTCGGTACAGACAATTAAATCTTACAAAACCTTCCAAAAACTGAAATCTGAAAGTCTAAGAGTCCTATCAAGGAACTTCGTAGTTCAAATCGGTAGAGATCAATATTCCCGCAAAGGTATATGTAATTTCAGATACTAGGAATTTCTGTTAATTTAAGATTTTTCGGCAGAACTAACTACATCACATCAGAATGAATTGCCTAACTAAGAGTTTGAAAAACATTTCCTATAAGTATTTTGTTCCTTAACAGATAATTAGTCAACGACTAAATTGGTAGTAAAAAAAACTTTCGGAGTAACGGTGGATCAAGTAGAGATACTCCACTATGGTACATGATTCATCTAAAAGTCCACTCTGTTCAGAAAAGTGGCAGTTCCATGCTTCTGTGGTGTTCCAGGTACAAACAGCACAGTTATATACCCAAAATCAGTTACATGGCGAGGAAAAATGCCTACGTGGGATTGCAGATCCATATTTACCACTCCATTAATCCAAAAGAGCCAGAGGGTAGTCGGTGTAAACATCGGACACTTCCTGGAACGTTACCCACAGAAGGTGCAGTCAATACTGAATCGCATATTTGAACTGCGTGCGCTGTGGAAGATAAGGCCTTGCATCCACTCCAAAATCGAAATCGAACAGGTGAGTCCTTCCTTGCGGCTTGTGACGGAAACATTTTATAAGTAGTATTTTTTCGGACTAATTACCGTCGTATTTCTTGCAGGTTACAACGGCGATAGAGCAGCTGTGCAACAGGGAAAACTATGGCAAAGTGATACTCGTTGCTCAAGACGAACCTTTCCTACTAAACGAACCGGGACACAGAATCTCGAGCCTTACGGAAACAATTCCAGGAATTTCTCCTCCGGCGAAGCAAGAGCATAACTCGGCGATGTCTGCGGAGGAGGAAGGTGCTGGAGCTACGAAACAAACGGAAACCACCGAATCCCTGCCTAAGGATGTTGATGAAAACACTGCTGAACATACGGTCAACGAACACAGCTGACAGTACGCTACACACGGTCACATTCTCGAAATTTTGTACGGTTTTTAGCCTTCTGACGTCCTGAAACTTAACTTTCCTAAAAATGTTTCTTTTAATACCTCAGTGTTGTGTTCCGATTCTCGTCAAGACAAAACTGCCTTGCAAAGGTTAGCCCTCCGGTAATGTACAAAGCAAACGGCAAATTTTAAATGTTTTAAATTATTTATGGAAAAAAGAAGTCTCTTGTGCATGCAGTAAGATATCTTTCAATAAAGCCTTTTGGAAAGTGCTCAGTCTCTGTCCGCACGTAATTTATCATCAAATTAAAGAGCAAAAATCGGTGATGATGGAACAAGTCAGTACATGAAGTTAACATCAGAAATGTTAAAACGTCTAAAAAAAATCACAAACCCTATGCAGACAATTTGCTAAATATATGCTATCTTATTGAACAATATAACACAGGAAGTAGCTTAATTATTTCTTCAGGGACTCCACAATAGAATGGTGAACCGTGAGAAGTCGTCAGTTTCGGCTTGGAAATGCGTGGACTACTGCTAAAATGTGTTAGCTCTCACAGTTCGCGATTTGATAGAGCAGAAAATATCGCACGCTTTTCTGCACATGAGTCAAGCAAGTCTCGTCCAAACGCAGATTTGATTTCTGCCTGGTATGAACTGGGTGAAAGCTGCTAATTCTTCGGAATAAGTTCATACTCTTCACAAACGACTTTAGAAAAAATATATATTGAGAGGAAAATGTCATAATTCGAAGCCTACTGAACAAGGACCGACAAGAGTTTCGCGAAGTTACCCCTCACATCGTTCGAATTGCCCGTTTCTTTGACAAAATCCCATTTTGTGAATAAGAGCTATCCCAGAATATGTCGCGCGTCATAAGCGAATGAAAATAAAAAAGTAGACTAATTTTCGTGTCTATCACTTCTTGCAGATACTGTTCTAAAGGTAAATATAGCAGCATTAAGTTCTCACCGAAATACTGAACGAAGGCTTTCCTTGATAGCTAGCCGTCCACCTTAATACACAGGAATTTGTACTGTTAAACCTCACTAATGTCCGTTCTGTATAATTAAAACTTCAGTCTCAGTTTGTGTTAGAAACGGTAAAAATCGAGTGTTACTGTGCTTTAACATCAATTTATTTTCTGGAATCCATAAAGCTACCTCTTGAACTGCACTATTTGATACATGGCCTATGATACACTAACACCTTTCACTACCAAGTTGGTAGATGGTTCTCCAGCCCAGTGTATTGAAGAGAAGGGCAGGAGATTTAATTTTTATCACAACCTAGTGACACACCCACAAGGATTTGCATCCTGGGGATAATTCCTGACCGTAGTAGAACTGGCATGTCCTCTTTCGCATAGCGGAGTCGCAGCGTAGTTCTGGAATCTCAGGTTCTGTTAAGCAATTCAAATAAACAAGCTGCTTTCAAAAAATCTGTTGGCTACCAAGGGAAGGTCGGGTTGTATCTGAGAAGTAAGATTTTTCTAAATGTTTCTGAAGGTTGTATTGGATCATTCTTCACGTCAAACGATACTATGATACGTTAATTATTACAGTAACAAATCTGGATGTCATACGAAAGCTCGTTCGTTGATTTTTTGATATATTAATGTCGCTGAGCAAGTCGTACAATATCTTTCAAATGAATATACCGCCATTTGACTGTTACGTTTATTTAATTACAATAGTGGTTTCAGCCTTTTATGCCATTTTCAAATGATTGCGTTTGCTTGTCATGTCATATCCTGCAATAAATGCTAATGAAATGAACTGTCACTTGAAAATGGCATAAAAGGTCGTAATTAGAGAGTAGTAGGGTCAAATAGAGGTGTGTTCATTTAAAATGATTCCGGAATAATATCCTTTCGTTAGTAATTCCATCTTTTTCTCCTGTTAATGAGAAAAAGATGGAATAACTAACGAAAGGCTACCTTTCTATGAGTTTGGCGTGTGGAATGTCAGAAGCTTGAACGTCACAGGAAAGCTATAAAATCTGAAAGAGGAAATGCAAAGGCGCAGTCTAGATATAGTAGGGTCAATGAAGTGAAATGGAAAGACAGATTTCTGGTGAGATGGGTATAATGTAATATCAACAACAGCGTGTTACTGTGAACAGTTCAGAGACAGGGTTGTTCTTATCAGAATCGACAGCAAACCAACACCGACAACGATAATTCAGGAATAAATGCCGACGTCACAAGCTGAAGAAGAGGAGATAAAGTATACGAGGATACTGAATGGGTACTACAGTATGTTAAGGGGGATGAAAGTCTAATAGTCACGGGGGACTGTAATGCAGTTGCAGGGGAAGGAGTCGAAGTAAAGTTTACAGGAGAATATGGGTTTGGGACAAGGAATGAATGAGGAGAAAGACCAATTGAGTTCTGTAATAAATTTCAGCTAGTAGTAGCGAATATTCTGTCAAAGAATCACAAGGGCAGGAGGTATACTTGGGAACGGCAGACTGATACGGGAAGATACCAATCAGATTACATCATGGGCAGACTGAGATTCCGAAATCGGATACTGGATTGTAAGGCGTACCCTCGAGCCGATATAGAATCTGATCACAAATTAGTAGGCTGAAGTTTGTGGTTGGTCAGGAAGGAACAATAGGCAAAGAAGCGGGATACGGAAGTACTAAGAGAAGACAAGATACGCTTGAAGTTTTCTAAGGCTATAGATAAAGCATAAGGAATAGCTCACGAGCGTTACAGTTGATGATGAATGGACATCTCTAAAAAGGGCAGTCACAGAAGTTGGGAAGAAAAACATAGGCAGAAAGAAGGTAACGCCGAAGAAATCATAGGTAGCAGAAGAAATACTTCAGTTGATCGGTAAAAAGAAGTACAAAAATGTCCCGGAAAACTCAGGAATACAGAAATAAGTCACTGAGAAATGAAATAAATATGGATTGCAGGAAGACGAATACGAAATGGTTGCATTAAATACGTGAAGTAACAGAAAGAAATGACTGTCGGAAGGACTGTCTCAGCATACAGGAAAGTCAAAGTAACCTGTGAAATTAAAAGCAATGGTGGTAACACTAAGAGTGTAATTGGAATTCCATTGCTAAATGCAGAGGAGAGAGTGGATAGGAGAGAGTTCATTTGACGGCCTCTGAGGGATAAAATCTGTTTGTGATAGAAGAACAAACAGGAGTTAATTTAGAAGAGCTCGGTGATTCAATATTAGAATCAATTTAAGAGCTTTGGAGGGCTTAGGATCAAATAAGCAGAAGGTATAGTACACGAGTTTCTAAAGTCAATGGGGGATGTGGCAGCAAAACTATTATTCATGTTGGTGTGTAGTATATAGAAGTATGGCGACATACCAACTGTCTTTCGGAAAACATGTCATCCACACAATTCCGAAGACTCCAAGAGCTAACAAGTGCGAGAATTACCTCACAATCAGCTTTACAGCTCATGCACCCAAGTTGCTGACAAGAATAAAACACAAAAGAATGGGAAATAAAATTGAGGATATGACTATCAGTGTGGCTTTAGGATAGGTAAAGGCAACAATATGGAATTCTGATGTTGGGGTTGATAATGGAAGCAAATTCAAGACAAATTCATAGATTGTGTCGACCTGGGAAAAGCGTTGTACAAGATGCTCGTAATTTTTAGAAAAATAGTGGTAAGTTATAGAGAGACGTGTAATACACAATATGTTCAAGAGCCAAGAGGGAATAATAATAATAATGGAAAACAGAGGGGAACTTTTTCGCATTAAAAAGGGTATGAGACAGCAATGTAGCCTTTCGCACCTACTGTTCAATCTGTACATCGAAGAAACAGTGATGGAAATAAAAGAAAGGTTCAGGAGTAGAATTAAAATTCAAGGTGAAAACGTATCAAAGATAAGATTCGCTGATGATATCGCTGTCCTGAGTGAAAGTGAATAAAAATTACAGGATTTACTGAATGCAATGAAGAGTCTAATGAGTACAGAATATGGATTGAGAGGATGTAGAAGAAATACGGAAGTAATGAGAAGTAGCAGAAATGAGAACAAGAAACTTAATATCTGGATTGATGGTCATGAAGTAGGTACAGTTAGTTTTGCTACCTAGGCAGTAAAATGGCCAGCGACGGACGGAGCAAGGACGACATCAAAAGCAGACTAGCACTGGCAAAAACGGCAATCTTGGGCAAGGGAAGTCTACTGATATCACACACAGGCATTAATTTGAGGAAGAAATTTCTGAGAACGTACGTTAGGAGCACAGCATTTTATGGTAGTGAAACATGGACTCTGGAAAAACCGGAACAGGATAGAATTGAAGCATTTAAGATGTGATGCCACAGACGAATATCGAAAATTAGGTAAATTGATGAGGTAAGTAATGAAGAGGTTCTACGCAAAATCGGAGTGGAAAGGAATTTGAGGAAAACACAAATGAATAGGATGATTGTATGGAGAATGGATAGTATGATAGAACGTATGTTGAGACATCAGGGAACGACTTCCGTGGTAGTAGAGGAAGCTGTAGAGAGCAAAAATTGTAGAGGAAGACAGAGATTTGAATTCATCCAGCAAATAATTGAGGACGTATGTTGCAAATGCTACTCAGAGATGGAAGTTGGAGGAATACGGGCGGGCCGCATCAAACCAGTGAGAATAACGATGACTCAAAAGAAATGGTGTTTAAACTCGAGATTGTCCATCAGCTCACCTGGTTTGCCTAAGAATCTGTCAACCTGTTCCTTGCTGAAACCTCTTCAGCCCACTCATAGAGGACCAAAAACAGGTCGAACACGGGAAAAGATGGTAGTCATCAATTTTTGTGCAGGGGTAGGAGGGAGTGTCATGCACAACATATTAAAAATTCTGATCGATGGGATGTGACCTTTGGGGTGGATGTGCGCTTAAAGATAATTTCCACAGGTTTTTCTTGAATAACTAGAAAATCGGGGCTGATATCGAAATTATTTCCCAGGACAAAACTAAACAACATTAAATATCTAACAATAAACGACCTACTCATTTTTTCTCCAGAAATAAGTTTCTGCTTTCCAGTGGATGAAGAACCACATTATTTAAAATTAGGTTTCAACGGCATAAAATTAATACTCACTGTTAAATGATGTGGTTAAGAACAAATGAGATGCGTACATTATAGCCATATCAAGGGAGTAAAATGGTTTTCTGTGGGTAGAACAAGGAGAGCGAGGGCGTGGACGGTAGAAGAGCGAGGGAAGATCGGCTGCTAGATTGCGGTCATGCACTTCCCTCCTTCGTAGGTGAGCAAACCGAAGAGCGAGAAGGTGATTCCCCGCTTCATCTAACCCTCTACGTATCACAAGAAGCAACTACAGCGTGTTCCACATTTATACACTCTCTGCAGCGTGCATTATGTGGAACGTGTTACTTAGGGAAAGGCAGATTTCGGTGTGGACAGGGTCTTGCTCAGTTGCCGTTGGTTGCTTTATTTGGAACCAATTGCTTATAAGGTTGACAATAAGGAACAATGATCAAATTTGACTTAAGACAATATTTAATTAAAAATTCCTTGGACAAATTGCATTCATGGCTGAAGGCCTTATTGACAATCATCACAATCTGACCAAATCAAGAGAAGTGGGCCTCAGACAGTGCTCAAAGTATCGACCTGAGAAAGTCGCTCAAATTCGTAAAGGATGAGACAGGCAGCCAAGAGGTGTATCCACTTAACCAGATGGCAACTCAAACTGGGGACAGTTTAAACGCCGGCCAACACTCTTGCAACATCTACCTAACGTCTGATAACCAACACAACGATGGAAAAACCCAGACAAGGCGGAACCGGCAGACAACACTGCGTCTTCTGAATACGGTGTTTAGAACATCCAGAATCACAAGGAGCCACTACGACCAAAGTAGTCCAAAAGAAACAAATATCCGAACCACAATCAAGGAGGCTGTGAAACTACACGCCTTACCAGACAGCAGCGGCAAAGCTACGAAAGGTACACTGCCGCGAAAATACACTAGCCTCCAGGGCAGGTAACTGGGGCGTTAGCGGCCGCTAGGCAGAAAAATACCGCAGGTTGAACTTCATCAATAAACACAAGGAATTCAATGATTAATAATAAAAGCTGAAGGACGACTAATTTCACCAACTCCAAACACTCCACTCGTTGCTCTTATTCTCAGCGACCCTGCGAGCAGTAACGCGCGAACAAACGGCGTGATCTCAAGATAGTGGAGGTTTCACTACTGGGTTAATGTTCACTCAGCTCAAACGTCGTGGGTCCGGTGGAGAACGAGGTTGTCGCCCTCGCAACTGCAGCCCCTCGATCCGGCAGTGCCCGTGTGCCACCAGATGTCCCGTCATGTCCCCGCGCTCTCGGACCTCACTGCTGCTCTGTCCCACCCGAACTACTCGACACACTCCCTTCCTGGAAAACACTTGACTTTCCTCCAAAGATAGTACCGCCGTGCTAGATATCGATAACCACCGCTGCTGCTGCCGCCACTCGCGGATAGACAAAGCTAGTAAACGTAGTGGCGCCAGTAAACACAAGAAGAAAACGAGACGCCACTATCCCTGTTACACGATGCCAACCTACCAACGGCACCAACACGGCTCATCTCAGTGGCGACGCAGTGCACGGACGTACGAAGGGGTGTATTTCCCAGAAAAAGCATTAACATCACATCGAATGCAGATGAATTACTAATAATCCCAATCGAAGGCACACTTGTGGACAGAATCTACGTGAGTCCATGCACTCTGTTCTAGACTGCTAGAGGAGAGACATGGACTTAGTCATCATGTACCGCAGCTGTGGCATTCTTTGTGGAAAGGCAGCTTCCCCCACCACGAGCGCTTCTTGCTTTTCATTTTGCAGACACTCTACCTTCCCAGCATTTTCTGTCCAGGTCTCTCATGTGAGCACACAAAATAACCTCTCTCACCTCGTGTTTGTATAGTGAAGCTGCTCTGTTCATTAAATGGGCGCTTGTTTGCAGTTAAGTGAACTGCAACGTAAAAATGTTGAATAGCTCGAGCTGTCAGCTGTCTTCCACACCTAAGGTTCTGTCAAGTGCAAAGTACTGTCAACAAGTACACTCCTGGAAATGGAAAAAAGAACACATTGACACCGGTGTGTCAGACCCACCATACTTGCTCCGGACACTGCGAGAGGGCTGTACAAGTAATGATCACACGCACGGCACAGCGGACACACCAGGAACCGCGGTGTTGGCCGTCGAATGGCGCTAGCTGCGCAGCATTTGTGCACCGCCGCCGTCAGTGTCAGCCAGTTTGCCGTGGCATACGGAGCTCCATCGCAGTCTTTAACACTGGTAGCATGCCGCGACAGCGTGGACGTGAACCGTATGTGCAGTTGACGGACTTTGAGCGAGGGCGTATAGTGGGCATGCGGGAGGCCGGGTGGACGTACCGCCGAATTGCTCAACACGTGGGGCGTGAGGTCTCCACAGTACATCGACGTTGTCGCCAGTGGTCGGCGGAAGGTGCACGTGCCCGTCGACCTGGGACCGGACCGCAGCGACGCACGGATGCACGCCAAGACCGTAGGATCCTACGCAGTGCCGTAGGAGACCGCACCACCACTTCCCAGCAAATTAGGGACACTGTTGCTCCTGGGGTATCGGCGAGGACCATTCGCAACTGTCTCCATGAAGCTGGGCTACGGTCCCGCACACCGTTAGGCCGTCTTCCGCTCACGCCCCAACATCGTGCAGCCCGCCTCCAGTGGTGTCGCGACAGGCGTGAATGGAGGGACGAATGGAGACGTGTCGTCTTCAGCGATGAGAGTCGCTTCTGCCTTGGTGCCAATGATGGTCGTATGCGTGTTTGGCGCCGTGCAGGTGAGCGCCACAATCAGGACTGCATACGACCGAGGCACACAGGGCCAACACCCGGCATCATGGTGTGGGGAGCGATCTCCTACACTGGCCGTACACCACTGGTGATCGTCGAGGGGACACTGAATAGTGCACGGTACATCCAAACCGTCATCGAACCCATCGTTCTACCATTCCTAGACCGGCAAGGGAACTTGCTGTTCCAACAGGACAATGCACGTCCGCATGTATCCCGTGCCACCCAACGTGCTCTAGAAGGTGTAAGTCAACTACCCTGGCCAGCAAGATCTCTGGATCTGTCCCCCATTGAGCATGTTTGGAACTGGATGAAGCGTCGTCTCACGCGGTCTGCACGTCCAGCACGAACGCTGGTCCAACTGAGGCGCCAGGTGGAAATGGCATGGCAAGCCGTTCCACAGGACTACATCCAGCATCTCTACGATCGTCTCCATGGGAGAATAGCAGCCTGCATTGCTGCGAAAGGTGGATATACACTGTACTAGTGCCGACATTGTGCATGCTCTGTTGCCTGTATCTATGTGCCTGTGGTTCTGTCAGTGTGATTATGTGATGTATCTGACCCCAGGAATGTGTCAATAAAGATTCCCCTTCCTGGGACAATGAATTCACGGTGTTCTTATTTCAATTTCCAGGAGTGTATTATACAGAGTCGATTTTATTTTCGCTACTGTCACTGTCTGGAATACTTCCCACACCGCGAGGGTTATCACTTTATCTCCGCCACACCCCCCCCCCCCCCCTTCCCGCCTCAGATCTCAACATCTAAAGAGGCCCAGAGGCTTAAATTGTCCTCCTCTGCAGTAGTATACCCCTCTAGGTCTTACTGAACTTCAGATACCTCAACGTAAGTCATGCAACGCATGGAAGCAGAGTACTATACTGGACTTGAAAATGATCATTCCCATCACATCAGACATACTAACACCCACCTTGGAAGTTAGTGTAGATGTGACGTAAGTGGCTCCGCTCAATGTAGCCCACTCTACAAGTGCCAGTAATTCCTGAATGGGTGGGATTTATGCAGTCTACCAGTAAGAGAAGTGCAGTATCTTCCTGTTCAATCTTTAATTCACCACACTATAACACAGCTAGTTAGCTAAAACTTAGCTGCTGTCAACTATAGGAGGAGTAAAGGTGTCCTTTTTTCAGTCAATTCACTTTCCCATGGACACTGAAGAGGTCATCCGCAAAATCACGCTAATTGTACATGCCTCGTCTATTGTGTATAGGAACCTACTTTATGTAAAATTTCACTTAACTGCTGCAAGTTGGAGGGACTCGAAGTTAGCATTTACTACTAAGGGACAACTGCTGTGATGGGTGTCTTTAAATTTTAAGAACTTGTCTGCCCCAAAGGCATTTTCACACATACACTTATGTATTTCTGTGTAGAGCAGTCTCAGATGCCTTGCTAAATTCTCATCCATAGAAAATGGGTTGAGACGTCTAGGACAAAATTGTCATGCACCATTATGTTTACTATATTGGGAGGAAAGTAAGTAAGATGGGAGGAAAGTGAGACATGTTTTTGATCCAGACATAGCGCTCATTCTCTCTCTCAGAGAAAATCATCAGATCTACATATGTGGGGTGCTGACCAGCTAGACTTGAGAAGTTGAGAGGTCAGACAACATTACGCTTAGATTTATTACCGAGAACATGATGATCTTGCTCAGGCTTGCTTCTATTTACTTTTTCAGGCCATGAACTTAAACTTAAATATCCTACCTCTCAAATTTATGTATATACTTAAGATTAGTGGGGGAACCAATATCACAGAAGCTGCAATACCTACAAATATTGCCGCCTTTATTGTATCTAGTTAGATGCTGTACGTGTTTAATTTCTTTTCACAAGCCAGAACTGAACAAACAAACCTAAATTTGGACATTAATACAGCTTCATTTAGCGACTCTATCATATGGAAGAGGGATATAGCTAGACCTCTATTTGAGAGATCATTAACGAGTGGACATATAAGTGAAGTATATGGCTGAGTGTCTTATTGGATCAAATCTTCTACATACTGGGAAATTAGTATAGTGTCACACTCGAGGTGAAGCATTTGAACCACTTAGTGATGCACCCACCAATACAGACACTGGTTCTCTCTCCCACGACATTAGCTTTTTTAGGAGATGTTAGTTCACAGAATAAAACTGTTTAACAAAAAAAAATCATACACGATTTCGAGAAGCTCAGTTTTCAGTACTGATACACACACATTCAGAAAAAGTGTATGGTCTCAAAGACCTGCTACAGTGTTTATCTACATTATGAGATCCTGTCCTCAAATGCACCTGCAACCAGAATGTAATTCAAAGGTGGCATGTAACTAACTTGGTGCTGCTGTTAGGACAGGCAAGAGAGATGCTGCTAGTCGCAAATAGCTCACCTTACATTGAATTCCTGAAACAATTCCAGTTAACTCAATGTATCACATGGTATAGTTACGTAAAACTGAACGAATGTTACTAATACACATATGTAAGAAATAAGTGTGAGTGTGCTGAGACGATTGCGAGTGTCATTATGTGAACACTTGTTGACAGGCTGGTCTTAACTCGTAAGGTGTTAAGTTGCAAAGTCTCCTAGTACGGAGAATTCCGCCGAGCACTGACAGTTAACGCTTGCTAGCGAGTTGAGGGCTA
Organism: Schistocerca serialis cubense; assembly: GCF_023864345.2. Taxonomy (NCBI): domain Eukaryota; kingdom Metazoa; phylum Arthropoda; class Insecta; order Orthoptera; family Acrididae; genus Schistocerca; species Schistocerca serialis. The sequence goes on along the minus strand of NC_064642.1, from coordinate 239,955,715 downwards.
TAATGTACTAATTATTCCAGCCAAACAGTTATACCATGCCATTTAGCTATAGAACAACTAGGAGTCTCAGCTTGATCAAAGACGTAGGAATGCATCTGACTGGTGTTCTAAAAATCGAGAGAGATTTAGAACTGATTCTCAGGTTCACAGCTCGCTCCGACAGCCGCCACTGCAGCCGACGAAGCAAGGTTGAATCGTCGTCCTTGAAAATTAAGAATGACTGTGCTGGTGAACTTCTACGTTATTTGATAAAGAAACAGCTGAGTAAAACTCAACGTATTCAGTTTTATCTTTACTTATTCTGATCATCACTAAAATGACACACTTTTTTTTGGCGCAACGCAGTCTTTCAATAATCTCTATCAATGAAAAGCCCTGACTAACAATAACCTATCCCTTTCACGAATCAATTACCTCACAAAAATCTTCGTTGCTCGAAGTACTGCAATACAGCGAGCGCCAATACTGCCAGCTAAATAAACGTTTCTAACTACTGAAGGCACAAACTACTGATCCCCATAGCTAGCAAATGAAAGATTTTGATAGAGCACAATCAATGTATTTACCGTAATAGTGTTCAAAAGTATATATATATATACACTCCTGGAAATTGAAATAAGAACACCTTGAATTCATTGTCCCAGGAAGGGGAAACTTTATTGACACATTCCTGGGGTCAGATACATCACATGATCACACTGACAGAACCACAGGCACATAGATACAGGCAACAGAGCATGCACAATGTCGGCACTAGTACAGTGTACATCCACCTTTCGCAGCAATGTAGGCTGCTATTCTCCCATGGAGACGATCGTAGAGATGCTGGATGTAGTCCTGTGGAACGGCTTGCCATGCCATTTCCACCTGGCGCCTCAGCTGGACCAGCGTTCGTGCTGGACGTGCAGACCGCGTGAGACGACGCTTCATCCAGTCCCAAACATGCTCAATGGGGACAGATCCGGAGATCTTGCTGGCCAGGGTAGTCGACTTACACCTTCTAGAGCACGTTGGGTGGCACGGGATACATGCGGACGTGCATTGTCCTGTTGGAACAGCAAGTTCCCTTGCCGGTCTAGGAATGGTAGAACGATGGGTTCGATGACGGTTTGGATGTACCGTGCACTATTCAGTGTCCCCTCGACGATCACCAGTGGTGTACGGCCAGTGTAGGAGATCGCTCCCCACACCATGATGGCGGGTGTTGGCCCTGTGTGCCTCGGTCGTATGCAGTCCTGATTGTGGCGCTCACCTGCACGGCGCCAAACACGCATACGACCATCATTGGCACCAAGGCAGAAGCGACTCTCATCGCTGAAGACGACACGTCTCCATTCGTCCCTCCACTCACGCCTGTCGCGACACCACTGGAGGCGGGCTGCACGATGTTGGGGCGTGAGCGGAAGACGGCCTAACGGTGTACGGGACCGTAGCCCAGCTTCATGGAGACGGTTGCGAATGGTCCTCGCCGATACCCCAGGAGCAACAGTGTCCCTAATTTGCTGGGAAGTGGCGGTGCGGTCCCCTACGGCACTGCGTAGGATCCTATGGTCTTGGCGTGCATCCGTGCGTCGCTGCGGTCCGGTCCCAGGTCGACGGGCACGTGCACCTTCCGCCGACCACTGGCGACAACATCGATGTACTGTGGAGACCTCACGCCCCACGTGTTGAGCAATTCGGCGGTACGTCCACCCGGCCTCCCGCATGCCCACTATACGCCCTCGCTCAAAGTCCGTCAACTGCACATACGGTTCACGTCCACGCTGTCGCGGCATGCTACCAGTGTTAAAGACTGCGATGGAGCTCCGTATGCCACGGCAAACTGGCTGACACTGACGGCGGCGGTGCACAAATGCTGCGCAGCTAGCGCCATTCGACGGCCAACACCGCGGTTCCTGGTGTGTCCGCTGTGCCGTGCGTGTGATCATTGCTTGTACAGCCCTCTCGCAGTGTCCGGAGCAAGTATGGTGGGTCTGACACACCGGTGTCAATGTGTTCTTTTTTCCATTTCCAGGAGTATATATATATGTATATATATATATATAATTTGTGTATAATCTCAGTTCGTGACATCCAGTTCTACAAATTTTCTTTTTCTGATGGGCACACGTCCAGATCGTCCGCTCATAGTAACGTCTCAAAACTATGGCGTTTCTCTCCCCACATCCACCACTGCTGGCGGCTCACCTCCAACTGCCCAACGCTACACTAGCGAATATTCCAACAAGGAGTCCAACCAGCCACAGACTGCTCACAGCACAGTCAGCGATTTTCATACAGAGCACTACATGGTGTTACCAACATAGAAACCTAAACAGCCCACTTACAAGGTAAACGCGCAGTCACACAACGCCAACAAATGATATTCAATTGACACTAGAACTTCGGTTGTCTCCATCTCTCCTAAATTTCTTACATTCAACCATGACCTGCAGTTAAACATATTCACGATTGTCGGGCCTAATTGAAGCAGAAACGGGAGATGTCGGATCTAACGAAAACGATTGATCAGCCACTGTAGAGATATGAGTTATTTTGTGTACTTCTTTTTCATTGCTATTTACCGACCCCCATCAATACTGGGTATTTTCATTGTGAATTTTATTATAATTGATATCTCTGGTCCCAACTGTGTTTAAGTTTTTGTGATTTTTTTTATGTATCCCAGTCATGGTCATCAACCATCTTATCGTTAATGAATCTTACAATAGTTGGGAGTTTCGCTTCACAGTTGAGATACCTTTCTGCCTTGCAGACTGTACATTCAACACCAAAGTACTAAAACACTCACAGAGCGTCCTTGCACAGCTGTGGTAGGAAGATATACCTGAACCAGTCGTACAGATTGTTATTGTAAATAGTGGAGGTCGATGGCTGGAGTGAAGATGTCCAAGACAAAGTGACAGTCAATGCTAAGGTGACAGAGATGATACTGGATTATGGCACTGCGAGTGCAACAGCACGGGGCACAACGATGTCGACTGAGGTGCCACATTCATACTGTTTCGACGCTCCTACGGAGGAAATTGATTTTTATGTGGGTGTGGGTAGTGAGTGAGAGAGAGAGAGAGAGAGAGAGAGAGAGAGAGAGAGAGAGAGAGAGAGAGAAAGTGTGTTAGTGTTAAGATTCCAAAGACATGATGAATATATGCAAGCATAAATAATTTTTGGTATTCATGTAGAGCTTCATCACTGTTCACACCAGTCCATTTCAAGGTCAAATCATCATCTAGTGGCAGGAATTTAGGTAGTTCGTTAATTACGGCCCTCAGCTCGACATCTGCATCCAGTCATTCCTTTGCAGAGTGTTACCCAAACTCCCTAGCAACATAAGAGCATCTGATAAGTGTTGTATATAAACATAATTAATAATTTTAGAAACACTTTCAATGTGAATTAATGTTTCTTTGTTCATTGACAACTAGAGATATTTACCACGAAATTTGGGTGGAGAATGGCATTAGAACAATGTCATAATGTTCCACGTCGTTAGCTGCAGCTTCAACTCTTTCCACCCTCGCAATATACTCAACAAAACTCCCTAGAAACAAGAAAATTGATAAGTATTAAAGCTTAAATTATTATTAGCATTTTTTATGTGAAATATTACTTACATATTCGTTTATCAGCAATTGGAGCCATCGTCTACGAATTTTGGGTCCTTGTAGAAACACTTTTTTAAATGCGAATTGACACACACACTCATTCGTTGACAACTTGACATTATTGTTCACATTTTTTTAAATTAATAAATATTTTATTGAAACTGTTAAAGCGGAAGTAGACAACTTGTTTGAAGCGAAATAGATACTGAAACTCTTTGATAAGATTAAAGTGAATGTACATACTAAGAAAAAGTAATATTTACTTTTAAATCTTGTAAACATATATATTTCTTATAATTATTAAATGTAAAAAGGTGCTATAATGTAGTTATGTATGTAATAGTTACTGGCACTCACTTAGGGCTGTATGAGATCTGTGTAGTATAAAAGATGTATTGGTTCCGCCAGGAACGGAAAGCTGTGTAAGCGTAGGAAAGGGGTGGGAGCGGAAACGTTTGGCGCGCTTTGGCGGGTGCGAACAGAGTCAGTCGGTGGCCAGTGATCATAGAGGCAGCACGTACAGCGCCAGCATAGTATGGAGTGCGCCATATTGTTGCATCTTGCCTCGGTTGGAAAGTGCAGTTTATCACGGCCTGGTATGGGGAGAAAAACGGGCTATTGATTATAAGATGGATCATCGCTATGAAGCGCAAGTAAGTCCGACATGGATAACTGCTCTTGGCCGTTCTGATACTAATGCAGTTGTTGCCACCAACGCCACCGTCGCTGATCACAGCTTACAGGGTACAGCATTTTAGCTATGTATTATAGTGTGTGCCAGGAAATTGAAATGTGCTTTAAGAATAATAACCGTCATCCAAATTAACAACTGTGTCCACCTGGTAATTTATCCCGCTCATAAACTAAGCTGGATCCTAACCTGGTAAATGAAAATTCCGAGTGACCTGTATTCAGCCAAGACTGTGAAATCTTTAATATATTATTGGCAAATCAGTGATTAATCAGTGAAATAATTGATTGAAAGAATAACCGAGAATTTCGTAATTAACATTGGTATTATTTTCTGTGTTAAAATGGTTATGTAAGGTTATGCTAGATGCAGAGACCACATTTGATAAATTGTTTGCTGCTTTCACATTACGTATTAATAAAAGGAAATACTAAGCTGATGATTAATGGTGATAAATAGTGACGTTAAACAGTTCATAGTGAATCAATGAAATGTTGAGTACCAAATATGTTGATGTAGAACTAGGTACTGTAATTTTGTTTCGAGCGGCTAAACTTTTTTTGTATTGCTGAATCATTTTTTATCTAAATCTAAAACGAAGTCTGTTAGGTAAGTAGGGAGTTGCAATCTTTTCTGCTGTCCTCCTCAGCTTCATTACGTGTCCCCAAATAGACTGGCGAATAATAGTGTACCACCAACCACATATATTGTTATCGATGCAGAATAGTAGTCTACCTACTGTTATTTGCCATGCCTCTGACTTATTTGAAGAAACGAGTTAAAGTTTGATGCTTATTCATTATGTTAACACACACGGTTATTACACTTGTTTTTGTGGTTTTGCTGTCTGCATAGGTAAATGTATTTGTTTGTTACAGTGCTTATTATTAACAGCATAGTTTAAGAATATTACAGTTGGCTTTGCATGACAGTATGTTTTGTAAACCAATTCAGAGAATAAAAAATACACGCAAGTATTACATCTGGTTTTACATATCAGGATAGTAAATAACACACATAATACAAAAACAGGAATATTACAAGCTGGGGTCGAGAATGATGTTCGTACAATGCTAGCCTTCTCACTGCCCTCGAGGTGACTGACAGCAGTATCATCCCATTCCACATTTCAATAATTTCACCAAAGAATCCTATAAAACAAAAGAACATAAGCGTTGACTGTAAACTATTATTACTAACATTTCTTTTAGATTAAAACTGAAGAAACTGCAAGAAGGTAGGAATTTAAGGAGATGGGACCTGGATAACCTGTAAGAACCGGAAGTTGTAGAGAGTTTCAGAGAGTGCATTAAGGAACAACTGACAAGAACAGGGGAAAGAAATACAGTAGAAGAAGAATGGGTAGCTTTGAGAGATGAAATAGTGAAGGCAGCAGAGGATCAAATAGGTAAACAGGAGGTCTAGTTGAAATAGTTGGGTAATAGAAGAGATATTATATTTAATTGATGAAAGGAGAAAACATAAAAATGCAGTAAATGAAGCAGGCGAAATGGAATACAAACGTCTCAAAAATGAGACTGACAGGAAGTGCAAAATCGGTAAGCAGAAATGGCTACAGGACAAATGTAAGGATGTAGAAGCATCTATCACTAGAGGTAAGATAGATCCTGCCTACATGAATATTAAAGAGACCTTTGGAGAAAAGAGAACCACCTGTATGAATGTCAAGAGCTTAGATGGAAAAACAGTCCTAGGCAAAGACGGCAAAGCAGAAAGGTGGAAAGAGTATCTAGAGAGTCTACATACGGGGATGTACTTGATGGCAATATTATGGACGTAGAAGAGGGCATAGATGAAGATGAAATGGGAGATATGATACAGCGTGAAGAATTTGATAGAGCACTGAAAGACCTAGTTCGAAACAAGGCCCTGGGAGTGGACAACATTCCATTAGAACTACTGACAACCTTGAGACGGCCATGACAAAACTCTTCCATCTGGTGAGCAAGATGTATGAGACAAGTGAAATACCTTCAGACTTTAAGAAGAGTATAATAATTCTAATTCCAAAGAAAGCAAGTGTTTACAGGTGTGAAAGTTACCGGACTATCAGTTTAATAAGTCACCGTTGCAAAATACTAACACGAATTCTTTACAGAAGAATGGAAAAACTGGTAGAAGCTGACCTTGGTGAAGATCAGTTTGGATTCCATACAAATGTTGGAGCACGAGAGGCAATACTGACCCTACGACTTATCTTAGAAGATAGGTTAAGGAAAGGCAAACTGAGGTTTCTAGCATTTGTAGACTTAGAGAAAGCTTTTGATAATTTTGATTGGAATACTACTAAATTCTGAAGGTGGTAGGGGTACAATACAGGGAGTGAAAGTCCATTTGCAATTTGTGTGGAAACCAGAAGGCAGTTAACAGTCGGGGGGCACGAAGGATGGTTGAGAAGGGAGTGAAACAGGATTGTAGAATATCCCCGATGTTATTCAATCCACATGTTGAAGAAGTGGTAAAGGAAACAAAAAAAAAAAAAATTGCAGTAGGAATTAAATTCCATGGTGGAGAAATAAAAACATTGATGTTTGTCGACGACATTGTAGTGTCAGAGACATCAAAGGAGCTGCAAGAGCTGTTGAATAGAATGGACGGTGTCTTGAAATGAGGATGGAACGGTACAAGTTCCGTTTCAACACCATCATACGTCGCGCTTCCCGCGCATTTTTCCATCGTATCAAAGTTCAGCACGGACCAGGAGGTGTCTGCTGAAGTGGTATTAGCTCACCGTTAGGTCCAGCTGACACATTTCCTTTGTCGATTTTTGCCGCTTTAATTTGATTCATACGCACTGGCACAGCCTGTTTGCCTAATAGTTATCACGTAATCTGGCCAGTGACAGGAAACTTCGATGTCCTGTTTGTATTCGTAAGCGCATACTGTGCGCTCCCGCGTGTCAACGCATACGGAACGTACCGTCAATGCATTAGGCCGTACACGGAGCCTTTGCTGCGTGGGCGCGCTCTCCCGGACCGCATCATGCTGCTGCCACATCTTAGCCTACACTGCGGGCGCAGTCTGGCGCACTCCGCCGACCACGCCGCATCTTCGTAGCCGCCGCATCTTCGTAGCCGCCGCACGCAGACGCAGAAGCTGCCGCCGCCGCCCTCGTTATCTCGAAGCCTGGCTTCACTCAACCACTGGTTCGTCGTCAGCGCCGCCTTCCTCGCGGTCTACGTCGCCAGGGGACGTTACTTTAAGTGTCGCTGCAATGTAATGCGTCCTTACCTTTGTTCACCGCCCGTGCTGCGAGCTTCCGGCATGGGAACTCGTCGCTACTGAATCTAGTACTGTCGAGATCCTTCTTTCGTAACGTTGTTCGTCTGCTGAAATCTCGGCCCCAATATTGTAACCATGCCTGTTACGCGTTCAATCTCTTCGCCAGAGCAATCAGAATCGGCTTCAGCAGCCGCTGCTGATTTAAACGATAAGGTAGATCGTCTCTTACAAACACAGCCTAATAAAATACCACTTGACAATTAATGCTTTACATGAGCCTTGCCGTGAAACCCGGCAGGCGTCCATAAAGGCTGCTGCAAACTCTTCCGAAGCCGCTACAGTTGAACCTATCACGTAAGTGCCTGATTTGCCAATATCCTCCTCGCAATTACTTATGTACCTTCACTTTCTACAAAACCAGGTTAAAATGTCACCACGTTCCTCCAACATGGCCTGACAGCTTTCTTTCAAACGTAACAAAGTTGAAACTCTCTTGCGATGCACGCCGTATATGGAGTCAGTCGATGCCTTACGTGACGCAATCACTTTCGATGTCTTGGCGAATAGGTTAGCAGAGCGCTATTCCAACAAATGCAGTATCAGTATCACCGAGATCGGTTACCGACGCTCCAACAGAAAACGGAGAACAAGATATCTAATCATTTGCTGACAGCATCAGTACTGCATCTTACTTCACTTATGCCTTAGGGAAGAACCAAACCCTTAATGATTTACTATAGTTCAGTTCTTTTATCTTGGCGGCTCGCGCATGCCCGCCCAGACGCGGGAGATTGCTGCGTTGCCAGTTGCACACGACACACGCGCCAATAGAAGCGCGTTTGGCTTTATTTTAAAGCACTTCAATCAATCAAAAGGAAGTAGACAAAATACATTAAACAAAACTGTGGACTTACAAAAATATTAGGACTTGAATATCCCATCTATCGGTGAAGTGCTCTGAGCTATGTCAAATATAATTTTTGTGTGTGGCACACACAAACATCATTTATTTTCTAAAACACTGATCAGCCAACACAAATGTTGAATATTGTGTTACCGCAGCACAAAACTACGAAAGGTGACTTGGCAATGGAGGAGACAAAATACTGTCCACTAAAGATGCTTCAAAAGAGAGAAACGCGTCTGGTATAAATAAGTCGCTTATTACAGTTGCAGAAGAGCAATATATTTCAGTACTATTGGTAAAACTGCGACTGTGGAACAAAAACAAGAAAGATAACGTGAGTACCATTGTGTATGTGCCATACCTTTCATTGATTGAAGTGCTTTAAAATAAAGCCAAACGCGTCCGGTGTAAATAAAACTTTTATTACAGTCGCGAAAGACAGAATATTTCTCAATATTACATACGACACCTATGTGGTACTTAAATGAGATATTGTTATACAGTAAATTTTATATGAAATTTAGGTATCTTGTCCACATTTCATTCTCAACATTGTGGCAACTAAAATCGACCATACGGAAAGTATACGCTATGGACTTATACCTCTGGAAACGTTTCAAAATTTCGTGCAATGCTTTGTGCTGCATAATAACTGCGTTGAACATCGAAACAAAATTAAGTCATTTATGGGTGGAAGGTATCAGTCAAGAAGACGTGTAAAAATCTAATTTTTGGGCCAAATAGTTTTTGTGAAATCGAATAATAAGTGTATGAAAGCAGTGGGAACATCATGTGTCTGCACAGGCGAGCAGTGCAGTGATGACAAAATCGCGCACAGCGCGGGATGCGGAGAGCACGTGTTTGCAGCAGCGAAAGGGTTAATGAAGAGATAAAGCACTAGAAATTTCAAAAAATTGCATTCAAACGAATATAATTCGTGACGAAAGGCACTTCGATATTGTTTTTAAATAATGAAACTAATAAGCACCGCACAAGCTTTGAACTCATAATGTTTTGCGTAGTAGCCCAACACCTTAACCGTTATGCTATCGCAACTCGTCTGGCTGCTGATTGCATTGAGGAGTATAACACGTCATGCAAAATACTGACATGAATTGACTATGAATTACTCACGCTTCGTCGAAGTACAATAGGAAATAAACAATTACTGCCGTTCTTTAATGCGAAAAAGCGGTTCGTGAGATTGATACAAACACCTTTCCGTCCTATCGCCTGAATTAGGAGTCTTATTGCTTGTTTGGTTTAATTAATTAATAGTATATGAAGCAATTGGTATAAAGAATGCTTTTTCCAAACTTTCTATAAAAGAAAGTCTGCTATCAAGACATTGCTTTTGTTCTATTGCTTTATTTATGACCGAACGTTTCTAAAACTGAAGACACTCGTCCATGCTCTGCTCTGCAGTTGAGATCTGGCAACGTCGTTCTCTGTTCATTGGCTGACTGTGTTTTGTGACGTCAGATGCGCAGAACGAACCTGAACTCGGCCGCCAACATAAATGACGCGCACTTTAATCGAGGAGGCCGAAGCCACAGCGACTCATGTATTTCTACGGGGAATGAACTAGCAGGTCGAAAGTGAGGCAAAAGTAACCTCCCCCGCCTCTCTACATCAGGCAGTTCGATAGCTATTAGTACGCGAAAAAGCAGAACGGTTCGTTTCAATCCATGCCCGCAGTAATGAATCGTGCTGCGTTTTTGCTAAGGATAACAATTCCCAGCTGAGTGCAAAGCCAAACTACAGGGCGTTGTCGCGCTCCTTGTTGCACAAAATGCCGCACGATCGGGCATCCAAATGACAAATGTCCACAAAGTTTTCCACAGAGGTCTTACCCGTAAAGTGACAGAAGAAACAGGTGTCCCCAGTGCAACAACACACAAGGGGGCAACGAGCGAGGGCAAGGCCTCCCGCCCACTCTTGCACCCAGCCAGAATATGACTCCAGTTAAGAAGGAAAGATTAATGAGATGGCGAATTAAGTAAGAAGCTCAGAAGGAAAGACTGTCCGTCTGCTAGTAGATATCGGAGCACAGATTACTATTTTGTGTCCCAACACGGTAAGCGTGCGCTAAAACCGCCACGGTATAATACAAGTGCCTTAGGTGGGTGAGAAGATAATAATACTGGCTGGAACGTGCGTTGTCCATCTGCAGATGTGCGGGAAAAGTTATCAGTTTTACATGGAGGCAGTGAGGAGACGCAGACGAGATTTCGATATCATTTTAGATAATGATTTTCTGCATCGTTTTCAGGTGGTGATAGATTACAGGGCGTGAACGGTTCAACTCGATGAGACAACCCAATGTTTTGCTTAGTAAGTGTGAGCCTGAGTCGAGAGTAACTTGTGATATGAGGCCTCTTCCACAAGCTCCAATAGAACCGCGTGCGTGGACGTTAGAAACTGTCACCCCTGTCAGTGTCAGTATGGGAAAAGGTCTCAGGATTGATGTCAAAACTCGAATACCACCGATATTGGACTTCTTTCTTGTCGATCCGCTCAGCCCGAACGACGTTCTCTGGTAATCCTGTTGAGAGAAGCATAAGTAAACCAGAAGTTTCAGGAAAGAAGTTCATACTAGCAGTTTTTGTTGACAATTTTGCTCCACGAGATCCCAAGATTCCACGTGGAATAATATTGGTAGGTGGAGAAGAGGTTATAAAAACAGGAGTTCAACGTGAAGAAGAGCTTACGCGCCGACCGGTGTGGCCGTGCGGTTCTAGGCGCTTCAGTCTGGAACCACGTGACCGCTACGATCGCAGGTTCGAATCCTGCCTCGGGCATGGATGTGTGTGATGTTCTTAGGTTAGTTAGGTTTAAGTAATTCCAAGTTCTAGGGGACTGATGACCACAGATGTTAAGTCCCATAGTGCTCAGAGCCATTTGAACCAAGAGTTTACGCAAAGTAAGAGGAAGAACTTGTAAGGTGGCAGAATAAATTGAGGTCAATTTCGCACCTTACATGAGAATTTTATACATCATAACGGGAAGGTGAATATGACACCTGACTTACTTTGGCGGTGATGAGGAGATTTGCCTATAAGTATGTAAGGCAAAAGAGATGACATTCAATCGACAATATTAACGCACCACTCCTATAAATGCATGTCAATGAGCAGAAGGTGAAACAAGCAGCGAGAGGAGGCGTTTTGTGTGGAAACGTGCACAGACAGACACAGAGGTCGCACCCCGGGAGGCCCTACAGAAAGCTCTTAAGGGGGCGCGTCATGCAGCGGGTCAGCGACCAGACAGGTGGCGCATACCGCAGGGCGAATAAGGGGCCACCAGGAGGAGGACAGAAAGAAGCTTTACAAAACTGCATTCGGCATTCCAAATGGATATGAACAAAATTAGCGATGCATTCGATTACGTGAACTGCAAGTGGTACACATGTGATACACATGTACCTTTTCAGGCATCTGCAGCAGGCACAAAACGTCCGACTGGCGGAAACGCATTGAGAAGGAGTAAAGTGCCGAGATTTCGACGCAGTTTTATGGTAGGACCCTTGTGATTGGTAGAGAGTGTTTCCACAAAATAAGAGGAACGCTCCTATTGGTCGAAAAACGCCATGACGTGGAGAACGATAGAACCCAGGTCGGGAGAGAGTTCGGCTACATGAAAGACTAGAGCAAAATTTTTGGGGACTCTTCTCTGAACTGGCAGCAACTGCAGAATGGAGCGCATAATGTTCTGTTCGATGGAGAGGAGAACTTGGTGTGAACACTGCGTTCACAGAGGCTGACCTCCAGCTAGAAATTAGCTGTAGCTTCGTTGAGCTCCAACTGTGGAGAAACGAACCAGCCAGTTAGTTAGTTAATTGCTCTTGTGAGAACTGAGAGGGCATTATAATATGCACGCTACTCCACCCATGCACATGTATATAGCCATAGTCTGAGACTAGGGATGAGTTCATGTTTTCTCGTATATCGAGAAACATAAGGAGTGTTTCTGCTGGAAAATTCAGCAAAGAATTAATTAGATTTTAGAGGAATTTCAGTGGGCGAGAGCAGCCATGCACAACGACCACTCATCGCAGCTAAGGTAAATACCGCGCCGACTTGTCACAAAACTAACCATCCTACATAGACTTGAGTGTCACCCTAAAAATAGTATCGAACTTTGAATTGGAATCGGATGATTTATCGTAGTACTGGCCAACATCGTAACGTAATCGTAAGAACAATTTTGTAAAGAAACTTCTAGTTAAAATTTAATATCGTTGTGTTTGGAATTATTTAACTTTCTGAGAGTTGCAATTTACTATTGTTGTGTTTAGAATTAGTTCAGTTTCAGAAGCCGAGATGCGTCATTTTGACAACCGTCTTAACGTTGTCACATTGTAAACTGTGTAAAAGCATGTATTTCCGTGAGAAAATTGCAATATTAAACAATCTCATTACAGCTTACACAGTTTTGTACAATCATAGAATAAGAAACCACCTGACCATAATCTTACAAACTCGTCCCTAAGAAAGATCCATGCAATTACGTCATCATTAAATAATCAGCTGCGAGAGAAGTTGGAGTATCTGCCTAAGCGAGATCAAAATCTTTTGCGCCCAGTTGTGGAGGCAGTATTTTCTAGCAACTGACCTCGTACAGCACAAAATTCCCATGGGAGACTCTACACCGATCGTTCAGAAACCTTATAGATTACTACATCATTTACAATTTCCTGATGAAACTATTCGACAGCAGCTGGTTTCAGTAATTCAACCCTCTGCAAGCGCTTCGTGTCGACGAAACATTGATCCGATTTGGGAATTGTAAGTATTTCACCATCCTTGACATGAGTTCTGGATACCGACCCAAAACCGCTTTTGTTGTTCTTACTGGATTATATGCGTTTTTCCGTTTGCCATTTAATTTAAGAACTGCATCTGCCACTTTTCTGAGGTTCGCTGATTTACTATTGAGAAGTTTGAAGCCTATTCTGTGTCTCGTGTATCTGGATGACAATTATTTTTTCGACGACAGTTACGGAACACGCAGAGAGATTAACGAGGGTGTTGTGTAGGTTGCAAAATGCACGCCAAAGCTTGAAGATAGAGAACTCTTTATTTGCTACGTCACACGTCCAGTGCCTGGGAAATATTATTAGGGCAGACTGCGGTCTACCAGATCCTAGGTTGACAGGAATTGTAGACAAATTAACAGTACCTACAAACGTTAACGAGTTGCAATCATTTCTGGGACAAGCACATTATTATCGCCGTATTATGAGGATTATGCTATGATAGCCAAGTCATTGACGAAGTTGTTGAAGAAGGGGTGTTACATCACTATGAGAAAAATGAAGGACGTTTTAACGAGTTCAGCTGTGTTTATCTACCCAGGTTTTGAAAAACCATTTATTTTTTCCACGGATACAACTGATTACGCTGCGGGCCCAATTCTTTCTCACGAATAGAATAGCGAGTGAAGACTTATAGGTTAGACCTCAAGACAGAGGAATTCAGCTGAACTTAATTATAGCACTACCGAGAAAGAGCTTTCACCCTCACGTTTGGAGTAAATTATTTTAAATGCTACCTATAAGGGCAGTTGTCCCCTGTAGTCACTGAGCACGCTGGCCTTATTAAGTTTAAAGAACCCCAGCAGTCGCTTAACTCGATGGACGCTGAAGTTAGCAGAGTAACTTCATGCAGTAGTTCACAAGCTAGACCGACTTCGTAAAAATGCAGTCATGTTAAGCCGCAAAGTCAGAATTGTTCACACAGATGATATTTCAATAGCGGAGTTAGAGAAAGCACAAGAGAGAGACGCAGAATGTCACCCAGGGTTTATCACTAAAGACGGTCTTCTGTATCGCAAGACCCCCTTGGGTAACAGAATGGTAATAACAAAACGACTCGTGGTCTAGGGGTAGTGGCTTTGTTAAGTAAGCAAAACGTGGTCTGCTCCTGGTTAGAACGCTGCTATCGCTTACATTTTAAATAAAACTCACGGCAGTCGGAGACTTCTGGAGTAAGAAGCCTCCCCTCATCCAGCCAACGGCCTTGTTAATGAGGGCGGAGTAGCGGACTGAGGTTCAGGGCACTCGCTTGCCCTTGGTGTGGGAAACTGCCACTAAAGGTCGAAGAATCAGCAATAATCAACGGCATGAGGATGCAGAAGGCAATGGAAACCACTGCATTAAAGATAGGTAATGCATATCCACAGGACATGTGGCCTGGAATTGAAAAGTGTCATTATGATCTGTCCATTGGCACTAGTCCTCCATTCGGATCTCCGGGAGGGGACCGCCAACAGGGAGGTGACCATGAGACAAAGGCCGAATAACCGGCCAAAGGATGACTTCTACGCGTCGGGGCGTTGAATGTCAGAAGCTAGAAAATCTGAAAAAGGAAGTGCTAAGGCTTACTTTAGATATAGTGGATCAATGAAGTGAAATGGAAAGAAGACAGGGATTTCTGGTTAGAATATTGGTCAGGATAATATCAAAAACGACAGAAAATGACCTGACGGGAGTAGGATTTGTTGTGAATAGGAAGCTAGGGTAGAAAATGAGTTACTGTGAATAGATCAGTGATAGGATAATTCTCACCAGAATCGACAGCAAACCAACACACTCAGTAATATATGTTTTGGAATAATAGGAACCTGTTTCTTAACTAATGAGTCTACCAATGTAAGTTTATTTTCGCCCGTACTGAGAGGTGTAGAGCAGTACCACAAACAATACTACGAGAAATATGTGTTCGTTCTGTGCACCCGGGGATTGCCTAGAGAACATCATGTTACCCCGTTAAGACCCAACAACTTAATTATAAGCTGAGAATACCAATAAATTTCGTGAAGGACGCCACACAGGTATGTCACACCGAGCGCGAATTTGTATTGGTCGGGTTCTCCCCTTCGCCATCATGAAGCGTGTAAACTCAGGCGAACATAGGCATTACCGGCACAATGGACGGCCTGTGCCTTTGTTGAGCCTCGCCCTAATCTCGCACATGTGCGACTACGAGGAAAACGAACACTCACGCAGCCTTTAACTGGCCCCGTCATTCATTTCTAACACCACCACTCGATAAGAAAAACAAGATTTCGATCCCACTACAGTTACGCCGTAATGCCCTTCTTCGAAAGTAATGGAAAGAAAACAGTTAAATGCGAAGATTCAATGATTAACTGGTAACACATTTGATGTTCAATACAGAAATCAACATGAAACAATTCATGGTTCATTTCCTGGAATGTTCTGAACCCTTTCGAGATTTCCTTGTAAACCTTTTGCATAGCAATGTCCACTAACCATGGCTCTTTGAAAAGATTTTGTTGGGTCCCACAAATAATTTGATTTCGCCGTTTGATTACCAGGAACTAATACTGCGGTCAACTTAGCAGGGTGAACAACATTATATTAAGCCAACAACTAAGACACTTGGTTTCAGACGCCCCCCTCCCCTTTTGCCTGGTGCAAGGCCCTGCTACTATGTGCATCTTCGTGACTCCCCTGCTACGATAATGATAAGCAAATATCAAACATCCGAACCATGTCTGATGTAGTTGACCTTTAACAGTATTACTAATAAAGTTATGCTTAAGTCCAAACAATACTACTGTCCCTAATTTAGCTACCAGACCAAGGTGAAATAGATTATTTAGTTACTAGTTCCGTGCTAAAACTCTAAACTTCCAGAAGTGATTTTGTGTATTTGGCCTACAAATCCATTGAGGTTATCGATTTTCAACTTCTAAATTAGTAAATATTGATTGAATATCTTTCTATATTAGCATAAACAGGAATTCCACTCACACCTCTTGCGTGTACTGTGAATCAGCATGCTTACCAAGACTATAAAGCGGTTTCCCAAACACTTAGCCCGTTGCGACCCTGCCATCTACGCACCGGAACTACGCAGTCCCTATTGGTCATTCACGTTGGATTAAATAGACCTTTTTAACAGAACAACACACTGGAATAATTTTTAAATGTAATGGACCTTCAGCGATCAAACACAGTACCAAAGCTGTTACAAATATTTGAAAATTAGTAGTGTATGCCATCGGACTGGAGATACTCTTTGCAGTTGCGTATTCATGACTGCTGCTAACACTGAGGGCGAATCACATGTTGCAGCACTATACGTAAACCCAATAGTGAAAAACTGATTGTTATATTACTGTTAGTACCATGCGTTTGCAGAAATAAAATCTTCAATGGTGATTGGAAACAGGTTTTTCTTTCGAAAGTTTTCTCCTAGCACCACTGCATGCCCCACTTCCTGCTCATTTTCCCATCCTAACCAAGTCCAGCACGTACGGTATGAACCTTGTTATTATTATTATGATATGAATATGTAACGTCAAATTGATGGCCCTTCACCTATTAAACTGCAGTGTGAGGGCTGTAAAAGAGAACAGATAAAAAAGTTTTCAATATTTATAGTTTTTTTCCTCAAGCAAATGCACAGCGACTGTAGCTCAGGAAGCTGGAAGGAGAACGGTAATACCACAATTTCTTCGTAAACCTCTGTTTAACAAACGAACATCTCACTCGCTGAGCGACAATGACTGCACAGCTCTATAAACATTTAAATTACATTAATTACAGGATAGGGTTGGGAAAAAATAAAACAATTTGGTATGAAAGAACTATTTTGTAATTTGTATTCGTATACCCACATCCACAGTTATAATGGTATTCTCTCTCTCTCTGCAGCGTTTAACCTGTGGTGCCTCCCAAATAACTGTTTCTTTTTATGCTTCGAATTCACATCGTATCACAGTCAAACACCTGGGATGAGTAGAAAACCGTGGTATTACGTCTGTAAATTCTATTTGTGTGGCTTTAGTATTTATTTGAATGACAGTAGCTGACTTTGGGCCTGTAGAAGCATGTCAATTTGTACACTGTTCTAAGTCATTCACATGCACTCTATGGTCACACAGAGAGCTTGCAACACCATTAAATAAAGCTTTGACTTAGTTACCAGTGGCTCAGCTCGTTTGCCGTAATCCACAATGCGTTGTATAGATCAAGCAAGTGCTTTACACCTGAATGACGTAAAGAAACAGGGGAGTCTCCAAACATTACGTTGAGTTTTCTGTGGCTGTACACTTCAATAACGGACGTCTCGATGCCAAAGTGATGAATGTCAATAGGAAACTGAGAGATGTCGTAGTCGACGTCTGAGTATCGATGTACTCCATCTTACAATGTAAGTCACCCAACACAATCTCTGCAAACCGCACTTAAACACCATGTTGAACATCCTTAGTCTCCATTACTACACCAGTCTCTTTCTGCTTCTATACTTATATTTACATATATGGACACACTGGCTGCCAGATTATATGCAGTAGCCATCAGAAGCATACTGGACTACCTAGCTGCAGTTCGACAAGTGGTGGTGCAGTGAATAGTTGTGTGTACTGCTCAGAAATATCAGGTAACCCATCTGGATGCTGCTGTAGCTCAAAAAGTGACAGTACAGTGAACAGATTTATGTCCTGCTCCAACGCATCAGCTAGTGCTGCATCAGGAGGCTGTTGTGCTGCTGAAAAAAGAAAAATTGTATCCTTGAAATTAGACTTATACACAATGAACAGTGAGAGAGGAGTCGGTTAATACCTAGATGAAAGTTTTCCTCTCTTTTTCTGTATGGTGGCTGATCTCTGCTGCTGACACTTCGTGGTCCTCTCACTATCATGTTTAAGCACAAATGACACACAACCGGCATAAAGTTGCGAGGGCGGATGGGAGAACAGATGGGAGCAGAGATGTGGGGAGGGGACAGGAGCGGAGGGCGAACTGAGGAGGCGAGGGGGTGATTGACGTTGGAGATAGGAGGACTTTGGCCCGTAGATAGAGATCTGCCAACAATGAAACCGTGAGTCTTAATCATTGGGAGACCTGGCAACAATGCATACTGGACTCGTTCTCTCTTTGATCCACTATTGTTATTGACATGTGGAGAAGATCTGATTTCGCTTCACCATTGGTAACGTTTTACAAGCCAGTCTGTTACAAAAGAAGATTCGCAAATTATCATTATATGAAATGCTTCAAGATACTGCGCGTATCCATTAGGAATGGAGATGTGAAGGGGTAACAGTGTGAATTATTCATAGTACATTAATTAAGAACGCAAGAAAATGACTCTACCAGCCATTTATGAATGAAGTGTTCTATACAATACAATTTTTCTATTCATATTCCCCAAAATTTAAAACAATGTTCAACAAAATTCTTTAAAACGTTTCACTTACATGCTTCTAAGAAAAGTTATGTGTGTATTATACAAGTATGGATTATGCGAGATTGGTTGGATTTTCTCGTCCACGTGGTTGAAAAGCTCAAATCCCTTCGCAAAATACCTAGTGCTGATTCACGCAAACCATAAACTAACGATGTATATTCTCGACTCTCGTAAGAAACATCGCATTTAGAATTAAGTTAAATGAAGTAAATACGAATAGGAATGGCTCAAATGGCTCTAAGCGCTGTGGGACTTAACATCGGAGATCATCAGTCCCCTAGACTTAGAACCACTTACACCTAACTAACCTAAGGACATCACACACATCCATGCCCGAGGCAGAATTCGAGCCTCCGACCGTAGGAGCAGCGCGGTTCCTGACTGTAGCGCCTAGAACCGCTCGGCCACAGTGGCCGGTTACGAATAGGAATGCGTTCTCTTCGCGCAACGGCATTGTGCTATCACACTGGTCAAAACAGCATCGGCACCGTCTAAATCTGTGTCCTGCCAGCAGCAATGACTCCCCACGAATGTTAAGGCAAGAAACCGGCCCATTCAAAATTCCGCTGCCCAAGGTTTGGTCTTTCACAGCTCCAAAGAAAGCCACGAGACATTACTGTCAACTTACCGCATATCAGCGCAAGGCGTATTCCCGAGAGCTACACACATACATATTTAGAACTCATAGTATATTAGTGGCCTTTAAAATTGCTACACCAAGAAGAAATGCAGATGAGATACGGGTATTCATTGGACAAATATATTACACTAGAACTGACATGTGATTCATTTTCACGCAATTTGTGTGCATAGATCCTGTGAAATCAGTAACCAGAACAGCCACCTCTGGCCCTAATAACGGTCTTGATACGCCTGGGCATTGAGTCAAACACAGCTTGGATGGCAGCCCATGCAGCTTCAACACGATAACCACAGTACATCAAGAGGAGTGACTGGCGTATTCTGACGAGCCAGTTGCTCGGCCACAATTTACTAGACTTTTTCAATTGGTGAGAGATATGGAGAATGTGCTGGCCAGGGCTGCAGTAAAACATTTTCTGTATCCAGAAAGGCCCGTACAGGACCTGCAACAAGCGGTCGTGCATTATCCTGCTGAAATGTAGGGTTTCGCAGGGATCGAATGAAGGGTAGAGCCACGGGTCGTAACACATCTGAAATGTAACGTCCACTGTTCAAAGTGCCGTCAAGAGGTGACCGACACGTGTAACCAATGGCACCCCATACCATCACGCCGGGTGATACTCCAGTATGGCGATGAGGAATACACGCTTCTAATGTGCGTTCACCGCGACGTCGCCAAACACGTATGCGACCATCATGATGCTGTAAACAGGACCTGGTTCATCCGAAAAAATGTCGTTTTGCCATTCGTGCACCCTGGTTCGTCGTTGGGTACACCATCGCAGGCGCTCCTGTCTGTAATGCAGCGTGAAGGGTAACCGCAGCCATGGTCTCCGAGCTGATAGTGCATGCTGCTACAAACGTCGCCGAACTGTTCGTGCAGATGGTTGTTGTCTTGCAAAAGGATCGAGAAGTGGCTGCACGATCCGTTACAGCCATGCGGATAAGATGCCTGTCATCTTCGACTGCTAGTGATAGCACGGCGTTCCGTATTACCCTCCTCAACCCACCGATTCCATATTCTGTTAGCAGTCATTGGATCTCGACCAACGCGAACAGCAATGTCGCGATACGATAAACCGCAATCGCGATAAGCTACAATCCGACCTTTATCAAAGTGGGAAACGTGATGGTACGCATTTCTCCTCCTTACACGAGGTATCACAACAACGTTTCACCAGGCAACGGCGGTCATTTGCTGTTTGTGTATGAGAAATCGGTTGGCAACTTTCCTCATGTCAGCACGTTGTAGGTGTCGCCACCGGCGCCAACCTTGTGTGAATGCTCTGGAAAGCTAATCATTTGCATATCACAGCATCTTCTTCCTGTCGGTTAAATTTCACGTCTGTAGCACGTCATCTTCGTGGTGTAGCAATTTTAATAGCCAGTAGTGTATATAGATACTTACGCTAAGTAGTGAAACAAGGTGACGGAGCAGCCTCGTTTCACGCTGTTAGAAACCAGCCTTATGGCTGTGGATAGCCTTATCGTACTTTAACTAAACTAAACTAGCGTTTTACACAGCCAGCACACGGATCGGTGCCGTTCGGCAGGTTTGGAAACAAGTCTCCGAGACGACAGTGGCCATTCTCCTCGTCCCGTGCTATTGCCGCGGCAGCTGTATGAAACCTCTCCAGTGCCCGCTCGGCCGCACAGAGGCCCAGCCCCTGTTTCTGGGCGTCCGCCGCCTGCCATTGTCGCACGGCGTCCAGCGCTACTCCTGGGCATCAGAGCGTTAATTTGTATTCTCGCTCCGGTGGACAAGAGCCGGCCGAGGTGGAGACTGCGTGGTCGCCGGGAACGGCGTGCAAACATCGCCACCAACCGCCGCCTGCTAGCGTCTCTGCGCGAGGCGCCCGCAAAATGGAGTTAGGGGCTGCTCGACTCCGTCCATGCTTCAAAGTGCAGACCACGGACTGCCGGCGCACTCGCCCCTTCGCCTCTCGGCTTCCTGATTCAGTCAGTCACAGTCGCACCCCTAACTGAGTCTGTAACCATCACCCTTTGTGACTGAAATACATTTTGGCAAATGCATTATTTGGCATGGCACATGGGAGCCTTACAAGTTGTAACCTCCCACAGACAAAAAAAAGTAATTATGTATAGCATTCACATTCAGTGTAACCTCCGAACAGTAAAAAATATAATTATATGATTCACATTCAGCGTAACCTCCCGACAGATAATAGAATGTGACTGACCTCCTAATAAAAAATGTGACATATATATAACCTTTCAATAATTAACTGACTGTGAATCTAAACTGGTAAATTTGGATGTCAGCAGTGCTCCGTCTTGGCCCTGAAAGATCATACTGTATAAATTGAAAATTCTTACCCCAATAAGGTCGCTGGATAACGCATATATTGTAAGTAGGCTGTTTAGGTTCTTATATTGGTAACGCCATCGCCACGTAGCGCTCTGTATGAAAATCACTGGCTGTGCTGCATGCAGTCTGTGGTTGGTTTGCATTGTTGTTGGCTATTGTAGTGTTTGGCAGTTGGCTGTTCACAGCGCGTAGGGCGTAGCGTTGTGCAGTTGGAGGTGAGCCGCCAGCAGTGGTGGATGTGGGGAGTGAGATGGCGGAGTTTTGGACAGAGACAGTAAATTTGTAAGACTGGATGCCATGAACTGATATATATATTATGACTTTTGAACACTATTGAGGTAAATACATTATTTGTTCTCCATCAAAATCTTTCATTTGCTAACTATACCTATCAGTAGTTAGTGCCTTCAGTAGTTTGAATCTTTTATTTAGCTGGCAGTAGTGGCGCTCGCTGTATTGCAGTAGTTCGAGTAACGAAGATTTTTGTGAGGTAAGTGATTTGTGAAAGGTATAGGTTAAAGTTTGTCAGGGCCATTCTTTTGGAGGGATTTTTGAAAGTCAGATTGCGTTGCACCAAAAAAATATTGTGTGTCAGTTTAAGCACAGTCATGTATAATTGTTCTAAGGGGACGTTTCATATGTCGACCCTTAGCCGAAGATACCTCACTGGAATCTTCTGATTTTTTCTTGTAGTTTGTGTAATTAGTGTAGCTTTTGTTTATTGCTAGCGCGTAATTGTAGAGAGAATCTCCTTTGTAGTTGCAGTCTTTCATTGTTGTACAGTAAAACAGTTGTGGCATGCATGTAGATTTGCACTAAGTATTTCGCAGCTGCGCTTGCAATTAACGAGATATTATTTTCAGTGCTATGTTAATGTGTTTTCTTATTTTGCTCTTGAAATTGTGCTTTTCTGTGTTGCCGTGGGAAATATTGTGACAATAATGGCGTGTGAAAAACGTAATACTAGGCTCCAAAGTAAACTGAGAAATGACAGTGAAGACGAAAGCAGTGTGTTAGCGCCACCGTGTAATGAATTAACTAATGTTCAACATAGTAATTTGGTAATTGTGCATAGGGAAATGGAGCGGGTGGCAAACATTGTTGTAGACAGTGAAACAATTAGTGAACAGGGTAGCATTATCGATCGATCAGTCGGCAACAGCCCGCCTCAGGAATCGGGAATGACAGGACACAATCTTGCAAATACTGCAGATTCAGGTTTTGGGTCCTCACCGTTTTGTCAAATAAGTCAAGACACATTTTCTGCTTGCCAAAATGTGAATGTTGCCGGTGCAACTTCACTGCCGAAAAGCACTGGGGAACATGTTTCAGACACCAGTACATTGTTATTACAGTTAATGCAACAAATGGGACAAAGGCTACAAAAGTTAGACACAATGCTTGAACAAAATCAGAGACAAATGGGACAAAATCTTCAAAAGTTAGACACAATGGAACAAAATCTTCGAAAGTTAGACACAATGGAACAACACCAGAGACAATATATCTGCTCCTACAAAAAAAAATTTCTGGCACAGCCCAGTGCAATACTGGCCGATAGATTTGTCATGTATCAAAGGAAACAACTGATTTTTCTTTACAATAATCGGGATGACCATGGATTGGAGAAATTACTAAATTATTTAAATTGAGATGAATGACTGTCAAAAGTTGATTTTTTATAAGAAAGATTATTATTAAGAGATTTTTTAAAAAAACTTTTACATGGGACATGATATAACAAAAGTACATATGCGCGAGGCTGCTTTTACCTTATACTACATTGCTCAGGCACCGCCATCGCTCCCCACGACCGGCCCAGCCAGCTCGATACACCAGACTGCTCGCTACTACTTGCTCCTACTGCTACACAGTTCCTACTGCAGCCAACACTGCTCTCTGGTCTGAGATTCTCTTATAGCTTACATATCGCAGACAGCGTGGAGCAATTCACCGAAATTACACCTGCTCGACTGCGCTAGCAATAAATTCCTTAGTCATGGACCTTTTACAAAGTCTTTTCTCCCAAAACTAATCTAGCGCACTGGCGATCGTTACTTGAACAGTCTTGACCACTCAAAAACAATTTTATTTTTAAATCAAGACCGGTTTCGACTTAATATGGATCATCTTCGGACCATACTCTCTATTCTACAGTACAACAGAGTAGAGGGAAAAATGTAATATAATAAACATGAAGTTAAAAATAGATTATACGAAGTTATACCCCGTGATGAGACGTGGAGGCGATGGATCGAAGCAGGAATTGTGGATGCCACCACTCATGACTGCTGACTAAATGGACTTAAATAGCAGATCGCCCTCCCTCCCACCCCTTTGCTTGTCATCCCACGTCAGCGATTCTCCATCAGTTCCACCCCCCCCCCTCCCCTAGTGGGGGTGTGATAACACTAAATCTGGGGCGCAAACTTATCGGAGCCGGCCGGTGTGGTCGTGCGGTTCTAAGCGCGTCACTTTGGAACCGCGTGACCGCTACGGTTGCAGGTTCGAATCCTGCCTCGGGCATGGATGTGTGTGATGCCCTTAGGTTAGTTAGGTTTAAGTAGTTCTAAGTTCTAGGGGACTGATGACCTCAGTAGTTAAGTCCCATAGTGCTCAGAGCCATTTGAACCATTTTTTTGAACTTATCGGAAACAATAATCAATTAAAAAATAGATAAATTCACTGAAAGAAAAAGAAATACGTTCCGACATTTAAAAAACTAAAATTGACTTTTACAATGATATAATGCACTTATAAATAGGTGGGTATCAGTACTGTACGATGCATTTAAATGTTCAAATGTTTGTGAATTCCTAAGGGACCAAACTCCTTAGGTAATCGGTACCTAGACTTAAGCACTAATTTAACTAACTTAAACTAACTTACACTAAGGACAACACACACACATGCCCGAGGAAGGACTCGAACCTAACCTCCGGCAGGAGGGGCCGCGCAGTACGTGATATGACGTCTCAAACTGCACAGACACTCCGCGCGGCACAATGCATTCACTAATTAAGTTTTCAGTGCTAAATTAAAAACATATTTTGTAATTGTTAGTTACTCACTTGAGCCTGGCTCGCAAAGCAAAGTTTTTGGATGGTGGGTTTACTATAGGAAATCGATATTCTGAGATCTTTTTCTGTGTTTATCTGAGATTTATACTCGTACTTTATCTCCAAGACAGCCAATGCAGAAAATCTGGTTAAAAAATGTGGGACGTTGAAAATGGTAATAATATACGCTATTCTTTTGTTTTCAGCGCAGAAAACTCGTCAGTCCGTATTGCCCCAAAGTGGAAAGAGCGATATATTACTAAACTGTCTTTTTATTTCGCCACTTGCCGTCAACTCTACGAAAACTACTTCTTCGGCAGTTGGCAGGCATTCGGGAGTATTTTCACGTCGCTACTTGTAAGACAGAGATCAAAAGAGGGCCATCGCTTCCGGTTTTTGCAGTGTATCTGAGAGGTGCTACGCAACATCAATAAATTTACTTATTCTTCATTATTTGTGATGTTTGTAACCTAGTAGCTTTAGCGTAAAAACACCAAAAATACATTATATACTCGTATATACTGTTATATTACTGTTGTATGAGGAAAGAGGGGGCGCAAGGAAAATAATGACTGAAAATTGTCTCGTGAATACTGAGAGGTTGAGAAATGCTGCCCGGCGTTATCTATAGCCAACAGTTTACAACGTATGCGATACGCGTAGAACGACATAGTACTTCTAAATACTGTGCTGAGTATTATCAAAAGTTACATGTAAATAGCAATTTGTAAGTTATACAGTTAAAATTTTACATATTATAACGTGCAAAAGTATAATTGATCAGTCAATGGGATCGGTTAACACGTTAGTGGACTGCCGTTTGCGGGACACGGACAATTTATCGACAGCGATCAAATGATCTTAATATGTGCGTTGGTTTCAAGTCTTCCTTCAACGTGTTTTATAAACTAGAGGAAACTTATGTAACCGTTCTCCAGCGTTACCGGTAATATAGACATCTTAATAATACGTACAGAATGCTGTGTAGTCACTGTTCTGAATTTCACTACAAATAGTTGTTGGGCAAAAGTTTTTCTAACTGGGGCTACAATATACAGGAAGTAGCTTAGTATAGCTTGTATAAGACTAAAATTATTCAGTGAAAACGGGGGAGCTCCACTAACGAGTTAACTGATACCATTGCCTAGTAAATTTTTTTTTTTTCACGTTGGGCTATGTAAAATTTTAACTACATAAATTATGAATTGTTATTTAGAGGTAAATTATGGTAATATCCAGCATAGTATTAACGTGTATATTCAAGCTGTATGACATCTATCGCATACGTTGTATCCTGTTGGCTATATATGCCATAAGGTGACAGGCAAGGGGCAGAGTTTCTGCTGTTTAACTCCGTGGCACCACCATCTAGTCAGCAGTGGGCATTAGTGGGTGGTACAGGATCGTATAATCGTTTTGTAACGTGATGTTTGTTATATTACACGTTTCCCTCTATTCTCTCTGAATTACAGAGTACGTCCTAAGATGATCCACATCTGGTCCAAACCAGTCACAACTCATGATTAAAACATGAAATGTAAGAGAATGACGGCAACGAAAGTTGTTGCCAGACCGGGACTCTAACCCACATACATGCATGTCCGAAGAACATTACATCGTGCTTCTTTAAACAGGCACTGCAATATCGTCGCTATGAATGAAAGTACCTTTATGCGATCAAGACAGATCTGTATAATATTTTATTACTGGTCATTGAGAACGCTTCTATACCCAATGTGTTCACAAAGACTATCGATCGTTGCTTGTACGGAAATATTCATATATTTTGTATTACTTCACACTTTTAGCTATATGTAATCAAGCCTATTCTATATCAGGGATCTTATGATATCAATGGGCATCGATATCGTCGTTCACATAGACTAAAATTCATATAGCAAAATGTTTTCCTAAAAATCAAGTATTTCACGTATTGATATTCCATGTGTTTAAAACAGTTTTGAAGTTTTCACATACAATTTTGCAACTTCCATTAACTTTGCTAAATATGTACCAGCTATTATGTCTGACAAACATATAAACTTTCTGTGTAGTATCTCTGTTCTTTATTAGTGTAAGGACGTAGGCGGGAAGTGGTTTTGAATTGAAATCGCGTCGTTTTGTGAGGCTCAAGAATGAAAGTGTGTTACTTGTTTTGTTTGTTCAAATTACGCTGTAATAATAAGTGAAATGTTGCATAATACAAACGTTTAAAAGTTCAGATGGTTTACTTCGTTTACTATTTCGAGATTTACCCGATTTTCTCAATCATTTCATCACTTAATTTCCTCTGAACAAGATGAAAACCTGCGGACATTATCATGCCTACAAAGAAAACAACGAAGCTTATATCAAGATAATCAGCTAAGTAAAACTTCATATTTTCGTATTTGGATGTGTTTGTCGATGTAATTCACTTCAAATTAATGTCTAACGACCGGTATGAGGACAAGTAATTGAGTATGCAGCATTGAAGAGACACATTACAAATACAGTGGTGTTACAGTAACAGCGTATGATTTGAATCTGAAATAAAACGTGTTCGGATGTAACAAAGCATTGTAATATTTATTGATTTATAATTTAAAAGTTTGGGAAATAATATTTAGAACAATGAGTCTGGGTAACTGTTCCACAGCTTCGGTGGCGACACACTTACTCTCCTCATGAAATTTTCCGTAATGGTTTTGCATAAATGTCGTGATATTTCCCTTAATTTCGACCTTTAGTGCTTGGGTGGCTGTGGACCTGTTGGTGTGAATCTGATGCTTTAGAAAACCGCACAGAAAGAAATCCACGTATGTTGTCCCAATATTGTGGTGACCAATCGTGGTCACCAAAACTAGAGGCGACACGATCAGGAAAACTGCTCGTGCAAGACCGTCAGTGTTTCACGGGTGGAATGCAAAGTGCACTGTCCTGCTGAAACGACATATCTTCAAGAGCAATATTTTCCAAGTAACCTACAAAGTACCCGCCTAGATTCCGATAACTTTCGCCATTTACCGTCCTACTGAAACCACATGTCTCCATTCTACAGAAATCACATGTCTTCAGGAGTAATATTTTCCAGTTGAGGCACAAAGGACGATTAGATTCCGGTAACTTTCCCCGTTTACCGTAAATGCATTAATCTCATTCGTTTTCATAACCTCCAGTCCACAATGCATACTAGTCACTTACTCGTTCGGTGTGATTTTTTTTCTCGTCACTCATTGGCTGATTTTCGGAGACCTAAACTGGACAATAGGCACTACTGACGCAGCCATCGAGGTGAAAATTGGACTCACGCTCAAGAAGATTTTGTCCACAAAACTGGCAATCACTTCTTGTTGTTCAACGATCCATTTCTGAACTGTCCTCGCTGTGCATGGTCTGCTGGCGTAAGTTATCAGCTGGACTTTGTATGCACACACATGTAAATCTCTAATGAGAATACGGCGAAGAGTTGGAGAGTGATAAAAATGTCCATTCCCTACGCACGAGAACGATTCGAGGTCACCAACTCTCGGTCACATTTTTGATCGACGACGATGTGCAAGTATCGTTCGTGTTAATCAACTCCTGAATGATATTTCATTTGTTCATTTCAAGGTCGGAACCTGGAACTTAACGTCTATCAAAAATCAGACGCACAACCAAGCTGTCGCCATTTTGATGGTAGTGTTTAACAATAAAGCAGTGTTATTGTATGGTGTAGTGATACATGTTTGCCGACTTCTGTCCATCTTCTATCGACATGTCGCAGTAACTCAGATATAGGATCATGGCAGCCGAAACTCTGTGAAAGTCATATTTTGCACCCCTGTTATAAATCATTAAACAGCTATACTTCGCCCATGTCAAAACTTGATCACACATTGATAAAGTGCAGTGGGGTCGAGCGGTTCTAGGACCTTCAGTCCGGAACCGCGCGACTGCTACGGTCGCAGATTCGAATCCTGCCTCGGGCATGGATGTGTGTGATGTCCTTAGGTTAGTTAGGTTTAAGTAGTTCTAAGTTCTAGGGGACTGATGCCCTCAGATGTTGAGTGTCATAGTGCTCAGAGCCATTTGCAGTGGGCTGGATAACAAAGTAAGCTATATGATGCTGGTTGTTTCTTGAATAGCTGTAATCTGGCAAGACTCGTAACTGAAGGCTCTGTGTGACAAAAAAACTGATTACAAATTCGAGTCAGATTCACACAGGACTTTTCAGAATGAGCACACTTAACAATATCACGTGGCACCCCCTCTGGCCTGGATGCATGCATTGCTTCGGTGAGAAGAGTATCATAATGCTGTTGTATCCTCTCGTGAGACATGTTGGCCCACGAGTTTCGTAGCTGGTCCTTCATATACTGGATACTGGTAATGTGACGAACATGACGTCAGTGTTGGTCCCACACATGTTCTACTGGGGGCAGATCTGAGGATTTTGCTAGATACGCAAATGGATCAGTGTCACGCGGACAGTTCACAGAGAAAGTGGATAACCTTAAGGCTGCGCATTCAAATGTCAGTATCAGAAGTTTTGTGGCGTGGCTTCTATTTATAGGCTGCAAGAACGCTGAAGCAAGTGATCCTAAGGCTACCGTATCATCCCCTGCATGAATTTCATCTTCCACTTCTGGCAACGAAGGGGAATCAACAAAGTTGACAACTCTTCAGTCTAGAATCCCTGGCTTTTTATCTCTCTGTTGTATCCGTTACCGCTTAATGCGTAAATAATCGGCGTTTAATATTAGCGTTTTTTTTCTGGCACTGTAAAATTATAGCCATTTCCGTAACTGCATGATGTGTACGTAAATGTCTCATTAGACATTGCACTGTAGTGAAATAACACAGGTCTCACCACCTAGCGAGAGTTTCACGAAAGACTGGATGAAAAAAAAAAAAGTTCATATGTGTGTGAAATCTTATGGAACTTCACTGCTAACATCACCAGTCCCTAAGCATACACACTACTTAACCTAAATTATCCTAAGGACAAACACACACACACCCATGCCCGAGGGATGACTGGAACCTCCGCCGGGACAAGCCGCACAGTCCATGACGGCTGCGCCCTAGACCGCTCGGCTAATCCAGCGCGGCGGAAGACTGGTGAAATAACGTTTCACGAACAATTACACTAAATAATGGTGCGAAACATGTGCCACTGCTTTCAGTTGAATTTCCTTACATACTAACGGAGATTTCTTGATAATGTCCGTCATTTGCGTCATTTATGTTTCTTGAGGCGCCCTTCTACAGTTTCCGCAGCTTGTGCGGCACACAGTACTGCTAAAAACAAACAGTTTTCCGCTTCATAGTACGGCACGCACATTCTTCTAGTTGTATTGTAAATATCTTGTAATTCCTCAAGGTGCTGCTACACCGTGTGTATAAAAACTGTAGCTAATTAAGTTAGTTAATTATTTGTGAAAGATGCAACATTGCGTAAAGGTCACCTCGAAAGGTACCGTATGAAATTTCCATTGCTTGTCATTATGTGAGACATACTCTGGCCCTCATGGTGATGGTTTAACCGACGTAATGCATAGTTACTGTTAGAGACAATTCCATTACATGAGCTTTGTTAAAAACATGTGCACCCGCACTCACGTATTACTCGAGTTGACAACAAAAGAACAGTTATGGACAGAGCAACAGAAGAGCTGAGAATCATAACGAGTTTTTCTTTTCTCTTCCGTTAATCAGAGAGTAGAACGGAATATAACACTGTATTGAAATCCTGTTTTCGTTCCTTTCATATCACGGGAGCTACGGACAGTCTCAGAAATGGCTCTGAGTACTATGGGACTCAACTGCTGAGGTCATTAGTCCCCTAGAACTTAGAACTAGTTAAACCTAACTAACCTAAGGACATCACAAACATCCATGCCCGAGGCAGGATTCGAACCTGCGACCGTAGCGGTCTTGCGGTTCCAGACTGCAGCCGGTCTCAGAACTGACGATGGAGATATGGAAAATTACGCCGCGAAGCTGCGCCAGTTCTCCCCGAGGGCAACAGCTGACTCAGGTGTTCCGGCCACATGTGAAGTTTTTGATGGAACTTCTCTCAACAGCGAAAAATAAAGCGAAATCAAATAATTAAAAATTACAGCTATTTTATTTGAGTCAATATGAATCTGTATGGGTTCGAAAGTGAGATACAGTAACACTGAAGAAAACTACAATTATGACTACTGTTCTAGAGATTATGGCAAGAATAAGTAACTTTCTCTTCATTTACTATTGTGAAGCCGAGGGGCATAATCTCTGTAAGAGAAAATTGTTGCTTTTGTGATAAAGAGCTACTTATTGGATGTCAGTAACATTTATCCGTGTAAAACGTCGTAAACGTTACGGAGAAAGAGGAATACATTGACGTTAATTGCTTAGCCCCACAGACGTCCTTTCTCCTTTAAAAATGTGTAAACAAAAAATCCGAATGACAGCTGTGTTTTAACATTTCTTTCCTCAATCATTTATTACAAATAAAATGGAAATTGCTGATGAGAAAGTTAAATGAAAACATCACGCAAAGCCTACGATCAAATACGTAAAATGTATAATCTGATGTATTTATATGTGTGAGTGCAAAGCTTTAATGCCGATTTATTACGGTGATTGTGCCACCGCTGAATTTGCTACACAGCTACACGAATAAAAATATCGAGACTGACGCAGAACTGTAAATTTGCGTTTTATTTTGATTGCCAGTCGTAGTCATCACAACAATAATCGATTCAATTGTTATTGTTACAGTAGCCATTTATTGTAGGTAACTCCACGATAAAGACTTGAAGAAACCGTAATGATATTCGCTAAAAATTTATTTGCTACCAGAATACGTGGCGTAGAGTACAAAGCAGAATTATCTTTAAAACGCGTTGACCTCTAGGACGCGCCCTTCAGGCATTCCTGGAACGGCGTGAGTGGTGCAGGTCGTAAACTGGGGCACTTCGTGACGTACTTCGTGAAATCACTCATTTCGACTGAGAAACAGTACTCACGGGCCGACTGTTCGCGGTTTTAATGCCTCTTTCGCAACTCACTCGACGTTTTAAGTTGTACTAAACTGTTGACACCTCTGAGTAATATACGGATATGATACGGGAAAAGACGAAAAGGAAAACTACTGCTTATCGCAGAAACTCCACGAGGCGCGCAGTTGTTCCGTGTCTACAAAAGGCGACGGTCTGCAGCTCCCTGTCACAGGTGCAGTACACCACGTGCGCATTTTCAGGTAGTTTTCATCAGGATGACCACACTGAACAGGTTAGTTCACACTCCGCCGGTGTCTTCATCTCACCACTTGGGTTTTCCAAATGTTTTAGATTATTCGTCTGTCTGCGTATTACAATCTTGTAAGGAGTGTAGATACCTTAATTTGCGGTACAGGCCGCAAAACAAACGCAAATATGTATCAGTCA
Source organism: Schistocerca serialis cubense (assembly GCF_023864345.2). NCBI lineage: Eukaryota > Metazoa > Arthropoda > Insecta > Orthoptera > Acrididae > Schistocerca > Schistocerca serialis. The sequence continues at coordinate 239,923,613 of NC_064642.1, read as the reverse complement.
ACTACAGATTACACATTCTTCAGTCGTGAACTATGCGGCTGGTCCCGGCGGAGGTTCGAGTCCTCCCTTGGGCATGGGTGTGTGTGTTTGTCCTTAGGATAATTTAGGTTACGTAGTGTGTAAGCTTAAGAACTGATGACCTTAGCAGTAAAGTCCTATAAGATTTCACACATACACACACACTCATTCTTCGCACAAGGTACTAATAAACGTCAAAGGTTTTCTAACGTTACAAATATATTTTTCTTTCATTAGGCCAAACACAAGTTCTTTCCCTTTATTCAGTATGGTAACATATCCATTTTAGCCCTAGTTTACGAATTATGACCGAGGTACAGTAGTCATGCCATGCTGCGAACTGCAGCCAACTTCAAGTTCTGTATTTTGCTGTTTTTAACCCTTTAGTATCAGTTGTTTGAATTCAATGTTCCGCATCCAGCCTTGGTTGCCAAGGAAAGTATCTGAGTTCGAACAAACAACTTTACACCTCACTCCCGTGAGGTATCATACGTAGGTTCCGATGATGTTCATTTATCTACCAACTTCGGCACCCCTTCAATAGAGAACGGTGAGTAAACTGTTCGAACTTTTCCTGCCACTATGCCAGCTGAGACCAGTAGAGACGGCGCAGAGTGTACGTAAAGTTGCATTTTGTGAAGTTATTTGTGTAGTGAAGCGTCAGATGGGACGGCGATTGGTAATCAACCCTGCGATTGGCTGAGATGAAGTTACGAACTGTTCTTCGTAATGATGGTACTGGCGTAGAAGATGATTCATCCGCATGTTTTCTGGTGTTTGTTATAGTGCAGAAATGTTATCACCTGTTAGAAACGGATACTGGTTTAACGCTAACATTTGATTGTGATGCCAGTGATGATAATGATGAACACCTCACTGCACGTGTTAGTGATATGGCAAGTTCGAGAAGAGGCGATGGAAGCAGTGAAACTGAATTCCAGCCTTCTCCTGACAAGAAGTTTAAAGTCGAAAGTGTCATCACGGTGTTTGATGACAACACACAAGAGATCACATACATGTACGATGATTATCAACACTTCTGACAAGATCCTGTAAGGATACCCTAGTGAAGGCTAAAAGCAATGTTAAAAGCGTGCTGGAAAAGAAAAGAGAAGGCCATACAGTTTTCAAAGGAAATCGTACGCTGCAGATCAGTAACATCAGGCAGCGTGTTACGGCTAAGTTTGATGAAGCGTGAGAATGCGGTTCTTCCGTTCATTATTGGAATTTAGAACATGGGGCATCAGACGTAGCCGGAAATCTCGGGTGTACAAACTCTACGGCGTTACTTGGAATTATTAACAGTTTGAGAAAGGTGTTTAGGATTACGTCACGCCGTGTAACTATGCTTCAAGTATGAAAAGAAAAGGACGGGGAAGAAAAGATGATTCAAAGAGCTCAAACACTTGTTGCTGAAGTCAGTGCACATAACAGGATAGAAAATACCCAGGTGGGCCCGGTATGGAACTGTGATGAGAGTCAGTGTAGGTATGAGCCTTCTTCAGAAAGAACGCTGTCCATAAAATGGGAAAGAAACACTCTCTCGACGTTGCAATTAGTTAACAGTGCAACACACAGCTATACGATCGACGTGTCTGTATCAATGGACAAACGATTGGGGGCGCAAACTTCCAAGAACCAAATGGAAAATTTGGAACCCGTGTGTCAACGGAAACAGAAAAACCGTGTCCTCCAAATGTGTTCATCGATGAAAGCGTGAGCAGTAAAGTCCTGTCACGTTTGAGTTCATATTTGCCGGCAAATTCACTAGTACTTAGTGACTGCTGGTGTGGACATACGAATGAACTAGAACAATTGGAAGTGCATGCAGAAGAAGATGTAGTTTTAAAAAGCCTTCCATCTAAAGCTACAAAATATGGACAACCTCCGGACATAAAATATACACCAAGAGAATAAGAGAATTTCTTAAACTACGTTACAGGGACACGCAGCCAAAATTGATTGACAGATTATTCATCATGAAAATGCATTCTGTCATTTACAATCAATTATACGCAGAAGTATATAGACCAACGCTTAGTTATACGTAGCAGAACGCTGGCTGCGATATTGGTGAACCTGAAGACAACTTTAAAAGTGTCATTGGCCGTGAAGTGCAGAATTGATATTGTAGAATGTGTAGTTATGACGTGATCAGCTTGGTTTGCTTCACTATGCGTGTCGTAGTCATTCATATTGTTTGGAGTATTTTATTGAAAGTCCTAATTTGTATGTATGATTAAGATATCTGCATTCCATTTGGCTTCTACACTGACGAATGTAGTGTCTTCTAGAGAACGTTTACAGAATTTTGCAGATAAACGACACTCAGCAGCACATTCAGAGGAGCGTGACGGTCCTGTAACCAAAATTTCAAACAGATATGTTCGTTGGAAAGCAAATACTTTTCTCGTAAAAAAAGTTTGAGCTCTCTGGTATCCAGAACGCGTAAACACATTGCGGTGCGGTTTTAGTAAAGTATCTGGACAATGTGACGAATCTTCCGACGTAAGCAAGTAATTCTTAACGTTTATAGCTGTCGAATTATAAGAAATGCTGCTTAATGGAACTACACAGTTTTTTTTCTGTTACGTTGGGGAGAGGCTACGAAGAGAACGTCAAACACACATATGTATTACTTAGCTACTAACACGGCTCACGATTCAGGGTTCATGGTTCACCGTCCATGGTTCATGGTTCACGTTCATGGCTCATGGTTCATGGTTAATGGTCCACGTTTCAGGTTGCCAGTCTTACGGATTCCAAGATAACAAAAATCTGATTTTCAATGTTTCACGTAAGTAGTGCAGGAATTTAAAAGTTTTAAATTCTATTAGAATCTACTCGTTAAGAGGCATAATACTATGTTAAAGGTTTAACACAATAAGACAAGTACTGCAGTTAAAAACGCTGTATAAGTCCCGAGGTAGCGTAACTTACGGAGCGCAGATTATGCACAACATAATCATCCAGTATTTGAGAGAGAGAGAGCTTTTCTGACTTTCAATAAACTTTATAAATAATTTCAAACCTTTGTGAAACTTGTTATCACTCTCTCCCCTCACAAAATGACCACAGAGAAAAACTGTATCGGCTATCACATTTTCGCTGTTCATGTATTAAACCTGGGACGACTTTCAATTTATTATTTCTTGATTACTACCTCTATTCTCAGCACATTTTACAGAAGTATCCACATATACCATGAATATATCTTTCTTTCAGACATAGTTCAGGAGATACGATTCATAAACACTGAGACACGTGAAGACACCTTTTTCTTGAAACTGAATGCAAAATATCCAGACTACACTCATTCAGTGTATGATAACGAGTGCACTTCACAACAAGTTTAAAAATAATTTCAACCACTTCCTAAACTTCTTCTCGCTTAACGTCAAATAGTTAACACATTAACTCATAATTATAAAGTAGTCTTGAGTTTGAAGATGTTTTACACATGGGAGTTCGGTTATTTAAAGAGTCGTCGGTTTACTGTTTACGTGTAGAACTTGATCAAATAGTAACAAGATAACTGCACCGCAAATCGCTGTCTTGTTGTTATGAGAAGTGCTCCCACGAACGTCTTCCCTACTTTCCCATATGTAAGTAAACGCGTAACTTACAGATATGGTTCGTGTGTTTATTAGTCGACTAACAAGGGAACCTCCCCATCGCACCCCCCTCAGATTTAGTTATAAGTTGGCACAATGGATAGGCCTTGAAAAACTGAACACAGATCAATCGAGAAAACAGGAAGAAGTTGAGTGGAACTATGAAAAAAAAAAAATAAGCAAAATATGCAAACTGAGTAGTCCATGAGAAGATAGGCAACATCAAGGACATTCTGAGTTCAGGAGTGTCGTGGTCCCGTGGTTAGCGTGAGCAGCTGCGGAGCGAGAGGTCCTTGGTTGAAGTCCTCCCTCGTGTGAAAATTTTAATTTCTTTATTTTCGCAAAGTTATGATCTGTCCATTCGTTCATTGACGTCTCTGTTCACTGTAATAAGTTTAGTGTCTGCGTTTTGCGACCGCACCGCAAAACCGTGCGATTAGTAGACGAAAGGATGTGCTTCTCCAATGGGAAACGAAAACATTTGATCGCAAGGTCATAGGTCAACCGATTCCTCCACAGGAAAACACGTCTGATATATTCTATACGACACTGGTGACGGCATGTGCGTCACATGACAGGAATATGTTGTCGACCCACCTAACTTGTACACTTGGCGAATGGGTAAAAAGATTCTCCTACGTTGCCCAATTTAGGTTTTCTTGTGGATGTGATAATTACACCCAAAAAAGAGATGAAAACATAAGAGTTTGTCACACAAACTGTAACAAATGAATCCAACAGTTTCACAGTCGCACACTTTTCCCTGTGCTCTGCAAAACATATGTTTTTAACGTTTTCAAATTTTTCCATGTGTAGACCGTCAAATCCTGCATATGTCAAAGCAAATATGAACATGTCCTGCAATTTTGGAAAGCGAAGTTGATTATGTGTGAGTGTCTGAACTTTGATTGACTGAAAATAAAAATTAAACTTTTCGCTCGAAAAAAGACTTGAACCAAGGACTTCTCGTTCCGCAGCTGCTCACGCTAACCACGGGACCACGGCGCTCCTGAGTTCAGTCTGCCCTTGATGTTGCCTGTCTTGCACATGGACTACTCAGTTTGCATATTTTGCTTATTTTTTTCATAGTTCCACACAACTTCTTCCTGTTTTCTCGAGTGATCTGTGTTCAGTTTTTCAAGGCCTATCCACTGTGCAACTTATAACTAAATCTGAGGGGTGTGCGATGGGGAGGTTCCCTTGTAAGTTGTTATTGCCTCTGGGACTGAGGGTGCTTCGATCGGCTTATTACGGGTCAGCGAGTAACCGGTGTTATGGAGGCAAGGAAGGACGCTACAGCGACAGTTATTCAATGAATACTCGATAACCTTGTTGATCAGAGTTACGAAGTGGATGGTCCATTCCACAAGGGGTGGACAGCAAATTCTTCATCTGCTGTTTCTGTTTCATTGGAATCCGTTCCAGTTTCATTTGCCACGTCACTTTCAATATCAGTGTCGTCGTCATGTGATGCGTTTTCATCTGCACTTTCCAGAACAGCATTCATTGTTACATTCTCTATCGATTCTTCGATTAACACACCTCAGCGCCAGGATTCATTTTCATTTCCTTTAACACGTTCATGCGCTTATGACCAATCATGTTGGGATCTTAGATAAAGTTCTCTTTGGTTATTTGTCTTAAGTTACTTAACTTAATGAAAACCAGTTTTATCTACAACTTTTTGTTGCAATGTATTCTAGATTAGTTCTGCAGGGTTCAAATGATTCAAATGGCTCTGAGCACTATGGGACTCAACTGCTGAGGTCATTAGTCCCCTAGAACTTAGAACTAGTTAAACCTAATTAACCTAAGGACATCACAAATATCCATGCCCGAGGCAGGATTCGAACCTGCGACCGTAGCGGTCTTGCGGTTCCAGACTGCAGCGCCTTTAACCGCACGGCCACTTCGGCCGGCCTGTTCTGCAAGGTTCAAATCACATTGATGTGATGGGCGACTCAGGACAATAAGTCCCTTAAGCTTCGAAACATCTCCTTTAAAAATAGTATTTGGCTTACTGTAACACAAAATTTGTAAAAGCTCTTTTCTTGTTAAGTTCGATTCAGAATTAATTTTAATCAGAATGAGCCATTCGGCGCGTTGCAGTAGTTAGGGTTTTACTTGTCTAAACAGTATGATACGGTACGTTATGAAGAATAACAATAGTACCAGCTGTTACATTAGAAATCAGCTTCCCTTGTAACCATTTGCCATAGTTATACCCATTCATATAACTGTGTTAATTTGGGATTTAGATTACGAATCCACCCTCTATTAATCGCATTGCTCATCCAGCGTGAATAAGTTTACACTCAGGTGACAAAACACATATGATAGCCATATGCACGTATACAGATGGCATTAGTATCGCATACACAAGGCATAAACGGGCAGTATACTGGCGGAGCTGTGGTTTGTATTCAGGTGTGTCATGTGAAAAGGTTTCCGACGTGATTGTGACTGCACGACGGGGATTAACAGAGTTGAACACGTAATGGTAATTGGAGCTAAACTCATGGGACATTTCACTTCGGAAATATTTAAAGAATGCAGTATTCCTAGATACACAGTGTCAAGAGTGTGTCGAGAATACCAAACTTCAGGTATTGCCTTTCACCACGGACCACACAGTGGCCGATGGCCTTAACGATCGAGAACAGCGGCGTTTGCATAGAGTTGCCAATGCTAACAGAATAGCAACACTGCGTGAAATAACCGCAGAAATCAATGTGGGACGTACCATGAACGTTAGGACAAAGCGGCGAAATTTGGCGTTAGCTGGCTATGGCAGCGGACCGTCGCGAGTCTTTGCTGAAAGCCCGACATCGCTTGTAGCCCTCTCCTGGGCCAGTGACCATTATCGGTCGGATACTGGACGACTGGATCATAGCGGCCTGCTCAGATGATTCTAGAGTTTAGTTGGTAAGAGCTGGTGGTAGGATTTGAGTGTGGAAAAGATGCCACGAAGCCATGGACACAAGTTGTCAACAAGCTACTGTGCGATATGGTGGTGATTTCTTAATGGTGTGGGCTCTGTTTACATGGTACGGATTGGGTCCATTGATCCAACTGAACTGATTATTGACTACTTGGAGACGCTATGCAGTCATTCATGGACTTCATATTCCCTAACAATGATGGACTTTTAATGGATGACAATGCGCCCTGTCACTGCTCCACAATTGTTCGCGAGTGAAGAACATTCTGGACAATTCGAGTAAAAGATTTGGCCACCTAGGTCGTCCGAAATGAAACCCATCGAACATTTATGAGAGTATCGAGAGATCAGTTAGTGCACAAAATCTTGCTCCGGCAACACTTTCGCAGTTATGGATGGCTATAGAGACAGCATGGCTGAGTATTTTTGCAGGATTCTTCCAATTATTTGTTGAGTCCATGTGACGTCGAGTTGGCGCAGTACGCTGGGCAGAAGGATATCCGACCCGATGTTGGGAGGTATCCCATGACTTTTGTCACCTAATGTGTAATTCTTTGTCGTTCATTGCTATTAGTCGTTACATCCGCAACTTCTTCGTGCTGCTAGCACTTTTTCATGGCTTGAGTAGCTATCCACGTTTCACCCGTGAATATTAGTGGTTCATTTGGATCCCTTCCGCATGCTTTGAAACTATGTCGAAACGTTCTGATTGAGTGATTCTCTTACTTTTTACATTTTTTGAAACGAAATCTCATCTTTGTCCCAATTTTCCGAAATGTTTCCTTTGCTCCCTGAAAATATCTTTTTTTTTAAATATAAATAGGTTTCTCAACTTTTGGAGCTCCTTCTCCTGCTCATAAGTTTCCAAAAATATTTTTGAATGAGTGCTCTGTCGAAATCAACCACAGAAACACTTTTCCAGAACGCGTTTGGTTTCTAGAAGTTTTAACTTTTCCTTATTTTCTTCCGTTTTCTTAAACTTTCAAATTGTACTTTACTGTTATTTCTGGCTTCCCTACCATTTTTACAGCTCACAAGATTCTTTCTGTAGAGGCATCATTCTTCTTCCTTAAAAATTGTAAAACTTTTTTTAATTTTCTACTTTTTTATTGGCTTTAGAGACTTGTTCATATAGCCATCTCAATAGCGGAATGTCAAGTACGACGATACGAACATGAGGACGACGCAAAACCCAGTGACTAAGCGAAGAAAATCTCCGACGCGCCCGGGAAGCAAACCCAGGCCTCTTCGGTTAACAACTGGTCGCACTGAAAGGGCAGCTACATAGGCGGACAATTGTACAACCTCGAATGTAAGCTCTTTGCCGCCTGACTGTGTTCACTTTCGAGACATTTTCGTCTGTTTGCCACTGTCAGGGGGAAGTCATGATTGTGGATAACACCGCAATTCACTGCTGATAACATTTCACAACACGCTGCACCACTCGGCAGTGTATGCGTGACTGACCTGAAAGCATTGTCGCTGCGACTCGTTTTCTTAGTCACCGCTGTACTTGTTTACTGTAACTGCGTGTTCCTGATAACAGCCACGCGAGGCCAAGTGCAATAATATCGTGGCCGTGTGCTACTTGTGTGCTTGAAACCCATCAGTCTGTGATCTGCTGTTGTACCGACCACACAGCTTCCTCGTGAAAGTATGCAGAGTTTCGCAATGCATACATCAGTCAAGAAAGTGAATACGGTTTTCGTCTATGGTCAGTGCCGTCAGACTATTAGAGCATGGGTGCGTTTGTATGTCGGAAGGCATCGTGATTCTGCCATTCATTCCCTGTCTATGGAATAATAATAAAAAATTCGAGATAGTGGAAATGTCAAGAAATTCAGGGTATCGGAAATGTCAAGGATAAAATAAGTCAAAAAGTAAACAACTTGCGAATGAACTGCAATTAACATTTTCGCAGACAATACGTTCTTGTCACTTCGAGGCAGTTTCACCGTGCGCGTGGGGTTCCCCAAAGGAATGCTCAGAGAATACTAAGCCTACATTAAGGCAGTTCACTCCATCAAGTTCTTAGCAAAGATTTCCAAAATCGATTACAGTTCTCTGAGTGGTGCCTACGTAAGCCGTAAATTATTGTGGCGTTGTGGTGAACTATTTTATTTACAAACAGTGGGCAAATCAGCTTTCGCAGTAATGCAATACTGATCAGCTGAAAATCTGCACTGGCTCGCTCTGTCCAACATCTGATACTGGGTTATCAAAAAAATTGTTCAAATGGCTCTGAGCACTATGCGACGTAACATCTGAGGTCATCAGTCGCCTAGAACTTAGAACTAATTAAACCTAACTAACCTCAGGACATCACATACATCCATGCCCGAGGCAGGATTCGAATCTGCGACCGTAGCGGCCGCCCGATTCCAGATTGTAGCACCTAGAAACGCACGGCCACTCCGGCCGGCCAGGGTTAGCAAGAATCGTTTCAACTACATTTACATTTGCATCTGTACCCCGCAAGCCAACTTACGGTGTGTGCCGGAGGGTACTTTGTGTATCAGTAGCACTTCCTCGTTGTCTTGTTCCACTCATTTATGGTTCGCGGAAGAACGATTGCTGGTAAGCCACCGTGTTAGCTCAAACGTCACAAAATTTGGCTTGATGGTCTTTTCGCGACATATACGCAGGAGAAAGCAATGTACTGGGCGACTCTTCTAGAAAAGTACGCTCTCCGAACACTGATGCAGAACGCCTCTCTCACGGCGACTGCCACTCGAGTTGGCTGAGCATGTCCGTGGCGCTTCGCACCAAGTGAACCCATAAGGAAATGTACTGCTTTTCTTTGGATCGCCTCTGTTTCCTGTGTCACTCATATCCGGTACGGATCCCAGGGTGACCAGAAATATTCAAGTATGGGTCGAACGAATGTTTTATAAGCTACTTCCTTGGTTGATGGACTACATTTCCTGACAATTCTTTCAGTGAATCTCAGTCTGCAGTCTGCTTTATCCGAGATTAATTTTATGTGGTTCCTCCACTTCATATCGCTCCGTACACATATTCCTGTACATGCTTGTAGTAATTGTTCTGTAAGCGTGTAATCATACAGAAAAGTTCTTTTTGTATATGTATTCGCAAAACGTTACATTTGTTTACGTTCAGCGTCGATTTGCCACTCCCTGCGTCAAGCGCTAACTCTCTGCAGGTTTTCCTGCATTTCTCTACAATTTTCTAGCATTGCGACTTCTCTGTAAACGGAAGAATCATCCGCGAAAAACCTCTTGGAACTTCCGACGTTACCTATTAAACCATTTAAATATATTATGCCGGCACAGTAGCTCAGCGTGTTCGGTCAGAGGAATTGCTGCCCTAAAAAAAACTGAGTTAATGGATCAAAGATAAACTTGAACAAGCGTCGTGGGACGTCCGCCCCGAACAAATACAACAAACAATAATGAACAAAAAAAAGGGCTAGCGTCTTTGATTCATAATCAAAACGTCTTCGGTCCCAGGATCGAATCCCGTCACCGCTTAAATTTTGATTAATAATCAGCATTGGCAGCCGAAGACTTCCGGCGTAAGAAATCACCCTCATTCTGCCAACACCCTTGCCAAAGAGGGCCGAGGAGGGAAAGAGGTTCAGGGCACTCTCTTGTCCTAGGGGTGGGAAACAGCCCCTAAAGGCGGAAGTATCAACAAAGATCAACGGCATGAGGATGCAGAAGGCAATGGAAACCACTACATTAAAAACCGTAACGTGTATCCATAGGACACCTGTACTGTAATTGAAGAACTGTCATGATGATCTCTCCATCGGCAAAAGATTACGGAATAGTCCCTCATTAGGATCTCCGGAAGGAGACTGCCAAGGGGGAGGTTACCATGAGAAAAAGATTGAATAATCAGCAGAAGGATAACGTTCTACGAATCGGGGCGTGGAATGTCAGAAGCTTGAAAGCGGTAGGGAAACTAGAAAATCTGAAAAGGAAAATGCAGAGGCTCAATCTAGATATAGTAGGGGTCACTGAAGTGAAGTGGAGAGAAGAGAAGGATTTCTGGTCAGATGAGTGTAGGGTAATATCAACAGCAGCAGGAGTAGGATTCATTATGAATCGGAAGGTAGGGTAGAGAGTGCGTTTCTGTGAACAGTTCAGTGACAGGGTCGTTCTTATCAGAATCGACAGCAAACCAACAACGATAGTTCTGGTATACATGCCGACGTCGCAAGCTGAAGATGAAGAGACAGAGAAAGTGTGTGAGGATATTGAAAGGACAATACAGTATGTAAAGGGGATGAAAATCTTATAGTCATGGGGGACTGGAATGCAGTTGTAGGGGAAGGACTAGAAGAAAAGGTTACAGGATAATATAGGCTTAAGACAAGGAATGAGAGAGGAGAAAGACTAATTGAGTCCTGTAACAAGTTTCAGCTAGTAATAGCAAATAACCTATTCAAGAATCACAAGAGGAGGTGGTATACTTAGAAAAGGCCGGGCTGTACCGGAAGATTTCAGTTAGATTACATCAAGAAACCATGGGTAATAGAAGAAATACTTCAGTTGATTGATGAAAGGAGGAAGCACAAAAACGTTCCAGGAAACTCAGGAATGCAGAAACACAAGTCGCTGGGAATAAAATAAATAGGAAGTTCTGGGAAGCTAAGACGAAATGGCTGCAGAAAAATGTGAAGACATCGAATCGAAAAAGAAATGTTTGTCGGAAGGACAGACTCATCATACAGGAAAGTCAAAACAACTTTCGGTTACATTAAAAGCAAGGTTGATAACGTTAAGAGTGCAACGGGAATTCCACTGTTAAATGCAGAGGAGAGAGCGGATAGGTGGAAAGAACATATTAAAGCCTCTAAGAGAGGGAAGATTTGTCTGATGTGATAGAAGAAGAAACAGGAGTCGATTTCGAAGAGATAGGGGATCCAGTATTAAAATCAGAATATAAAAGAACTTTGGAACTTGTACCAGATAGGGTTGATAGAAGAGATAGAGAAGATCCAACGGAGAGCACCGCGCTTCGTTACAGGATCATTTAGTAATCGCGAAAGCGTTACGGAGATGATAGACAAACTCCAGTGGAAGACTTTGCAGGAGAGACGCTCAGTATCTCGGTACGGGCTTTTGTTGAAGTTTCGAGAACATACCTTCACCGAGGAGTCAAGCAGTATATTGCTCCCTCCTACGTATATCTCGCGAAGAGAGAGATTAGAGCCCACACAGGGGCATGCCGACAATATTTCTTTCCACGAACAATACGAGACTGGAATAGAAGGGAGAACCGATAGAGGTACTCAAAGTAGCCTCCGCTACACACCGTCAGGTGGCTTGCGGAGTATGGATGTAGATGTAGATGTAGATAGAAGACTTAAAGTCAAATAAGGCAGAAGGGATAGATAGCATTCCAGCAGAATTTCTAAAATCATTGGGGGAAGTGGCAACAAAACGACTATTCACGATGGTGTGTAGAATGTATGAGCCTGGCGGCATACTATCTGACTTTCGGAAAAGCATCACCCACACAATTCCCAAGACGGCAAGAGCTGAAAGATCCGAGAATTATAGCACGATCAGCTTAACAGCTCATGCATCTAAGTTGCTTACACGAATAATATTCAGAAAAAAATGGTTCAAATGGCTCTGAACACTATGGGACTTAACTTCTGAAGTCATCAGTCCCCTAGAACTTAAAACTACTTAAACCTAACTCACCTAAGGACAGCACACACATCCATGTCCGAAGCAGGATTCGAACCTGCGACCGTAGCGGTCGCGCGGTTCCAGATTGCAGCGCCCAGAACCGCTCGGTCACCTCGGCCGGCAATATACAGAAGAATGGAAGCCTTTCGCCCCTACTGTTCAATCTGTACATCGAGGAAGTAATGATGGACATAAAAGGGCGGTTCACGAGTGGAATTAAAATTCATAGTGAAAGGATATCAATGATAGATTCGTTGATGACATTGCTATCTTGAGTGAACGTGAAGAAGAATTACATGATCTGCTAAACGGAATGAACAGTCCAATGAGTACACAGTTTGGATTGAGAGTAAATCGAAGAAAGGAGAAGGTAAAGAGAAGTAGTAGATATGAGAACAGCGAGAAGCTAATTTTCAGGATTGATATTCACGAAGTAGATGAAGGTAAGGAATTCTGCTACCTAAGCAGTAAATTACCAATGACGGACGGAGCAAGGAGGACATCAAAAGCAGACTAGCTATAGCAAAAAAGCCATTCAAAAAAAAAAAATTGTTCAAATGGCTCAGAGCACTGTGGGACTTAACATCTGGGGTCATCAGTCCCCTAGAACTTAAAACTACTTAAACCTAACTAACCTAAGGACATCGAAAACATCCATGCCCGAGGCAGGATTCGAACCTGCGACCGTAGCGGTCGCACGGTTCCAGACTGAAACGCCTAGAACCGCTCGGCCACACCAGCCGGTGGCATTCCTTGCCAAGAGAAGTCTACTTATATCAAATATCGGCCTTAATTTAAGGAAGAAATTTTTGAGAATTTACGTCTGGAGTACAGCATTGTATGGTAGTGAATTATGGAGTGTGGTAAAATCGGAACAGAAGAGAGCCAGCCTGAGTGGCTGTGCGGTTCTAGGCTCTACAGTCAGGAACCGGGCGACCGCTACGGCCGCAGGTTCGAATCCTGCCTCGGGCATGGATGTGTGTGATGTCCTTGGGTTAGTTAGGTTTAATTAGTTCTAAGTTCTATGCGACTGATGACCTCAGAAGTTAAGTCGCATAGTGCTCAGAGCCATTTGAACAATTTTGAACAGAAGAGAATCGAAGCATTTCAGATGTGGTGCTACCGACGAACGTTGAAAATTGGGTGGACTCATAAGGTAAGGAATGAGGAGGTTCTACGCAGAATCGGAGAGGAAAGGAGTTTGTGGTAAACAATGATAAGGAGAAGGGACAGGATGATAGGATGTCTTAACAGATGTTAAGACATGATGGAATGACTTTCATGATACTAGAGGGAGCTGTAGAGGGCAAAAACTGTAGAGGAAGACAGAGATTGGAATACATTCAGCAAATAATTGAGGACGTAGGTTGCAAGTACTACTCTGAGGTGAAGGGTTATCACAGGAGAGGAATTGGTGGCGGGCCGCATCAAACCAGTGTCAGAAGGCTGAGGGAAAAAAAAAAAAAGGAAACGCCCCTTTGGGGCACGCGTAAAGAAGTTGACTAATTAGGATGACATGTTGTGTTCTGTTTGCAAGAGACTATTCCATGTAATCACACAGTTGGTCTTATATTCCGCACCGTCATATTTTGCTCATCAGGCGGCAGTACAGAATGTACCGAACGCCTCCCAGAAATCAAGGAACACCGCTTTTGGGTGTCGTTGATGATTAGAGCCAGCTGTGTTTTACACGATCGTTGTTGTCGAAACACAAGTTGTTGATCCCCACAGACAAGATTTTTGGTCTCCAGAAATGTGTTAATACGCGAGCATGTTCCAAAATTCTACAAAAGCTCGGCGTCGGAGTTACAGGTCTCTGGTTTATTGTAAGAGTACGTTTAACACTCTCACTTTTCGGTGTAAAATGAACTAGCCAGTGAGCTTAACCTTCAAGTTTTTATTATTGTTACGAGTCTTTTCAGGTGGCTCGGGAAATTCTCGTGTCGCCTCGATACTGCTGGTTTTAGTTAGGACAGGGAGCCAACAATGGACTTTGGCTGGAAGCCGAGATCGACCGTTGACGTCTGGTCATAGAGACATGAGAATAAGACGCGTGAAAAATATGGTGAGAAGGGTTTAAGCAGTTACATTGAGATGTATAAAGGGTGATTTTTTCCATCGTGTACAAACTCTAGGAATTGATCGATGAGAGGATACCGAACAGAAATGGTCTAATGAGCTTAAGTCCGAAAATACATGGTTTCCATGAGAGGGACGATTTATTCATTTATTCATACATCGTTACAGAGACTGCTGTTTAATACGCGCTGTACCATGCATCCGCAGTCACAATTATGTGTTATAAATGGTTTCCAAAATGGTTTCCATGTGTCTCAACGCATGCGTATACCCGCCGTAGCATGTTGTCTCACACGTTCACATCGGCCAGGCTGCATCCGAATATTGTCAAAGGCAGCTTGAATATGCTTCTCAAATGTTTCCACGTCTGGAGTGGGCTCTGCATACACGATACTTTTCAGATGGCCGGGTAACTAGAAATCGCACGGATTGAGATCCGGTGGATTAGCAGGCCATGCAACAGGACCTCCGCGTCCGATCCATCGACAACGGAAGACACGATTGTGTTGCGTCCGGACGTTAACGGCGAAGAGGCTGGGGCACCATCACTCAGCAGCCACATAACCCTTCAAATCATTAAAGGCGCTTCTTCCAACAGGGGAGGCAAAGTCACCCGCAAGAAACACCGATAGTTCCGGCCTGTTAGGCGACGTGGAACAATGACTGGTCCCAAAATATGGTCGCCAGTTATTCTGGCCCACACATTCCGGTTGCACCGATGATGATTCGCTGTCACCATACCTTGGGGATTCTGGCATGGCTCAGATAACTGTTATGAAAATTGAAGGTACCACTCCACGTAAAGGTGGCCTCTTTTGTAAGTAGGATGGAAAACACAAATCCCCTAATCGTGGTTGAATGGTGAAAAAACCAGTGACAAAACTGCTCCCGATGTGGAAAGTCACTGGTAAGCTTTTCACACACTGTAAGTGATAAGGGTAGCAACAATTGTCATGGAGATTGTTCCACACGATTGTCTGGCTTACCCTGAACTGGCGGGCCATCTGCCTGATACTGACATGGCAGTCACCTCCCACAATGTTAAATACTTTTACAAGTCCGGTGCCCGAACATTTCGGGTACGTCCTTCACGGTTTCCTGCTTCCTGAAACGACCCTGTTTCAGGCAAATGGCGAAACACTCTTGCAAATATTGAATGCTGTGGTTGTTGTCGGAGGGCATAGGTGTCCTCATACAACCTTGCTGCCCGCCGCCCGTTGTCATTTGTCTTTCAGTAAGTAAACATCATGCCGGCAAGCTCTCGATTCTAATACGGAACCATTGTGTACAACGCTGTATCACATCCACTACAAGGTGAGTCAGCAAGAGAAGTGAATCGGACACATTACCAATTACTATGGCAGGAGAGGGCGCTAGGGCATGACGTATGAGTAACAGTACAACCCTATAGGAGGAAACTGCATTCTGTAACTGTGGCTACATGATACAGCATATGTTAGACCTGTCTCTGTAACAATTTAACCATGTATGTTTGCATAAATGGTCTCTAGCATGGATACGATGTACTTTCGGACATATGTTCATTAGGCTCGTTTTTTCCGTATTCTCTCGTCCGTCGATCAATCCCTATAGGAGGAAACAATGCATTCTGTAACTGTGGCTACATGATACAGCATGTGTTAGACCTGTCTCTGTAACAATTTAACCATGTATGTTTGCATAAATGGTCTCTAACAAGGAAACGATGCACTTCCGGACATATGTTCATTAGGCTCGTTTGTTCCGTATTCTCTCGTCCGTCGATCAATCCCTAAAGTTTGTACAAGGTGGAAAAAATCGCCCTATATTGGGTGTCCAAGGAGGAACGGTCTGTATTCAGGGTGTAACAGAAAAGATCATTCGATGTAAAAATTTTCAGTAGACATGGGCTTTAAAATGCATACCTTACGAGGTATGAATGCTCCTCTAACTTCGAAGCTATGAAAGATCTCTTAAACGGCAATATCTTTGGTGTAAATGGGATAATCCTCCACATTGAGAAGAAGTTAATTTACGGGTCTAAATGTCAGCGTACGCATTTCGTATGTTTCCATTTTTTGCTGTGGAAACCAGCCAGTGAGACAACTTACAACCAATCTTAAGGTATTTATAGTCAGATTCGTACTCAACCAACATTAATAAGCTGCGACTTATTTGAAATAAATGAATTTTGCTTTAGTAATTATACGAGTGCGAATGAAAACTTAATCAGAAGTTTTCTACTGATTGCAGATTAATAAATGGTGTTGTTGGACATCGTCTTATAATGCACATGATCCTTGTCATCAGCAGGTACCCGTATTAGTTTTGTGTGGAAGATAATTACAGGCACATTAAGGACAATAGGCACACTGTTTCATCATTTTGCCTGGGGTGATTTGTTTGCGAGTTGTTTTCCTTTAAAAGGTCCGACTGACTTCAAATTAAATGAACTGAAGTATTTCAACAAACGTAGGAGGAGCTTACGGTATAGACGGGGATCTAAATACACAGATTTATCTACAGTTTCAAACGGATATTGTGCAGCAGTTACTGGAACTCATTCCTATAGTTATTAGGCAATCCACGTGGTACCACAACAAGAAGGATGTCCCGCTACCCCTCGCAGATAACAGACCGCCTAAACAGAATATTCGGAAATCATTTGACCGGTCTTTTGGGAAACACGGAATGGCGTACGCGCACACCAGACCCAGCACTTCTAGAAAGTTATCTGTGAGGAAAATTAATACAAAATGTCTGCAAGGAAACACTGACGACTCTCGCTGATACAAAATGCCGTATAATATAGAAATTCAGATGAAATTCACCATCCGCTGTTGCCTCTCTGGAATAATTTTGCAAATTCAAATTGTAATGGCTCCAAGCACTTTGGGACTTAACATCTGAGGTCATCGGTCCCCTAGACGTAGAATTACTTAAACCTAACTCACCTAAGGATATCACACACATCCATGCCCGAGGCAGGATTCGAACCTGCGACCGTAGCAGCCGCGTGGTTCCGGACTAGAGCGCCTAGAGCAGAATAGTTTTGCACCATTGTTCAGGGTTAAAATTTTGATAATTTGATATGACAGTCGTAACAGTAATAAGCACACAAACCGCACCTGAGTTGCTACGTCCCTTACCCTAGCGTAGGGATAGGGAAAACAGATAGGTTAAAACCGATACCGGTGTGTCAGTTCTGATTAAATGAAATTCATCGGTAATTGTTTGGTCTCGGTTATAAAACTGCTCTTAATTTTTTATTAATAATCACGTAAAGAAAGGCTAGGATATCAATTTACTATGGTACCATTGCTAAAATGTTTGGTTCTTAAATTAAACTTTTTAAAAAACGAATGACATTTATTCGTAAAATTTCCATCGCTTTGAAATATTGGATTGTTACAGATGTTGGGTTAAGCGATCAGCTCTGTTTTAATATTGACACCTACAGCTAATGTCTAGCAACAAACACACGACGTAAAAATAGCTACGGCAGTGTCAAGACAATAGTGTACGTGCTAAAGTGTGGCGTGGCCTATTACATGGTACACTACAGGTCTACTTGATGTGTGAAAGACTTGCCCCCACTTGATCTATATGGTAGTTTCTCGCTGTCGTCTTCGAGAATCGTTTGCATTGCACACTGGTCCCATTCGTATACTGGAAGTATTTTACGAAGTGCGGTATTTTAGTACAATGCTCCATTTGCTTTGAAAGATTAACAACGGGAGGAGGCACAAAAAACTTTCAGTATTATATAAAACGAAAACATCCACAAGTTTCTGCGAAGAAAAGATAAATTGTATTAATATATGTAAAATTTTATTGACGAGTTGCAAACTCGAGCTCAATTTCATCGTTGTTTCAGGGTTAAAATTGATACCATCCAAAAGTGACGATGCAGGGAAATCTACATCTTGTAACCTTTCCCTCTTGTTACCGCCGCGCCCGTCTCCTCCACTTCCGCGATCTTTGCTGGAGAATGTGAGACCGCTTTCTGCCGCACACTCAAACCCATATCGATCGTGGTCTCTTACTCCTTCACCCACATTCGAAATTTTTTTAAATATTTGTTCGAAGTCTACGTTTATTACTTGAAATAACAGCAACAAAAAACCGAAAATCGGTTATTTCAGAACCAGTTTGTTGTGAATACTTTCAACAGTCGGCTTAAACTGAAGACGAAAAGAATCGGTGTAACCGCAAACAGGTTGTTTCAGCGATAAGGGCCATCTCCACCCTGACGGAGGCACTGCAGTTTACGGCGCTATTCCGCAGTTAATAACTGACCACGTTCCGCACATATTATATCGTTGAAGTTCCTGCGACGGCTCTTTAGTTTGTCACAGAAAACGATATGTAGTTTCAGAAAAAGACTGACGGTTCCATTTCGACAGCCATAAACGTCAAAGATTACTTGCTTAAGTCATAAAATTAACCACATTGTCTGCTTTAACTCTGCAACTTGACAGGTTTACTATTCCGAATACATATTCGATGGCCTATCTTAGCTGCGTCGCTGTGATTGTTGAGGTGAGATAATGGGAAATACACTGAAGAGCAAAAGAAACTGGTACACCTGTCTAATAATGTGCAGGGCCCCAGCGAGCACGCAGAAATGCCGCAACATAACGTGGCATGAACACTACTAATATATGCAGTATTGCTGGACTGAACTGACATCATGAATCCAGAGTGCTGTCCATAAAAGCCGTAAGAGTACGAGGGGGTAGAGATCTCCTCTGAACAACACATTGCGAGGCATCCCAGATATGCTCAATAATGTTTATGTCTGGGGAGTGGACAGCGGAAGTGTTTAAACTCATAAGAGTGTTCCACGAGCCACTCTGTAGCAATTCTGGACATGTGAGGGGTTGCACTGTCCTGCTGGAACTGCCCAAGTCCGTCGGAATTCACAATGGACAAGAATGGATGCAGGTGATCAAACAGGGTGCATACGTACGTTTCACCCGTTAGAGTCGTATCTAGATGTATCAGGGGTCCCATATAACTCCAACTGCACACGCCCCACACCGTTACGGAGTCTCCAACAGCTTGAACAGTCCCTTGCTGATATTCAGGGTCCATCAGGTTGTCTCCATCCGCTCGGTACGATTTGACACGAGACTCGTCCGACCTGCCAACATGTTTCCAGTCATTAATAGTCCAATGTCGGTGTTGACCGGCCCAGGGGAGACGTAAAGCTTTGTGTCGTGCAGTCATCAAAGGTACACGAGAGGGGCTTCGGCTCCGAAACCCCACAACGATGATGTTTTGTTGAATGGTTCGCGCACTGCCACTTTTTGATGGCCCAGCATTGAATTCTGAAGCAATTTGCGGAAGGTTTGCATTTCAGTCACGTTGAACGATTCTCTTCAGTCGTCGTTGGTCCTCTTCTTGCAGGATCTTTTTCCATCCGCAAAGATGTCGGAGATTTGATGTTTTACAGGATTCCTGATATTCTCGTTACACTCGTGAAACGTTCGTTCGGGAATATCCCCATTTCATTGGTTCCTCGGAAAGGCAGTGTTCCTTCGTTCATGCGTCGACTATAATAACACGTTCAAACTCGTTTAAATCTTGATAACCTGCCATTTTAGCAACAGTAACCGATCTAACAACTGCGCTAGACGCTTGTTGTCTTTATGTAGCCGTTGCCGACCGCAGCGCCGTCTTCTACCTGTTTACATATCTCTACATTTGAATATGCATTCTTATACCAGTTTCTTTGGCGCTTCAATGTATGTGAGTAACGTAGAAGTACATATCCTCGGAGTAGAGAAGCAACTAAAATCACTTAACAAATGCAAGTCTTTCGGTCCAAACTGTATACCAGTTAAATTATTTTCAAAGTATGCTAATATAATAGCTCGATACTTTGATTTATACAACCGTTTGCTCGCCAACAGATCCGTACACAAAGACTGGAAAGTTGCACAGGTCACACCAATATTCAAGAAAGGTGGTAGGAGTAATCCGCTAAATTACAGGCCCATATCGTTATCGTCATATGCAACAGGATTTTGGAACGCGTATTGTGTTCGAACATTATGAATTACCTCGAAGAAAACGGTCTATTGACACACAGTCAACATGGGTTTACAAAACATCGTTCCTGTCAAACACAACTAGCTGTTTATTCACATGAAGTGTTGAGTGTTATTGACAATGGACTTCAGATCGATTCCGTATTTCTGGATTTCCACTGATTGACACTGTAACACACAAGCGGCTCGTAATGAAATTGCGTGCTTACGGAATATCGTCTCAGTTATGTGACTGGATTTGTGATTTCCTGTCAGAGAGGTCACAGTTCGTAGTAATTGACTGAAAGTCATCGAGTAAAACAGGAGTGATTTCTAGCGTTCCCCAAGGTAGTGTTATAGGCCGTTTGCTGTTCCTTATCTATAAAAACTATTTGGGAGACAATCTGAGCAGCCGTCTTCGGTTGTTTGCAGATGTCGCATTAGTTTATCGACTAATAAAGTCATCAGAAGATCAAAACAAGCTGCAAAACGATTTAGAAAATATATCTGAATGGTTCGAAAAATGTCAGTTGACCCTAAATAACGAAAAGTGTGAGGTCATCCACATGAGTGCTAAAAGGAACTCGTTAAACTTCGGTTACACGATAAATCAGTCTAATCTAAAAGCCGTAAATTCAACTAATTACCTAGGTATTACAATTACGAACAACTTAAATTGGAAAGAACACATAGGAGGCGTTGTGGGAGTGGCTAACCGAAGGCTGTGTTTTATTGGCAGGACACTCAGAAAATGTAACGGGTATACGAAAAGAGACTGCCTACACTAGGCTTGTCCATCCTCTTTTAGAATACTGCTGCGTGGTGTGGGATCCTTACCAAATAGGATTGACGGAATGATTGAGAAAGTTCAAAGAAGGGCAGCACGTTTTGTATTATCTCGAAGAGGGGAAAAGAGTGTCACTGAAATGATGCAGGTTTTGGCTTGGATGTCATTAAAACAAAGGGGTTTTTCATTTTGGCTGGATCTCCTCACGAAATATCCATCACAAATTTTCTCCTCCGAATGCGAAAATATTTTGTTGAAATCGACCTACATAGGGAGAATCGATCATCATCATAAAATAAGGGAAATCAGAGCTCGCATCGAAAGATATAGGTGTTCGTTTTTCCGTGCTCTGTTCAAGATCGGAATAATATAGACTTTTTGTGAAGGTGGTACGATGAACCCTCTGCAAGGCACTTACATGTGATCTGCAGAGTATCCATGTGGTTGTAGATATAGCTGTAGATATGATAAGACCAGCGTATATACGAGTTTGGATTCCCTGACAGGAGTCTTCCACTTTACAGTGCTGTTACTACCTTTTAGATACGCCTTTGAGAAACATGAGTACACAGTGGAAGGTTTGGTATGAGTACACTGAATTTTCAGGACACGGCGATAAGGAGATAAGAGTGATTTTAATACACTGAAGAGCCAAAGAAACTGGTACACCTGCCTAATATCGTATGGGGCCCATGCCAGCACGCGTAACTGCCGCAACACGACGTGGCATGGACTCGACTAATGTCTGAAGTAGTGCTGGAGGGAATTGATACCATGAATCCTGAAGGGCTGTCCATAAATCTGTTAGAATACGAAGAGGTGGCGATCTCTTCTGAACAGTACGTTGCAAGGCATCGCAGGTATGTTCAATAATATTCATGTCTGGGGAGTTTAATGGCCAGCAGAAATGTTTAAACTCAGAAGAGTGTTCCTCGAAACACTCTGTAGCAATTCTGGACATGCGAGGGGTCGCATTGTCCTTCTGGAACTGCCCAAGTCCTTAAGAATGCACAATGGACGTGAATGAATGAAGCTGATCAGACAGGATGCTTATGTATGTGTCACTTGTCAAGTAATATGTAGACGTATCAGTGGTCCCTTATCACTCCAACTGCACACGCCCCACACCATTACAGAACCTCCGCCAACTTGAACAGTCCCCTGCTGACATGCAGGGTCCATGGATTCATCAGATTGTCTCCATACCCGTACACGTCTAACAGCTCGATACAATTTGAAACGAGATTCGTCCGGCCAGACGATATGTTTCCATTCATCAGCAATCCAGTGTCGATCTTGACCTGCCCAGCTGAGGCGAAAAGCTTTGTGTTGTGCAGTCATCACAGGTACACGAGTGGAACTGCGGCTCAGAAAGCCCATATCGATGATGTTTCGTGAATGGTTCAGACGCTGACACTTATAGACC
The DNA here is from genome assembly GCF_023864345.2 of Schistocerca serialis cubense. Taxonomy (NCBI): domain Eukaryota; kingdom Metazoa; phylum Arthropoda; class Insecta; order Orthoptera; family Acrididae; genus Schistocerca; species Schistocerca serialis. Next base: position 239,901,068 of record NC_064642.1, on the reverse strand, counting down.
AGCATTGAAATCTGCTGCAATTTACGGAAGGATTGCACCTCTGTCACGTTGAACGATTCTCTTCAGTCGTCCTTAGCCCTCTTCTTGCAGGATCGTTTGCCAGCCACAGAGATGTCGGAGGCTTGTTGTTTTACCGGGATCCTGATATTCAAGGTACACTCGTGAAATGGTCGTACGGGAAAATCTCCAATTCATGGCTACCTCGGACAAGCTGAGTCTCATCGCTCGTTCACCGACCATGGCACCACGTTCAAACTCACTTAAACCTTGATAACCTGCCATTTTAGCAGCAGTAACAGATCTAACAACTGCGCCAGACACTTGTTGTCTTATGCAGGCGTTACCGACCGCAGTCTCGTATCTACCTCTTTACATATCTGTGCATTTGTATACGCATATGTATACCAGTTTCTTTGGCGCTTCAGTGTAAATACCGTTCGTGAAAAATCATATCTGACTCCTTTAATTCATGATATCGAGCTCACCATGTAGGCAGAACCTATTGTCGCAGATTCGAGGAAAGCATGGCATACTGTACCGTACCGTAGGCTGTTAACAAAGGTCGACTATACGGAGTGGGTTCTCAAACATGTGACTAAGTCGAAAGTCTAGTTCGTTGTCCTGCACAGCGAGTGTTCATCACAGACAAACGCAATGTCAGGAGTAAGTCTGGAAAGCATCGTAGGACCTGTTATGTTTTCCATGAACGTTATCAGTCTGCTGGATAGTTTGGGTAGCACTCTGAGGTTGTTTGCTGATGAAGTTGTTGTGTATGGGGAAAGTGTTATCGTAGAGTGACTACAAGTAGATTCACTATGGATTGGGTAGAATTTCTGTTTTGTACGATCAACGGCAGCTTGCTTTAAACGTGAGCAAATATAGGTTAATTCGAATGGGTATGAGAAACGATACTGTAATGATGGAATACAGCGTTAATGATACAATGAATGATTCAGAACCTATGATTACATATGTAGCCGGCCGCTGTGACCAAGGGGTTCTAGGCTTTTCAGTCCGGAAATGCGCTGCTGCTCCGGTCGCAGGTTCGAATCCTGCTTCGGGCGTAGTTAAGTTTAAGTAGTTCTAAGTCTAGGGGACTGATGACCTCACATGTTATTCCCATAGTGCTTAGAGCCATCTGAACCATTTTAACATATGTAGGTGTAACGCTGCGAAATGAAATGAAATGGAAAGATGAGTTGCTGGGAAGGGGAGTGGATCACGATTCTGAAACATCGATTAAATGTAGGGGTAGCCAAATGAAAACGGGAACGATGAGAGACGTGCGCCCACCCACATGTAGCCAAGCTTGTTTCAACCACGCTGGAGAAGCTTCGCTGGGAAGCCCTTACACATGCTCCACACAGTCCCGATCTCTCCCCAACCGATTTACATATTTTTAGAGCCCAGCAGCAAGGCATTCATGGCTACCGATTTGCTGCGGACGAAGGGGCGCACGCCTGGTAGAATCATCTTTCCGCAGGCAGCCGAAAACATTTTTCCGTGAAGGCAATGACAGTCCTGTCTCACAGTTGAGAAAATGTACCAACGGTTATGGCGATTAATTTTGAAATAATGAACAGAGTACTTACATTTATTCCACGCAGTTTAGAGGTACGCTGTTAGATTTTTACCCGTCGGTTTGATCAATATGGGTTACGGAAATACTTGGAAGAAGAAGATGGTCTTTCCAAGGAACTCTGCTGAGATAGTTTAGAGAACCAACATTCGCGACAGACTACTGAAAGGTTCTACTGTCTCTGACGTTGATCTCGCTTAACGACTGTAACGGATACAACAAAAGAGTTTAGGGATCGCATACAGCACAGGGATAGTAATTGTTCAGTCGATCCATTTGTGAATCGTACGGGAAAGATAACAATGTACAATTGTACGTTCTCCGTTAATGCAATGTACAGCAGCTAGCGGAGTATGTATGTACATGTAGATGTACAAGGGACGTTCAGTAAGAAAAGCAACACATTTTCTTTGCTGCAAGCAAGTTAGTTTTATTCAGGACTCCAGTCGGCCAATTATTCCCTGTCTTTTGGTTAGAAAATCCTATTTTTAAACATGGTCGCCATTCGGTACGACGGCCTCACGCCACCTCACAGAGACGGCATGTACAGGGCACGCCAAAAATTCTTGGACACCTTCATAAGTTGAAAGATTAAAGGGAAAATTGAAATGTGATGATGGGAACACTGTTTTGATGTGGGGCCGCAACTTTTAGTGTGAACGTCATTGATGGCCGCAATTTGGATTCAAGTCATTTTTTTTTAAATGGGAAGGGGGGTGTATGACACATCAAATAACACTCGCTTGAGCTCTGGAATTTAGTGGCGTATTTTGTTTTTGTCTATCTTGTACAGTTTAGAGGTTATTAATGTTCAAAGTTGGAAATTGCCTTCATACCGACTGCTACAACACATGTTCTACGTGTAGTCCATCCCGTGCAATGCACAACTGTAGTCACTGCAACCACTCTGACTTCTAAACTGTACAAGATAGACAAAAACAAATGACACCTCTAAATTCCAGAGCTCAAGCGAGTGTTATTTGATGTGACACATACCCCACCTTCCCATTTTTTAAAAAAATGACTTGAATCCAAAATGGCGGATTTCAAGATGGCGGCCATGAATGACATTCACTCCAAAAGTTGCGGCCCCACGTCAAACCTATGTTCCCATAATCACATTTCAATTTTCCCTTTAATCTTCCAACTTATGAAGGCGTCCAAGGACTTTTGACTCGCCCTGTATATCTGCATCGTACCACTCTACTGGTAGACGTCGGAGTCAACGTCTAGCTCCAACACTAACTCCACCATCACCCACGCACTGCTTCCCGCGGACTGCAGCCTTCATTACACCAAACAGATGGAAGTCAGAAGGTGCAAGATCCTGGCTAGAGGAAGAACAGTTTTGTGAGCTCCTCTCGGTTACGTGTGTCATGGAGAAGGAGAAGTTCGTTTGCACTTCTGTGCGACAAATCTACTGAAGTCGTTTCTTCCGTTTGCTGAGGGTGTCACGATACATTCAGAGTTGATATTTGCGTCATGAGGGAGGACATCAAACAGAATAACCCCTTCAGAGCCCCAGAAACCCGTCATGATGACTTTACTGACTGAGGGTGCGACTTCGAACTTTTTATTCGGAGGCGATGTGGTATGTCGCCGCTCCATGGATTGTCGTTTTGTTTCCGGTTTGATGAACCCATGTTTCGTCGCCTGTGGGGGTGTTCGAAAAAACGTGTCACTATTAGCCTCTTAACCTGCAAGTAATTCCGCGCAGCCGCTCCTTCGTTGCTCATTATGGTTTTCTGCTAGTCCTCGAGGAACCCAGCGGGCATACACCTTTGAGTACCGCAAATGGAGGACGAGTGAATCAGCACGGCCAACAGAGACGGCCAGTGGAGCAGCGAGGCGTCTGATTCCGACTGTCACCTAGAATTAGAATGTCCGCAAGTTCTAGTATTGCAGGAGTCTCAGCTTTGTAGCTTTGTGTGGCCGGGTGACAGACAGGAGAGATCGGACAGGTTTGCGCGACCATTTTGCAATAATGACAGACGCCTCCCCAACGACTCACCGTGCTTTTTCTCACTGCTACATCTCAGTAGACGTGCTGCAGGTGTCTATGGATATCTGTGATGCTCTGGTTTTTCCACCAAAAGAAACTCAATGACAGCGCTCTGCTTCAAACACTCCTCTATTAGAGACGCCATTTTGAAAGCTACGTATAGTGCCGCTACGTATCGGAACTTCATGAAAACATAGGGGCCGAGGCGCGAATGTTCCAAGGCGTCCCACAGTAAATTCCACTTTTTCTTAACCGAAAATGGCCTAGAGAAAAAAGTGTTTCATTGCTCACTGAGTGTCCCTCTTATTTCGTTGTGCACAGAGTGTTACTTAATGAACAGTTGCCCTTAGTCGTTACCAACAGAGATTTTTTCGGAAATATTTACAGCTGTGCTGGTAGGTAATCATCTCATAGGTCGTGTTCCTCTTTGCGTAGCCGGCCGCTATGACCGAGCGGTTCTCGGCGGTTCAGTCCAGAACCGCGCGACCGCTGAGGTCGCAGGTTCAAATCCTACCTCGGGCATGGATGTGTGTGATGTCCTCAGGTTAGTTAGGTTTAAGTTCTAAGTTCTAGGGGACTGATGACCTCAGATGTTAAGTCCCATAGTGCTCAGAGCCATTTGAACCATGTAACCTCCCCGCAAAATTTAAAAATTGAAATTAACAATAATTATTATGGATAGCGATTCTAATTTTTGTGTGACCTCAGAACAAAATTGGTTTCCATTTATAATCTCCGTGCACAAATGCATTCACATTTAATGTACCCACAAAATTCTTTTCTCATTTAATGTAAGCTCGAAACAGAAAAATTCCAAAACCTCATAATAAAAAATAAATTCAGTAACCTGGTAAAATTTGGACGACATCAGTGCTGCGTCGTGGCCCTGTAAGATCATTCTGAATAAAAAGCAAAAATTCTTACCTCAATTAAAAAAAACGGCGAATATATCTGCTCTTACCTAAAAATTTTCTTTTTTGGCACAGCTCCGTGCAATGCTGGCTTATACATTTGTGATTTGTGAAAGGAAGCAACTGATTTTTTTGAAATGAATGCTTTTTTTTAAAAAAAATTACATTATATTACCAAAATTATTATTAGGACATTTTTAAAACATTTGGATGAGAGTTCAGATACATTACTAGATATGCGCGACGCTGCTTCTTTACCTTATACAATAATACTCCATCTCCAGATTCCCGACCAGAGCAGACTGCAGACAAGCGCAGACAACCTCAGACTAGCGACTAGCAACAACTAACTGCTACTGTTACACAGTTCGTACTGCAGTCAACACTGCTCTCTGGTCAACGATTCTCATACCACAGTCAGCGCATACCTCTTACATAACCCTCCACTGGGGGGGCAAAAATTTGGCAGCGATGGTAAGTCAATTGGACTTGCCATGAGCAACAATTTTTTCTTAATTAGCTAATTTTACAGTCACAGAATATATACATATATATAAGTGCAGAATATGAAATAAAATATAGTGCACATACACTGAGTACAGAACATATCAAGCAATGACAAAATGTATACGCAATGAGTACAAAACATATTAACAAATGACATAAAGTGCACACGCACTGTAGTACAGAACATATCAGGTAATGACAAAATGTATACGCAATGAGTACAAAACATATTAACAAATGACATAAAGTGCACACGCACTGTAGTACAGAACATATCAGGAAATCACAAAATGTATACGCAATGAGTACAAATGATATATCAAATGATATAAAGTGCACACGCACTGTAGTACAGAACATATCAGGAAATCACAAAATGTATACGCAATGAGTACAAATGATATATCAAATGATATAAAGTGCACACGCACTGTAGTACAGAACATATCAGGAAATCACAAAATATATACGCAATGAGTACAAATCATATTAACAAATGACATAAAGTGCACACGCACTGTAGTGCAGAACATATCAGGAAATCACAAAATGTATACGAAATGAGAACAAATCATATTAACAAATGACATAAAGTGCACACGCACGGTAGTATATATATATTTTTTTGCCATTTTACAAGAACTAGGATAGGAAAGGGAAGGATTCCATCATGGTTGTAGCACAGTAGGTTGAACGTAGCTGCACTGAAAGTCCATATCTTTCTACAGAAGCACAACACCAAGTGAGACAATCTGAAGTTCTCTTCCCTGAAGAATTAATCAGTGTAGCCAAGACACTGAAACGTCGTATTAATATTCAATGTTATCATTTTGGAAGTACTTTAGGTACACCAAACAGTGGGACCATAATAACATCTCCATCGCTCAAGGTGGTGGACAGCATGTCGTGTCAACACCACGTTCTTGTAAGGTACACCAATGTAGAATTAGTGCAAAAACCAAATATAGTGCTCCATGATCATGAGGATAGACAGGACAAACGGATATTGCAGTAATTCCTGGTAATTAGGTCAGAAGGTGAAGGACATTAAGTCTCACACCAGTCATCATTGAGAATTACACTAGTCTATCAAGTGATCTGAGTAATTGGTGGCACTCATCGCCTAGTTACCCAACATTTCTGTACTATGTATGAAGTATTACAGAATACTATTCATAAGTCATCTGATTATAGTGAACATTGGCACTCATTGCCCAGTTATGACCATTTTATGCATTATTCAAAAGTGATCATTCAACAAGAGTTACTTAATGGCATACTACTTACATAATTCAGCTAGTTATAGTAATCATTGGCATTCATTGGCCAGTTACAAACCATCAGAAGTCATCCTTCAAAACAGGAGCTAATGAGTGTAGCATCAAGCTACTAGTATTCATATATATAGCATGTAAGTGACGTAACACAAATATAAGAAACAGTGGCATTCATTGGCCAGTTACTAAACATATAGCAAGTATTGAATATTACAAAACATTTTTCATCATTCAAGTGACATACGACATATTTGAAAATAATTATTGGCACTCATTGCCAGTTACAGAACATGAGAAGTCATCCTTCAAAACAGGAGTTAAAGAGTATAGCATCAAGCTACTAGTATTCATATATACAGCATGTAAGTGACATAATACAAATATAAGAAACAGTGGCGTTCATTGGCCAGTTACTAAACATATAGCAAGTACTGAATATTACAAAACATTTTTCATCATTCAAGTGACATACGACATATTTAAAAATAATTATTTGCACTCATTGGCCAGTTACAAAACATCAGAAGTCATCCTTCAAAACAGGCGTTAAAGAGTGTAGAGCATGTATGCATTATTACAAAATATCATTCGCTATTACTCAGAACTCATAATTCAAGGGACATATGACATATTTAAAATGTAACACACTGTAACTATTACTCAAGGTCTGTGATTAGAAAAACATCATTCAGTACTACTCAGAACTCTCTTAAACTGGTAGCATTATTTGGGACTGTTAACACATTTTTCTTTTTTTTATACTAGCAATGCATTGCCTTGGGATCGATAATTAATTGCTGGAGCATAACAATATTTACTCTTGACTTATTGCTGCAAATGATGATAGGTAACGTCATTCGTCATGAGTCAGCTGTAGCAAGGTTACGAAACAAATAAAGTATATGTGATCACATTCTTGAATGACACACACAAATGGGTAAAAAAATGCAAGTACTAGAACAGGTTTAATGACCAACTGCTTATAGCACATTAATTTCATGAATAGCTTCTCCTGAAAAAAAAATACAAAATGGACTATTAAGCTGAAAGAAGAATAGCATATTATGCTGAAAAGTAGTGAACTTCGAATTAACAGGTAATGAAATGTGTATTAAATATATATGTTCTCTAGCTGTCCTTTCCAAAACCTTCAGTCACCATATCATGCAACATAAGACTGCATACCATGCAACATAAGACTGCAACAAATACTTAAATAACTACAGAGCATAAATACATAAACTTCATCATTGTCCTCATCTGCAAAGAAAAACTTAAAAGCGGTGCGTTTAGTGGCCATATAAAGTTTATCACTATCAATACCTGTAAACAAAAACTTCATTATTCATATCACCATAACTCCATTATTATCATCACCTGTAAAGAAGAAACTTCATTATTCATATTACTATATTCTTCATCACTATTCATCACCATTCATTATCATCTGCAAAAAGACACTTCATCATAAACTATTCATAGTATAGAGTTCCTTATTTCTAGCATATTTCATCACTAAAACTAAGATGTGTAGTTCTGTCTGACAGCCTGCATCAATCGCCTCGTATTCTGAAAGAAAAAATTAGTTAAGACCGCTATCATACGATGTGTATAGTATATTTTTGTTAATGCTTGTTAATTCTGATCCATTTACTCTTCGTGACGAGGTATTGCATCTTGTTCCGTTCATTCCGAAGGTGAAATTCCCACTTCATAGCAATCCACTGCGGTTTGTTTAATTTATTTCTTTGACACATTATTGCTTTCTGAAAATGATGAACAATGATTAATGTCTTGCATTTAAATCATATACCCATTAAATAAAAACTGGTTTCTAGTGATATAATTGAGCATACAGCATAGCATGACAGAAAACGTAATATGTCAAAAACATAGACAGTGTGCAGGTGCAAAAATGTACACAGAATATCACAATGTAGCAGCAAAAAAAATGTAAAATAGTCACGACGTTGAGATATCATAAGGCAAAATGTCAAAGTCAACTGGTGTTTCTTATATCTCAAATATTTCATAGTGCATACAAACAAAACAGGAAAACAATCATACACACATGAAGAATGGAAAATGTGCACGGTCTGATGTGTAACGACAAGAAAAGCGACCTGCTAACCTTACCTTGCCGGGCACTTGCCAAGAAAAAATACGATAATCATCAGTAAGTAGTCACATAAATATAATTGCATCATTGGTCATATAAAAATCAGGAAATGGCATTACAGTGTGATAAATCATAAAGTACATTCATTTAATAAAGGGTTTAATATTGGAGACATGGTGATTGCCTTTACTTTTTCTGGTTCTCAAAGTTGCGACGTGTACTACATTGGGGTGAGGAATGCTGCGAATTCGATGTGGACCTGCGTATAGAAGCTCAAATTTACTTCACCCATTCTTTCCTCTGATGGATAAATAATGTGTGCGTACTAATATCTTCTGTCCAATGTGAACGTCACGGCGTGTACAAACCTGTTTTTGCTGTCTTCTCCGGCGCTCTGCGGCACGTTTGATGTTGTTCAGCGCAATGTCAATTATTTCATGGTGTCGTAGTCGGCGAGATGTTGGAAAGGTTACTAATTCTTTAATTTTGTTAGGTGGTTCACCATTTCACAGTATAACAGTCGGAGATAGCATAGTAGATTCATTTGGTATGGAATTAATTACATCTTGGAATGAGAGTATGTGTGTGTCCCAATCAATATGTTTTTTATGGCAGTATATTCTACATAGTTTACCAATTTCTTTAATTAGTCGTTCACAAGGTTTCGAAGAAGCATGGTTCCTGGATATATAGATCGGAGAAATGTTTCCAGCTCGTAACATACGTGTCCATATAGCAGATAGAAACTGTGATCCATTGTCGGAAATTACTTTCAATACATGCCCTACATGGAATAGAAAATGTTTTACAAATGCTTTCGAAACAGTTTTAGCAGTAGCTTTGGGTAACGGAGTGAAGGTTACAAATTTTGAAGTGAGTTCAACAGCAACAAAGATGTAGCAAAAACCTCTATTAGTTCTGGGAATCGGACCAAAAATATCTACAGCAGCCATGTGTCTCAATTTAACAGGTACAATGGGATGTAACGGAGGAATATGTGAAGTCGTATCTGACTTAGCTTTCTAGCAGATTTTACATGACGCTAAAACTCGTCGAATACGTTTCTGCATGTTGGTAAAATAACAGTTCTGTCTCAGTATAAGAAAACATTTTCTAGCTCCGTAATGTGCGTAACTTAAATGAGTATACCAAATTAATTTTTTAACAAGCTCGTCAGGAATACATAATAACCAATTGTTGCTGTCAGGGTGAGAGCGGCGAAACAGAATATTATTCCGTACAATGTAATGGTTTCTAATAGTAACATTATTCCTATTTTGCCAAAGGTGTTTAATTTCTTTCCATACGTTGTCTTTACTCTGCTCTTGTGCTATGTCTTGTAATGACGACGAAATGAAATTTTCAAATGCAATTTGTTGAATATACACTCCTGGAAATGTAAAAAAGAACACATTGACACCGGTGTGTCAGACCCACCATACTTGCTCCGGACACTGCGAGAGGGCAGTACAAGCAATGATCACACGCACGGCACAGCGGACACACCAGGAACCGCGGAGTTGGCCGTCGAATGGCGCTAGCTGCGCAGCATTTGTGCACCGCCGCCGTCAGTGTCAGCCAGTTTGCCGTGGCATACGGAGCTCCATCGCAGTCTTTAACACTGGTAGCATGCCGCGACAGCGTGGACGTGAACCGTATGTGCAGTTGACGGACTTTGAGCGAGGGCGTATAGTGGGCATGCGGGAGGCTGGGTGGACGTACCGCCGAATTGCTCAACACGTGGGGCGTGAGGTCTCCACAGTACATCGATGTTGTCGCCAGTGGTCGGCGGAAGGTGCACGTGCCCGTCGACCTGGGACCGGACCGCAGTGACGCACGGATGCACGCCAAGACCGTAGGATCCTACGCAGTGCCGTAGGGGACCGCACCGCCACTTCCCAGCAAATTAGGGACACTGTTGCTCCTGGGGTATCGGCGAGGACCATTCGCAACCGTCTCCATGAAGCTGGGCTACGGTCCCGCACACCGTTAGGCCGTCTTCCGCTCACGCCCCAACATCGTGCAGCCCGCCTCCAGTGGTATCGCGACAGGCGTGAATGGAGGGACGAATGGAGACGTGTCGTCTTCAGCGATGAGAGTCGCTTCTGCCTTGGTGCCAATGATGGTCGTATGCGTGTTTGGCGCCGTGCAGGTGAGCGCCACAATCAGGATTGCATACGACCGAGGCACACAGGGCCAACACCCGGCATCATGGTGTGGGAAACGATCTCCTACACTGGCCGTACACCACTGGTGATCATCGAGGGGACACTGAATAGTGCACGGTACATCCAAACCGTCATCGAACCCATCGTTCTACCATTCCTAGACCGGCAAGGGAACTTGCTGTTCCAACAGGACAATGCACGTCCGCATGTATCCCGTGCCACCCAACGTGCTCTAGAAGGTGTAAGTCAACTACCCTGGCCAGCAAGATCTCCGGATCTGTCCCCCATTGAGCATGTTTGGGACTGGATGAAGCGTCGTCTCACGCGGTCTGCACGTCCAGCACGAACGCTGGTCCAACTGAGGCGCCAGGTGGAAATGGCATGGCAAGCCGTTCCACAGGACTACATCCAGCATCTCTACGATCGTCTCCATAGGAGAATAGCAGCCTGCATTGCTGCGAAAGGTGGATATACAATGTACTAGTGCCGACATTGTGCATGCTCTGTTGCCTGTGTCTATGTGCCTGTGGTTCTGTCAGTGTGATCATGTGATGTATCTGACCCCAGGAATGTGTCAATAAAGTTTCCCCTTCCTGGGACAATGAATTCACGGTGTTCTTATTTCAATTTCCAGGAGTGTACATGACGCTGAAATTTGCTTTGCAGAAGTTGGTTGCGATGTCTTGCTGATTGTTGCTGAGAGAACGCGATAGTGCGTCTGCTACAATATTTTGTGTGCCGGGAATGTGAACAATTGTAAAATTAAATTCCTGTAAATAAAGTTTCCATCTGCTTAATCTGTCGTGTGTAAATTTAGCGGAAAGTAAAAACTGTATAGCTCTATGATCTGTGTAAACGGTAGTGTGTCTTCCATAAAGAAAATGCCGAAATCTCGTAAATGCCCATACAACACATAATGTTTCAAGTTCTGTAACAGAATAATTGCGTTCAGCAGGTGACAGAATGCGACTTGCAAAGGCGATGTTTTTAATTACTGTAGTACCATCTTCTTCAATTTCATGAAAAATGTGTACGCCTAAAGCGGTGTTAGAACTGTCGGTGGCAATGGAAAAATTTCTAGTAAGATCTGAATGTGATAAAAGTGGTGCATTCAACAAAGCTTATTTCAGATTCATAAATTCAGAATGTGCTTGCCTATCCCAGGATCAAATAGTGTTTTTACCCGTCAATTGACATAATCTAGGGGTGTCTAAAGCAGAGTAATGAATAAATTTACGAAAAAAGTTAATTAAACCCAAAAGCTGCGTAGTTGTTTCTTCGTCATAGGAACAGTAACGTCACGTAAAGCTTGAAGTTCTTCCGGGTCAGGCGCAATGCCTTCTGCTGAAATTACATGTCCAAGAAATTTTATAGAAGTTTTGCCAAAGTGCGATTTACTGAGATTAATTGTGATCCCTTGTGCACGAAAAGTTTGCAACAGTTGTTCAAGAATCAGATTGTGTTCAGACCAGTTAGCTTCTGCAATAAGAATGTCGTCTACGTACGTTGTGATTGTGTCTTTAAGTTCTGTCGGAAGTATACTATTCAAACCGCGAGTAAATACTGCTGAAGAAATAGTTAAACCGAACGGTAATTTACAAAATTGATAACAGTCACCAAAACAGAGAAAAGCCGTGTACTTTCTGCAGTTCGGATGGAGTTGAATTTGCCAAAATCCCGATTTCAAATCTAATGTGGAATAAATAGCAGTACCATGAAATTTCTGTAGAAGGTCTTCTAGTGTTTGTCGGCGATCTGTTTCATTAATAATAATGTCGTTGATATGACGCGAATCAAGTACGAGACGAAGTGAACCATCCGTTTTCTTAACAATATGGAGTGGATTTATGTACGGACCTACTGCCGGTTCAATATTACCTTGGTCAAGCATAGCTTGCAATTCTTTCTTAACTCGTTCTCTATGAATATACGGAATGGGATAATGTTTGGCTTTAAATGTGTCGTGCTGTTTAACCTGAAATTCATACATAAAACCGGACATAGTACCAGGGACGTTGTCAAAAACTGGAGCTTGCTGTAAAAGAATCTTGCGTAGTTGCGTGCGTTCGTCGTCTGTATTTCCACTGCTCTGTTTAACTTTATCAGAAATCATTAGCATAACGTCATAGTCAGCTTCGTCTGGAGTATTATAGTTGTGTACGTACGTATCTGTGAACGATGTGGAATGACAGTCTATGTCACGTGATCCGGAAATGACCGTTGTACGATTAATTGTTTGTTCTTCTGCGGATAAAGAGTTCTGAAATTCTAAAGCCAGTTGTACATTTTCATCCTTTAACATTAAATAGGAGTTTTGAAAGTCAATAATTGCGTCCTTTGTACCAGAAAATTCGTACCTAAAATAACGTCTGTTGTCAATAAGGGAACAATCCAAAAATTTGAGTGAAATGTATGACCTGCAATACAAAATGATAAATGTGTCTGTAATTTTACATCTACTCCTTTACCAGATACTCCTCCTTTTACTTTAGTTTTGCCTAATGGTAACGTAGGATAGGTATTCTCTTTGTTACATTCGTTGAAAGTTTCCTCATTTATAACTGACATAGGTGATCCAGAATCGATTACTGCTGAAAATTTGGATGATCCAATTTTTACTTCAATGACAGGGTGTGAAATGGTTTTTTGAATAACCGGTCTTTCCTGCAAAAGAGTGTCTCGGATGTCGTCAAAAGTAATAACATTTTCGTGAACAAGATTCTGCATGTCAAAAGCATTGCTTGCGTTGCTGGAAGATGCAACCTGTACTGTATTTAGTCAAATTCTATTTGAAGTGCTATTATTTTCGGGAGGATGCTGTGGCATTTCCACTATTTTTACTGTTCTGTTATTTCTTCCTGACGTATTACGTTCGGGATGATATCTACTGTCTGGTTCATTCATGATAATTTGTTGTTGCGGATGATTTTGGTGCTGGTAAGCCCGACTGTTATTAAACGTACACTGAAAATTGTGCTCATTACTTTTACGTCTGTCATGATAGTCATTTGTATACGGTGCATTGCGATAGGAATTGAAATGGTGTGTTTTCTGTACGTACTGATTCCCTTGTTGCTGTGCGTTACTATTTGTTGGAGCTGACGCTATACGTGTAGGCAGCGAAACATTAAAGCTTGGTTGACCCTGCAGACTGCATTGTTGGTTAGGTATGCTAACCGGCTGGTTTTGTTGCTGTTGTGGGGAAAAACCTCTATTGTTACCAAAATGCGTTTGCTGTTGCTGATAATTTTACACATACTGATGATTAAATTTTTGTCTGGTATTAAAGTTCTCGTGGTTGTCATTTCTGGAGCGTCTAATGAAAACTGTCACTTTCGGTAAAACTCGTCATATCAGATTTCTTTACACATTCCTAATACTAGATAGATCGATAGTTGAAGAGTTGTTTTGATAGAGAAGGCAGCAGTGCAGAAAACTAAAGATGAAATAGCACTACTACGGCTCGGGGCCCTGTGCACGCTACGGCACATATTCATCGAAGCGTAATGAATCCCCTGAGGTCAATTACGCGCTACAAATAAATTTTAGTTTCTGCGTTACAGGCAATGCCAGCGAAAATTCAAAAGCAAATTATTGTATCCATTCCAAAGCGTGACTCTGTGTTCTGTCATTATTAAATACTTTAAATTTTCTCACGGATAGAAAGTGTTTGTAATAAAAATTATCGTCTCTGTATGTCTTAGTAGGTTCAGGATTGCGTAACAATCTGTTTGTCTGTGGTTGTTTGGAGTCTAAGTCACGTACTCTCTGTAAATTACTTAAGTTATACTGGCTGTGTGAGTGTAACAAATGTTCGGAACGTGGCATATGCTGTGACGTATTAGTGACTGAAACATTTTTCATCTCTGTTACTTCTTGTTGTAAAGTTGACAATTTTCTACATAATGTATTATTAGACAAACCTATCTCAGTAATTGTCTGCTGTAAATTTTGGAATTTCGGTGTTTGATTAAACGAAACTGGTGACGTATCGTCTGATTTGGTATCATTATTATTTTCGATAACATCAATACGACTGGCCAATTCATCATATTTTTCAGTCAGTGCTTTTACTTGGTCATCGTTTTTATTATCACAAGCGTTAATTTGTTTTTGTATTTTACGTGTGGTTTCGTTCAATTTTTTAACGTCTGCTTTGATGGCATCAGGATCCTGTATTAATTCCAATTTTTCAAGTCTGTTGGTCATTGTCTGAAAGTCTAATGTGTCTGTGTCTGTTTTTGTTTTAAGATCGGAGATTTCATCATGCAGTTCGATATTCAACTGTTTGATTTCGTGCGATACTATAGCAATATTGTTGTCTACGTATGTTTTTGCTTTCGTAAATAATTTACGTTTATCTTCCTGTCTCTGTGCAGTAATTGTTTCCATGACTTGTCGCTTTACTTTATTCTGTTCCTGCATAAATTTACGGTAACGCGTTTCACTATTTTGTAGGTGGTGATTAAAACGCTCGTCAATTTTGCTGTTCTGTTGGTCAAATTTCGCGTCTACTTTTGCATCCAGTGTGCGCGAAAGTTCTGCTGACACTAATTTAAACTCGTCGCGTAACTGTCTTGCGTTTTCAGAGCATTGTTCAGCGACTGCACTAATTTCATCTCTAAGTAATTTAGTTGTGGCTGCATGTGTATTATTTAATTCTTGTGCCACAGATCTAATTTCTTCACTACTGTTCCAAGCACAAGTCTTAATCTCCTCACGTAATTGTTCTTTAGTATCATGACATTGCACGGCAACGGCTGCAATCTGTTCATTAATCTGTTTAAAATTCTCATTAATTTTTTCGATCGACCTGTCTTGTTTTTCATTCAACTGTTTGGAATTGTTGTCTAGTTTTTCATTAAGTTGTTGTTTGAGATTTTCATTATTTTCATTCAGTTGTTGTTTGAGATTTTCACTAAGTTGTTTGAAGTTGTCGTCTTGTTCTTTCTTAGACTGTTTGTAATTGTTGTCTTGTTTTTTATTGTTTTCATTAATTTGTAGCAACAATGCAATAATTTGATCCAAGCCAAAATTAGCGACTCTTTTTTCTATGCTGTGTGTTGCTGTATCTGCATTTGTCACGTTTTCTGTAACCATTTGGTCATTTTCTGATTCTTGAAAAGGTTCGCCAATTGGATGTGCACTGTTGGTTACTACTTTGGAATCAAATAAATCTGATGTATTTTGACTACACTGTTCATTTTCATTAGAAACATTTATCTGTTCGTCATTCAAATTTAGCAAACCGGGTGTGTCAAACTGGGCAGCGTTCATTGTAATTGTCGTTAAATTAACAGAGGACACAATTGAATTTGTTTGTTCATTATTAGGATCATAATCAATGTTAGTGATCGGTACACACTGATTATCTGTAATTAGACGATTATCACTATTACACTGTGTGTCGCAATTATTATCGGTCAAATTATTTGAGTCGGCTATTTCACTCATTGCACATCGCGATGTACTGTTAACAGTTATTCGCGGCATTTTTCACAAATCTAAATTAATCACAAAATGAAACAAAGACAAAGTAAAAAAAATTACAACAAAGAGCAATAAATTGTCGATGATCTATGAAAGAAAGAAAGACAAATTAGTAAATGCGTTGCGCCAGATGCAAACTACATTAAAGTAAATAAGAGCAGATATATGACTACTTCTCAGAGATTCACAAAGAAATACGATCCTGGCCGGATGTCGCCAAGTGTAACCTCCCTGCAAAATTTAAAAATTGCAATTAAAAATAATTATTATGGATAGCGATTCTAATTTTTGTGTGACCTCAGAACAAAATTGGTTCCCATTTATAATGTCCGTGCACAAATGCATACACATTCAATGTACCCACAAAATTCTTTTCTCATTTAATGTAAGCTCGAAACAGAAAAATTCCTAAACCTCAAAATAAAAAATAAATTCAGTAACCTGGTAAATTTGGACGACAGCAGTGCTGCGTCGTGGCCCTGTAAGATCATTCTGAATAAAAAGCAAGAATAATTACCTCAATAAAAAAAACGGCGAATATATCTCCTCTTACCTAATTTTTCTTTTTGCACAGCTCCGTGCAATGCTGGCTTATACATTTGTGATTTGTGAAAGGAAGCAACTGATTTTTTTGAAATGAATGCTTTTTTTTAAAAAATTACTTTATATTACCAAAATTATTATTAGGACATTTTTAAAACATTTGGATGACAGTTCAGATACATTACTAGATATGCGCGACGCTGCTTCTTTACCTTATACAATAATACTCCATCTCCAGATTCCCGACCAGAGCAGACTGCAGACAAGCGCAGACAACCTCAGACTAGCGACTAGCAACAACTAACTGCTACTGTTACACAGTTCGTACTGCAGTCAACACTGCTCTCTGGTCAACGATTCTCATACCACAGTCAGCGCATACCTCTTACAACCATTCTTCCCGTGCCTTACGTGAACATAATTCAGCTAACCGTCAGTTCTTGAACTCCAAACCTACAGACCTTTTGGACTCGGTACAACTCGCTGAGTCCATAATACATCGGTTTCCGAACTGTAAGCCGGGTGGACTTCGTGATGCGTGGACGTCTTTTCGTCGTCGCCACACATCCTTCCGAACTGATGGTTCTAAGCTGTTTGCCAGCAAACCTGACAAAAATTTAGACGTCCTCAAGAGGCATCATCTAATTACCGTGTAGCGCCGCCTGTAACTGCAATACTGGTGTCAATTGACCAAGAGTCTGCAAGTTTGTTTAGGTGTGACGTATTCTGCTGAAGCCCCCCATTGATGATTAGATCCCGCAGAGCTACAAAATTACGCGCACGTTATCTCTATGTTCCATCCATTGTTTCAAAAAGTCCCAGACATGTGCTACGGGATTAAGATAGGGTTGTTAAACGGGCCAATCGATCTGCTGTAGGGCGCCGAAGTGTACGCGTCGATGAGTGTAAAGGGCTGTCTTCGTCTTGGAAGACGGGAGTGTAGTGTTGGCTGAAGAGCCAACACCGTGTTACTAGAGGAGACCGAAATGCACGCGTTTTAGCTCACGCAGGCTGGCGTGAGGAGGGAAGAACTATACTGACGTGAGGTCTGGAACATAACAAGGAATTAGAATTCAGAAAGCGGACGTAATTAGTTTCATACTTAACTTTAATTCATTAATGATGAACGTCGCTCTTGATGGTAGATTCGTCACAATATTATCTGTTCACATAGTACTTATAGTAAATGAATATAGCGCCTTGCTACGTCATAGCAAATGACGTAGCTGAAGGCTATGCTAAACTGTCGTCTCTGCAATTGAGAGCGTATGTAGACAGTGAACCATCGCTAGCAAAGTCGGCTGTACCACTGGGCGAGTGCTAGGGAGTCTCTAGACTAGACCTGCCGTGTGGCGGCGCTCGGTCTGCAATCACTGATGGTGGCGACACGCGGGTCCGACGTATACTAACGGACCGCGGCCGATTTAAAGGCTACCACCTAGCAAGTGTGGTGTCTGGCAGTGACACCACTAGGAGTATCCACAGCACATTCATCATGACGATTAGAAGAAAAGGAATCACAGGATCACAAGAATGCTAAAGTAAACCATTTTCGTTTATGTTCATGGAAACCCAAATGAGCAAAGCGAAGTCATGGTACGAAATCATCACCAAAACATCACAGAACCACCTCCGGCTTGAAATACACTCTTCACACAGCGCTCTGGTTAAATGTGCCATTACACAGTAGTACAGGCGCCAACTCGTTTCAAAACCTAGACGCAATAGAAATAGACAAAGGAGCGCATTTCTACTTAATGACGTATACTTACCCAGCACTGCGGTGGCATTCGAGTCACAAGTCGACATGATACGTGCCGTGACAGTTCCCGACAAACAGAGAACTGAACGACGACACGTTTTACAGACACTGCTTGCATGGCCTGTTTAACATATGACAGCGATTGTGCCCAGTTGATAGGATAAAATTAGATACGTAGCACTCCAGAAGATATACTTATGACATTTTTAACCTGCCTAATCACGCATATCGACTTAAAACTAAACTATTACTGATATTATCCGAAATGGTTGACTACAAAATGTTCTCTTTGTGGGTCCGATGTTGTAAATGGCTCTTCTACTACCTTGCTAGTGTATTTAACGATTTAAAATGTTATGTGATATGAGGCTTTCCCAGCGAATGCGCTGTATACAAGGTTCTCGGGTGTCCAGCCGGATCCGATCGTCGAAGTTCCACAATATTTCGGCGAATAACCGTTCCGCCATCATCAGGTGGTGCTGATGGAATTCCATCGCATTATTCGCCGAAATATCTTGGAACTTCGACGATCGGATCCGGCTGGCCACCCGAGAACCTTGGATACAGATTTAAAATGTATTTGCGTGCGTAAATTTGCGCTTTTTAGTGGACAGTCGTTTTTCTACTGTGCAGCAGTACCACACCGTACAGAATTGTGCTGTAATGCACAGTATTCTGCAATAATGCAGAATATCATGGACATTATTGCGTAATATCGTACTCTAATTAATAAATTAGTTAACAATATATTAAACAATTGCTTAGTTACTCAACTGGAAATTAATCAATAAAAAATGTATTGAGGACTGTTCTGTGGTGAACATTTTGTATGATAACTCTTTGTGCAAGATGTGTGTGCAGCAGGTTCTTATAGGGAGGTGGCAGCTGTGCAGTCAAAATTGTGTGAGGACGTACGCAGTCCGTTTCAGGTGACTGCTGCTAATGGAAAACAAATGCGGTTTACTATATCGAAATTGTGGATGAGGTGGAAACACAATTAATGGAAATGCGACCTATTTGACGTTGCCAGTAAACAGTGGTTTAACGGATCGGTTACATTTGTGGCGAATTCAATCCGCGTTCGTATTATCGTTCATTTTTACACTTTGTGCCTTGTAATAGTGTGATAATATTAATTTTGCCCTAGAACGGCTCGGACTATGGATATCTAGCATTACATAGATTTTATGCGCAAATATTCTCTTAAGAAAAGAAGCATGAAGTATTCTATTGGCTTCTGCCATTTTCGGATCTACACATCCCGAGCTTCCAGAAAATAGCAATTGAAGAAGATAAACATGTGCCACATGATGTAAAACATCTGCCCAGCGACCCTTCTGACAGCGATAATGACGCAAGCGACGAATGTGACCACAATTTCGATTGAAAAATATAAAATATCGAATAATACATTCCAATACATCAATTCCATCTTCTAATTCGTTATTAGCGACCTCAAAATACCTTTGGCTCAATGAAAATGATTAGATGTATGAGCCGCGGTGAACAATGGTGTTCAAAGAGGTACATGACGCCAAATGTCAAATGCATGCATTTCTCTTCGCGGTGTTTGCTCGGAAACTAACGTGGAGCTGCGTTCATTGACAGCAGCATTTTCTATCGCGTTTGAAATCGATTGTCACAGACGAGGCGTGGCACTTGTCTCTGGACCTTGTCGGTTACGTTCCTTATACAGTCACCACTCTTTCGTCACGTTCTATGGCTTCGAGTGGTACAGCATTCCGTGTAGACCCCTTCGACAGTTCGCATTGCTATACTAACAAATTGAGCACTTCATGCCGGGTCGTGCATGGCCACGTCCAAACACGATAGCTCCTTTCAGCCTGTGTCAATTCTTCACATCGACGCATATAACTGAAATGATTTCATACAGCGGACTGGCACATACGCACCACTTAACTGCCATACCGTACATCAGCAATAGAGATTCACGTGACCGCATAGTACCAGTTCTATATTATCTACAGCGCTCCAAAGCGTTCTCTTAATGGTGACGTTCATGACCACACACACTACTTGAAAGACGCACAAAATCCACGATTCTGGAGATATTGTTGTTGTTGTTGTTGTTGTTGCGGTCTTCAGTCCGAAGACTGGTTTAATGCGGCTCCCCATGCTACCCTATCCTGTGCGAGCATCAACATCTCCGAATGACAACTGCAATCTACATCTTTCTGAATCTGCTTACTGTATTCATCTCTTGGTTTCCGTCTACGATTTTTATCCACCATACTTTCCTCAAATAATAAATTGGTGATCTCCTGATGTCTCAGAATGTCTCCTGTCAACAGATCCCTTCTTTTGGTCAAGTTGTGCCACAAATCTCTTGTCTCCCCAATTCCATTCAGTACTTCCTTATTAGTTATGTGATCGATCCATCTAATCTTCAGCATTCTTCTGTACCACCACATTTCGGAAGTTCCTATTCTGTTTTTGTCTAAACTGTTTATCTTCCATGTTTTACTTTCACGCACGGCTACACTCCAGACAAATACCTTCAGAAAAGGCTCCATAACACTTAAATCTATATTCGATGTTAATAGACCCCCCTTCGTCAGACATACTTTTCTTGCCATTCCCAGTCTACATTTTATATCCCCTCTTCGTTCACCATCATCACTTATTTTGCTGCTCAATTAGCAAAAATCATGTACTAATAATCTGATTCCCTTATCATCACCTGATTTAATTCGACTACATTCCATTATCCTTGTTTGGCTTTGTTATATCATCTTTTCAAAACACTGTCCATTCCGTTCAACTGCTCTTCTATGTCCTTTGCTGTCTCTGACGGAATTACAATACCGTCGGCAAACCTCAAAGTTTTTATTGCTTCTCTTGAATTTTAATTCGTACTCCAAATTTTTCTTTGGTTTCCATTACTGCTTGTACAATGTACAGATTGAGTAACTTCCGCTGTGGCCGAGGGCTTCTAGACGCTTCAGTCCGGAACCGCGCTGCTGCTACGGTCGCCGGTTCGACTCCTGCCTCGGGCATGGATGTATGTGATGTCCTTAGGTTAATTAGATTTAAGTAGTTCTAAGTTTAGGGGGCCAATGACCTCAGATGTTAAGTCCCATAGTGCTTAGAGCCATTTGAACCATTTTGAATAACTTCGTGGATAGGCTATAAACCCGTCTCACTCCCTTCTCAGCCACTGCTTCCCTTTTAAGCCCCTCGATTCTTATTACTGACGTCTAGTTTCTGTTCAAGTTGTGAATAGCCTTCCACTCCCTGTATTTTACCCCTGACAGCTTCAGAATTTCAAAGAGAATATTCCAGTCAAAATCTTTTTCTAAGTCCACAAATGCTATAAACACTTACTGGGTTTACAGAAATAAATGTACAAAATTCCATAATTCTAGCCTTCACAGATTGAGAAAAAGATACATTAACTATAAGGAACGTTATTTTAGGAAATGAAATTTAAAGTTTAACCTAACGTTTTTCCTCATGTCACCCCTTCAGAAGGTCCATGATTTGTTCTCAGTGTCCTCTTTCACTTCAAGGCTTCTCTTCTGGTTTCTTGTTTTCTGCCTTCCTTTGTTTATCAGGTCTTTAACTGATTTTTCAGCTGTAGAGAGGCGCTGTAAATCTATTTCAAGATATCTTGAGTGAAATTTTCTACCTAAAAGCCCATTCTCTCTAATATCTTCATCCTCCCTCCGTTCCCATTATTAAATATAATAACTGCATCTTAAATTGCAATTCTCACAACTGCAGCCGATGAAAATGTGGTTTCAGAGCATCGTGTCCATGGGAGCGCGAATTTAGAGACCCATCTGGATTCTGGGTTTTGCCATGAGCAAGTTTTTTTAGAAGTTCCAAATTGACCAGTAATCTGTAAGTGGGCCTCACAACATCCAGGATACAATTTAGAAGCCTCTACTAGTGAATGTAGGAGTTGTTACCCCTCAGCCTGTAGATTTTTACACCAGCGTATGTGACACAGATGGAATGTTCATCTGTTAACAACCCGTGGAAATGTGTAGCCCATACTGCACATTTTACGTCACTTACACTGGAGAGGTTCTGTCCGATACCCTTGTCATAAAACACACGAAGAGTGTCTATAATCTTCTTTGTGAGTCTGTTCTGGCCACCAATGTCCTTTCCATCTTCGAACTCTTACTCTTTGCCCTTCATACCAAATGATCTATGAAATCAAACATCATGTATCATAAACTTCTATAAGTTCGTTTGAAAGTAATCAATGGAATCGTTGTTTACCAAGTTAGTACTCAAGCGTTGCTTTATTAGTGTTTCCAGTAACTGATTGCAAACGACATCATCAACAGTTGTTTCATCTCTTCGCCAATTTATAAGGAATATTGTCATAGTCAACCGACAGCCCGCAAACCAGTTGTAGACCGTGTGTAGGTTTCACTGCTTTTCGCTACGGCTTTCTGGCGTGGCAATGGACAACATCGTCGGCGAACAGCTTCGCGGAGCTGCCACCGTAATCCATTTGATCTTTTATAGGAGGGGAAGTCAAAACGTAAAGTGACTTTTGAGAAGAGTAATATTTATTCTAGTGATGGAACTGAAACACACATTATTCTTCTACATAACATCCGTGTTCAATGCACTTTCTCTAGCGTCTCACAAGTTTTTTGATTCCATCGGAAAAAAGTTTTTTGGTTGAACATTTAACCAGTTTTGCTCTGCATGAATGACTTCTGCATCGGTTGCAAATCCTCTTTCCCTGAGCACTTCCGTCAGTGTTCCAAACATATGGAAATCGCTTGGAGCAGATGCGGAGTGCGTGGCCATGTTCCAGTAATTCGACTCCCAACTCCTTTATTGTTCCAGCAGTCCGTTTATCTCACTGCTGGATGACACTATTTGGATCTGATTGCAGGTTTCAGTTTAGTTCGCAACACATCATAATAGCTCTCACTGTTTACAATTTCGACTCTTGGGGCGAAACGAACGGTTACCAGACCTTCCATGTCCCAGAATATTGTTACCATAATCTTACCAGTTGATGGTCGACATTTAAATTTTTAAACTTCTGGTGATGACGGGTGTTCACAAACCATGCTCGCAGCTTTACTTTCTGTTTCGTGTAGATGCACCCACATTTCGTCCACAGAGACGATTTGCTGTAAAAATCCATCTCCCTCACAATGATAACGAGCCAAATGTTTACGGGAGATCTCAATACTTTGCACCTTACGCTGCGCTGATAGTTCTTTCGATCCCCACCTTGCACATATTTTCAGAAAATTTAGCCTGCCTTGTAAGATGGAATACGCTGAACCATGACTGATATGTAAAATATTGACAATATTGTAAACTGTGATTAGTCTGGTTTCCAACACCACACCCTCAACGACTTCCAAATTGTCCTTAGTTGTTGACGTCGATGGCCTGCCCGATAGTTCCTCGTCACGTGGAGAAGCTCTTATCTGAAACTTCCTGGGAGATAAAAACTGCGTGCCGGACCGAGACTCGAACTCGGGACCTTTGCCTTCTGCGGACAAGTGCTCTACCATCTAAGCTACCCAAGCACGATTCACACCCAGTCCTCACAGCTTCACTTCTGCCAGTACCTCGTCTCCTACCTTCCAATTCTTACAGAAGCTCTCCTGCGAACCTTGCAGAACTAGCACTCCTGAAAGAAAGAATATTGCGGAGACATGGCTTAGCCACAGCCTGGGGGATGTTTACAGAATGAGATTTTCACTCTACAGCGGAGTGTGCGCTGATATGAAACTTCCTGGCAGATTAAAACTGTGTGCCGGACCGAGACACGAACTCGGGACCTTTGCCTTCGGTGGGCAAGTGCTCTACCATCTGAGCTACCCAAACACGACTCACGCATGCTCCGTTCTCGCGGACGACAAAGGTCCTGAGTTCGAGTCTCGGTCCGGCACACAGTTTTAATCTGCCAGGAAGTTTCATATCAGCGCACACTCCGCTGCAGAGTGAAAATCTCATTCTGGAAGTTCTTATCTGTTTGAAGCACTCTGTTCATTCTTAGATTTTGATTCGCGACAAACAGCAGTCATCATATTGCACTTGCATTCCACGAATGATTTCCGCAAATTTAACACCTTCCGAAAACAAAGAGCGAATCACTGCCTTCATTTCCTCCTTGGTGCAGATAGACAATGGAGCTACCACATTTCACGGTCTGCTACAATACAACGACTAACGCGGAAATAAGAGCGACAAGTTGTATAGAACTGTTGCAGACGATAATACTTCGGCCCCGGATACTAGCAGCGTTACCAAGCCCCACGGCGAGAAATTGCAAAAGTCCCTTTACTTTTTGACTTCTCCTCGTATATATTGTAAACAGTAGCTTTCGTTGAGTGCTCCTGAAATTACCTTTACATATGTCAGTTTTGTTCCATTAAGAGCGGCGTGTTGAGTCCTATCTGCAAGATCTTCAGGAATTCAGTCACAAATCTGGTCGTATATCCCATCAGTTCCTACTTCGATCGCTAACTGACAGCATAGAACTGTATCGAATGGTTTCCTCGAGTCAACGAACACGACTTCAGCCTGGGCACCTTGTCCGCGGTGCTCTGGATCTCATGGACGAACAGAGCGAGCTGATTCCCATGCACTGAGGGTGGCGGTGATCACTTATAAATTGCTGTTGTACCACTATCAGTGCTTTTTCCCATTTCATTCACTTATGGAGCGCGGGGAGAATGGCTATTAAAACGCTTCTGAGGTCACTGTGATTAATCTAATCTTGTCCTCACAATATCCACAGGAAGGATATGTAGGGGCTTGTATATTATTTCTAGACTCTACATTTAAAGCTGGTTCTTGAAACTCTGTATGAACGATTTTTCGGGCTAATTTTCTTCTGTATCCAAGTGTCTGTTCAGTTTCTTCAATATCTCTGTGACACCATACTGCGGGTCTTAGAAACATGCCACCGTCTGTTCTGCCCTTCTCTGTATACGTTCAGTATCCCATGTTAGTCCCACAAGGTGCATATCACTTCAGCTGAAGATAGATGTGATTCAGCTTCAAGTTTGTCGAAGAATTCTCATGTCGCCATTCCATGGACTCTCTTTTGTATCCGGTCTTCGTGGTGTAATGACGTCTCATTCCCAGTGGCGAAGGTGTGCAGGAAACTGTCGCCTTCAACTTCGTATTGATCGAATAGATTCCGACAAATTTCCATTCCATGATTTATTTAGTTATTGTCTCGCATAAGTATCAGCAAGGCCCATTGCGAACACATTTTACTGTAGCTTGTATAGCGTTTTGTCATAGGCATAAGACCAACATTTTGCTGTGCACACAATTCGTTTGTCGTAACCTTCTCACCATTACAGATGACTTGATCGAGGAGGTGTTCATTATGTTGAGTGACGCTTCGGCAGGGTCAACCGCTGTGTGGCTTTTCGTCACGTACTTTTCACCATTACTGAAAAGCAGAACCCTACCTCCATTGGTGGAGTTAGTTCAACTGTGAGGAATTCGATGACACGTCTATCTCTTTTACGTTCCTTCTTATCAGACGCCCGTTTAGTAGGCTCTCCTACTGCTGCCATCAGCATTGTTATCCGAATGTTCTTGTACTTAATGCAGAATAGGATAGAAGAACAGTTCTCTGGTAAAAACCGATGTTAAGTTAACGATCTCGTGTTGCAGGATCCGTGCAGCAGCTGTAGCGAGTTTTCTGCTTGTCGCTTTGCTGCCTGGCACGAAGTGCGACAGTAGCTACTGTGACATCTGCAGCGATCACACGCTGTGTATCTACCAGGTGAGCTCCATCGGACTTACGTATATATAGTTCATACCTTTATTTAACCAGGATATGAAATTGCCGAGCGGTTCTAGGCGCTTCAGTCCGGAACCACGCGGGTGGTACGGCCGCAAAGCTCGAATCCTGCCTCGGGCATGGATGTGTGTGATGTCCTTAGGTTAGTTAGGTTTAAGTATTTCTAAGTCCAGGAGATTGATGACATCAGATGTTAAGTCCCATAGTACTTAGAGCCATTTGAACCATTTAGGATATGAAATGTATGTAACAATTCGGATAACAGAACAAAACGGCGTTTAGAAAAGCAATGACAATATTAGACGTTGAATCTATGGTAAAATAAACATTTGTACTAGACAAACGGAAGAGGAGGTTTACAGTTAATGTACCTCGAAAAATGTTATTTTGATTTTAGTGGTGAAATATTTTAGTATATGATGAGTATTTAATATAGTAAACGATTTGCGAATATATGGTACAAGACACAGTCATCTACCGACATATAACTGGCTATATGAATTCGTAGTGTACGTTCTTTCGGACAAGTCGAGATAGTCTGCGCAACTGCGATGAACACTGTGCCCCCAGGTGGTTAACGCACCTGTCTACTAAGCAGAAGATTCCAGGTTCGGCATACATTTTCACTTCCCGCCACTGATTCCGCATAATATCCTGATGCAGCTGACACCGCTAATCCCTTCCCTTTCCTTTCCTTCCCCCCCCCCCCCCCCTCCCCCCGCCAGATAATATGAATGATTGATTGATACAGCGAGTCGCGACAATGAGCTCAAGATTGTGGCCTTTTATCCACATATTTTACTGTCGGTACATACAGTTCTCTGATCAGCCAAAATATAATGACCATAGTTGTACAATGCCTGTATAATTACACGCCTGATGGCATATCGATCTTTCGTTGTAGATACACAAAAGTCTTGCCTCTAGCGGTAATACATTAGGTAGGGCTGCGAGCGAAGAGAAATAATAAACAGGGGACACTACTTTGGATTGTGTGGTATATGGAGATTTTGGTAACATTGGAGACGTACTCGGATAGCCGAATCGATTAAGGCGACCGTTCGCATGAAGAGGGAAATCCGGGTTAGAATTTCGGTGAGGCACAAATTTCCATATGTCGCCACTGAGTTATTTCAGTGCTCCAATGCAGCGAAAGTCGGAAATTTCTTTAGTCAGATGTGATGACCACTGACCATTACGAGACTGAATACCCTCTGGTGGCTGAGATCACGTGATGCGCCAAGGAAAGTATTCAAGCGAGGCAGAGACGAATGGGGAATCATTCTAGCGACAAGACGGACCGCAAAGGGGTAAATCCAGAGATACGAGATGCTCTGCCAAAGGGCAGATGGCTACTGCCGGAGCTTGGGATGGAGTACTTCGACGAAGCTGGTCAGTTGTGGAGTGCTACTGTTGGGGCCATCTGTAGAGAGTGGTTGAAGGTCGATGAAACCGTGAGCAAGCGACTGGGTACCATCACACGATATTACAGACGCTGCAGAATCCTTAAACATGTTCTCAGTTCGAATATAACAAATTTCCTAGAGAGGGAAAAGCTTCTGTCCACAAATCAGCACTGTTTTAAAAAGCTTCGCTTGTGCGGAACTCGGCTGGACCTTTTCTCACATGAAATCCTGCAAACCACGGTTGAAGAGCAACAGGCGGATTATATTGTAACAACGAAAATGCAGGATGCATGTAATTTTTTTCTAAATTGAATGTAAATATTTGTAATTTAAATGCTTTCTTTTAATAAGTAAGGGCATTGCTTCACTGTATGTGTAAATTTAGGTAGAAGTCTGTTGACGTTCCATTGTATTTATCTGTGTCTTACTGTGAAACTTATAAGCTCTGGGAAAAAGCCAAAGAAATTGTTATTTGCATCGACTAGCAACGATAATAGCAGTGCTTGTGCGTTGTAAAATCTTGGGTAGAGAGTTGTTGCGCGGAGCACGCGGAGAGAGAGAGAGAGAGAGAGAGAGAGAGAGAGATAGAGAGAGCGACGGGTTCCAGCGCTTGTAGTGTGCGGAAGTGTGGTGTTTACGCTCCCGCAGTAGAGAGTACCATTTTCGGCGGCATCATGTACGCTCGCCGGCCAGATGTCTAGAGCGGGAGTACGGACAGTGGACGGACGGAAGAGGCTGTATTAGCTACGATTGCACGCTCCTGTAATCAGCTGTGGTCCACAAGATGCTACCTTCTTTAACGACAACAGCAGTTCCAGCAACACAGTTTCGTCGTTGGCTTCGAGTTTCGTCGTATGCACAACACTGAAGTAAGACTGTTCATTGGTAGAAAGTATTAATGGCTAACCCAGCAGCACAACTGAATGTGATTTGATTGATAAAATTTATTTAAATAATAATCAGTCAAATTCAGGGCGATTATGTTCTCATTGCCCCCAGACATTGTTATCAAACAGGATCCTTGTTCCATTTTTTCCCGTATATGCTAAATGAGTGTCATAAGAAACAAATTGAATAGTTAGAGGCAGTTTATTGATGAATAATTCCACTTTTAAGAATTTTAGCCTCAGTCTATTTTCAATTAACTGTTGTACAACAGAGGTGTCAGTATATGACTAAAGTAAAGCAATTTAATTTTTCAAGTTTGAGAATCAATCACTGGAAAAATCCAAATCTAAAGCAATGCACAAATTAAGAGTGCGGAAGTTTTATTTATTTTACATACAGCTTGGAGCACATGGCTGTTTGGTTTGGTACGTATTCTAATGTTTAATTCTGTTCACGTCAGTAAAAAAGATACAGTTGTTCAGACAGTAATACGAAATCCAATTTGCAAAATAAGTAATGGCAAAGTAAAAAGTGCTTGGTTTTTTTCTAAATTTCTTTGATGAAGTTATGTTGAGGTCACTGAAAGTCATTGTTCACATTGTTCACCCTTACTGTTCAACCTATATCTATCTGATCTACCTGACACTTCGTCCAGAAAATACTGCTATGCCGATGACCTGGCTCTAGCCGTCAAACACCAGGAAATGAAGACAACAGAAGAGATTTTAGCCAATGACCTGTCTGCATTAGACAATTACTTCAAAATCTGGAGACCCCAACCCAGTGTGAGTAAAACAGAAGTGTGTTGCTTCCATCTAAATAACCAGTTGGCGAACGTAAAACTGGAGGTAAGTTTCAGAGGCAGAATTCTTCGTCACAATTGGAACCCAAAATATCTTGATGTCATCCTGGATCGTACACTATGCTTCAAACAACACCTTCTTAACTTAGCTCAAAAGCTGAGGACTCGAAACAACATCCTCCATAAGCTATACGTAACTACCTGGGGATCTTCAGCAACCACCCTGCGAACTTCAGCTCTGGGCTTGGTATACTCAAGTGCTGAGTATTGTGCACCTGTTTGGATGAATAGTCATCATACAAGACTTGTTGATACCCAGCTGAATACGACAATGCGCATAATATCTGGCACAATCAGATCTACTCCAGTTTATTGGCTTCCACTGTTAACCGGTATAATGCCTCCTGATCTACGCAGATGTACTGCCCTTATGAGAGAATTCCACAAGATCTTCAGGAATTCTAACCTACCCGTGCATAGCGACCTGCCACTTTTAAATCGCAAGAGACTGAAATCACGTCATCCAACTCTGTGCGATACTGCTGACATGGTTGCTAAGGATTTCAAACCTCTTGAAGAATGGAAAGGTCGGTGGGAAGCAGTGACAGATGTGCACCTGCATAACGTCTTCCCAGGTGCTAAACTTCCAAGTGGATTCGACTTACCACGCAAGACGTGGTCTACTCTCAACAGAATCCGTACCAGCCATGGGCGATGCAGGGATGCTCTCTTTAAGTGGAAGAAGCTGCCTGATCCAGCTTATGACTGCAGGGCTCCATACCAGACTGTTCACCACATTGTCAGTGAATGCAGGATTCGAGCCTATCACGGCGCCAAAGAGGACTTCCTGCTAGCAACTCCAGATGCAGTGCGCTGGATTGAAGGACTGGATATTCAGTTGTAAAGACAAACT
The DNA here is from genome assembly GCF_023864345.2 of Schistocerca serialis cubense. Taxonomy (NCBI): domain Eukaryota; kingdom Metazoa; phylum Arthropoda; class Insecta; order Orthoptera; family Acrididae; genus Schistocerca; species Schistocerca serialis. Next base: position 239,870,927 of record NC_064642.1, on the reverse strand, counting down.
AAGTTTCTTGTGTGTCAATATGTACATATGTATATGTAATTTCATGATATGTCTGTATTAGCCATACGCTAAATAAAAATTGTTCACATAACAGAGTTCAGTAATAACATACAGTTGAATTACATATTTTCAAAGAATTACTCAATTGCATTTTTCAAAATTTCATGCCAAACGTAGCGTAAGAGTGACTTCTCACTTTTCTTTGTCATTACATGTTCCCTTAAAATTAGTGTCAAAAAACGTGACAACCTTCAGTTGCCACGTCAGTGTTTAATAATACATGTTTTTGTTTCCCATCATCTTGTACAGGATTTTGGTTGTAAATTTCCCTTGTGGGATGGCGACCGTTAATTATTTCCTTTTCGATCATTAGCGTAACTTTAGGATTCGTGATTCGTGGTACCGCTTTTCTGTCCAGTGTTGTTCGTGAGTGAATGCACAAAATAACTTACATTTTCCAAATTATAGCGCTGTTTGGTTTAATTACTTTTTATTTTTAGCATACTTCATAGGCAGTAAATCAGAAGGGTCGTTTGTACTTTTTCCTCCTACTTATCGGTATCACTTCTTCGGGAAATATAGCCTTATCCAATTTTTAAAAAATCCATTAGGCATACACGCGATCCACGGTCATACTTTATATCGCAAGCAGGATAGATCTATTAGTAAGAGGGAGGTTACCATATATTCCTAGATTTCCGTAAAGCCTCTGACACGGTGCCGCCTTGCTGACTGCTAACGTAGGTACAAGCACACGGAATTGATTCCCTGGTGTACGAGTAGCAGATCGATGAATTCTTACGAAATAAAATCGAGTTTGTTGTCCTCAACGGCGAGCATTCATCAGAGACAAGGGAAATGTGATAGGACTGGTGCTTCTGTTCTGGCGGACATGGTAAGCGACTGTTTGCGACTGTTTGGTGATGATACTGTGGTGTATCTGAAGGTGTCGTTGTTGAGCGACTGTAGGAGGATACAAGATGACATAGACAAAATTTCTGTTGGTGTGATGAATGGCAGCTAGCTCTAAATGTGACAAAAAGTGTAAGTTAATGCGGTTGAGTAGAAGGAGGACATGGAAGAATTTTTAGAGTCGGGTTGCTAGATCTGTTCCCAATAGGTTGGAACAACACGCAAGTATTACGGAGAAGTTTCTGGAACTCAAATAGGAATGCCTGGAGGGAAGGCGACGTTCTGTTCGAGGAGCGCTACTGAGAAAATTCAAAGAACCGGCAGTTGACGCTGACTGCAAAGAGACTCTACTGCCACCAACGTTCATTTCGCTTAAAGACCATGACGGTCAGACTAGAGAGATTAGGGCTCGTACGGAGGCATAAAGACCGTTTTTCCCTCCCTCTATTTGTGAATGGGACAGATAAAGGTAGTGACTACCAGGGGTACAACGTATCTTCTGCCATGCACCATACGGTAGCTTGCGGAGTATGGATGTAGAGGTAGATACAGGACGTGGAGGCATAGGCATGCTCCACGGCACACACCTCCTACAAGTACCCAAACTGACGTAATGAACAGTCAGTTACGATTTCAGTGAGGACACTGCCATCGAGATTGGGCCCTGGATCAGTAGAAACGTTAAAGCATCCCGAACTCTCTTGTGGTTCCCTTTTTAGGTACTCCACGTCGACGTCTGCTCGTAGATACGTATCATTGGTTGGTTTCCCGGCTTTACTTCTCGACGTGACAGTGACGACTCTCCGATGAGGTGCGGGCCTTGTGTTTTTCTATTACTGCGAGTCTTGTAAATATCGCTTTTATTCAGTAATTTGCCCGGCTAAAACTCTCCCCTATTATGATTAAGAAAGCCTACGCCACCTTTGGGAGGGAGTGGGGACATCGAAGAGTAACAAAAGTTCATATTAAGCAGTCCGTAAAACACGTAAACGTTCACTGCAGTTAGCGTGTTAGTTAATGCCTACGCTTCCCGCTAGATGGTGCTGACTTACTACTGAATAGCTTTGGTTGCGTAAAACCTTCACTGATTAGTACTAGGTAAATGAAATAAGTACAACACTCTTGCATTTCACTTTCACTCTATATTCAAGGATTAAGATGGTGATGGATGACGGTCTATTTAAAA